>NC_140456.1:1067500-1284089 GCF_963576455.1 Neolamprologus multifasciatus
CCAAAAAAGTAATCCCGTTACTTTACTGATTACTTATTTTCAAAAGTAATTAATTACTTAGTTACTTTTTAAAAACACGATTTACAACCTGAATAGGTGATAAAGTGATAGATCTTTCAGCCCAATTCTACTTTTTCTGCATAATCATCATACAAAATGTAATCAAATGGAAAAGTCTCTTTTTAAAACTTGTTTTATTAGTTTTAGTCTTTTAACTTTATGCATCAAGCAAACATTTAATTATCTGCAACATTCTCTGACTGGAAGAAATTAGTTTAACATTTAAACCTATTTTCTGCACATTCCAGCACATAAAATAAAATATTTTTGTGTGTTTACACTCAGTCTTTCAAATAGATGCAAGTAAAACACAGCAGAAAATAAATAAAGTCAAAGACTAGCGGTCCTGTTGCTCTATTTTCACCTGTAAAGCAGGAGTGGGGTAGGCGGAGGGTTACCCTGGTGCAGGTGTGCAGCGGTCAGTGGAAGAATCCGCGAGTTTCTCTGTGAGTTTCCCATTACGTCGTAGCTACTCGGTGCTTGTTTGGAAGTTTAGGGGTTTTTCGCTGTAAAAAGAAGTTTTCTTCCCACGCACAACGGACACTAATGTTTTTGTCACTTTTTATGGAATCAAACTCAAAGTAAGGTCAGTACTTCCACGCTTTAAACGCTGCACGCTCATACTCTCTCTGCACTCGATATATGATCCATTGTTGATCTGCACACAGCTGTTTTCACAAACGTCGCACTCGCTTACGTCACTGTCATGAGACATTCTCGCAAGAAAATCACGGTTTTAGTAACGCAGTAACGCAGCGTTCCTACGGGAAAGTAACGGTAATCTAATTACCGTTTTTGCAATAGTAATCCCTTACTTTACTCGTTACTTGAAAAAAGTAATCGGATTACAGTAACGCGTTACTGCCCATTTCTGGTGGTAAGACAATCTAAAAACTTATGTAGGTTTAATAAGTTTTTAGATTGAGTTTAATCATTTCAGTTTAGTTTTCAATGTTTAAAAATATTTATTTTTAACTGTCATTGTCTGTTTTAGTCTTTATTAATTATTATTGCCTGGATGGCAAACGTCACATAAAGCCTCATAAAGCCTCATAAAGCACATTTTGAACGTTTTGATCAAATTCACAAATATTTAAACTACGGGGATTTCCACCGTTAATCTTTCTTCTCTTTTTTCCAAGTTCACAAAATAATTTCAGGTCTAGTTTTTATTTTTGTTTTAGTTAACCAAAATGCTTTTCACATGCAGATTATATTAGTTCACTATAATAACCGTGATATATACACAGTAAAGGTGTTCCTCAAAAATGCACTGTAAGTGTAAGAAGTGGACATGAGTGATGATGAGCAGGTCCAGATGCTTCTGAACACGGAAAGAAAGAAACGAACATTTCGGCTTCATCTCAGGAGAAAGTAGAGTTGATTGATTGTTGCGTCCTGCAGTGGTCTGAATGGTCCGATCTGTTAACCTACAGCAAAAATCATGAAATTTGAAAAATACGAAATCCAAATAAATTAGTTAATCCTGCAAAATTACACTGTCAGTGTGAAGGGCTGCATTAAAATAGGTGACTCTGAAAAAATATTTGTAACACAAAGTATTTGCAGTAATTTTGTTCACCTGGTTCAGAGTTTAATTTGTTCTTATCCTCTTGTGTCAACTCCCCTAGTTAAAGGTTCTGACGTCCTGACAGTTGCTTGTCTAGTTTTACCTTCTGTCTCATTGCTTTTGATGATCCTGCGTCTTGTTACACTCTTGTTTCTCCTAATACCTCTAACCCTCGGTGTTTAAATAGTGCTGTTTATTCCTCAGTGTCTGTGTCCGTCTATGTTGACCTACCATCATGTGTTCCCTGGTTGACTGGAGATGAATTTTCTGTTGCTGCCTTCTTAATCAGCAGTCTTATTGCACCCGTCACCAGGTCAACACCATCACCGCTGCCACCCAGCATTCAAGCTTTGACGCTGGTGCCCAGCTTGTAAGAGCTCCTGTTATTCGGCAGACAGTTCCATGAATAAACCAGCTTCATCATTGGTGTGGTTGTGGTCGGAGGATGAGGAGCCATGCTCCCTCTTCCAAGAGGAAGCGTGTTCTTGTCACCGGTTCTCCCCGTGGCTCAGTCCTGCCTCCTTGCCTGGGTGCCCCAAGGACAGCAGATTAAGTCAGTGAATCTTGTGCCTACGTTTACCCAGACTAGCTCAGTTAGGCACAGCGAGAGCAGGCAAACCCTGAGAGTTTCCTGATCCCAGGCAACCTGCGCAGTGTCAGCAGCCTATCAATAAACACTGTTCCAGGTTTATGTAGACGACTTAGTTAGCTGCTGTTCTTCTCATTCAGTATTATTAAAGTGAAATGAAATTCTGTAGTCTGCATTTCATGCTGTGCAGTCTCATTTAACTAAAGTTGGTGCTACAAGTTGTTGTATAAACGTCCTGAGATTAAAACCACTCGTGGGTCTGATCATGTTAATGACTATTACATATCTGGACTTCATATGATTGTTGGGTTTCTCTCTGTATGTATTATTGTAGGGTCGACCTTACAATATAAAGCACCTTGAAGCGACTGTTGTTGTGATTTGGTGCTGTGTAAATAAAATAAACATCATGATGAATTTCTCATCTAAAGCTCTCGTTGAAAGGCTCCAGGTGAGGAAAAACGTGGTTTTTGTATCAGTGATTTTAAAATACTCGAACCAGAAGAAATACACTTCACACAAAGCACATCAGTAAAGAAAATTGAATATCAATATATATTTAGTCTTTATCACACAAAGAACATTGTTCAAGCAGGAATTTCTCTTTCTGATCAGCAGTGCAAAATATTTTCTCAGACCCATGTCAGAAGATCTTTGGTCCTGAGTTCAACTTCACCTTCATGTGTGGAGTTTGTATGTTCTCACATTGTTTGTTTGGATTGTCTCTGGGTGCTCCAGCTTCCTCTCACAGTCCAAAGACATGCAGTTAGTGGAATAAAGTTAATGTCAGCCCTGTCTCAGATTTGTGACCTGTCCAGGTTGTACCCTGGCTCACACTCTACGGTTGCTGGAAGCTTCAATCTTCAACGGATTGAAATTAAGAAGGAATCATTTAGAGGAGTTTAAAACATTAAATCATTGAATCCATGAATCTGAAAGTGTTTTTGAGTGCAAGATGCAGACTGAAAGGTCTATTTAGCAGTGCTTTTCAGAGTTTTATACTGAACTAAGCACAGAGTCACTGAAGAATTATGAAACCAAGCTTCAAATCCAGGATAGAGGTTGTTTGCAGTGTCAGAGGAAAAGCTGTGCCAGCAGGACGGTCCACATACACTGCTACTCTGTTGGAGGATAGCAGTGCACATGGACTGGCTTCATTATTCTCACTGAAGAATTATGAGACCAGACTCCAAATCCAGGATACAGAGGTTCAGTGAATGTGGTGCTGAAGGTGTGGAGGTGGATCAGAGAGTCCAAGAAGATATTGTAGAAGGACAGAGTGCCAGCAGGATGGTCCACATACACGGCTACTCTGTTAGAGATAACGTCTTTGGGGATGAAGGTTTCTGTGTTATCATGCAAGACAGAGTAAGAGTAAGAGCAGTCCAGACTCCAGGACTGACTGTTCAGTCCAAACAAGCAGTCATCACTGTGTCCTCTCCGTTTGATTCCTTTGTAGCTCACTGCTATAGAAACATATCCACTCCACTCCACCTCCCAGTAACAATGACCAGTCAGCCCGTCTGTGCACAGCAGCTGAGGGCGGTCGAATCTCTCTGGATGATCAGGATACGGCTGCTGTGCATTCAAACGCATCAGCTTTCTGTTGCTGTCAGACAGGTGGATCCATTTGTACACTGTGTTTGGGTCGATTGTGAGTTGATAGGAATCTGATAGAGAGAACAAATAAATCCAGCTGCAGTTATTGATCGATCATCTATTCATTGATCGGCTCTTTGATGGTGACTCCTGATATCAGAGATATAAATGAGCGACACAGTAGTTTAAAGATGGTTTTGTTTCCAAGAATCATCATAAATCAAACTTACACTTCTTCAGATCCGAGCGCACCCGTCGGACGCCATCAGGCTCCACCCTGCAGGGAGAGGAGGGGTCAAACCAGCACAGTCGTTGCGAACATGCTAACATGGACATTGCATCACTCATACTGTGACAGAGGGAAGACTTCATGTAACTCTTACATCTGCATAAAACAAACAGGCTGAGTGAAGGGATCTGTTCATACCTGTTTAGAGACTCCTTTCCTGCAGACCACTGCTTCACTTCTTCAGGTGCATCTTGAATCAGAATTGCTCTTTTAAAATCAAATATTAAAATTTTCACAACACCTACATGTTTTGTGTTTTTGAATGAAATAGAACAAAAGTAGGAACTCAAAGTGTTTTTTCCTCATATATCAGCTGAGTGAAAGCAGTAAAGCCACCAAGAGACTTTGATGTGCTGACATTCGTCCTCTGCTTGTCATGGTCATTTTTAGTAATTATCTACATAAACTACTGAAGAAGATTGATGGATTCAACGCATCCATCAGAATATAAATATGTGTGCATGTTAGATAGAAAGCTCTTATAAAGAATAGGTGAATGAGGCAAGTTGCATAAAGCACGTTGTGTTGAGTTGAATAAGAACCAGTCCATTTACCGTTTATTCAATCTAAGCTGCTTTGGAAGACGGCGACTGGACCTCATTAAGTTTTTTGAAGAGGTTTCTCCTTTGGTATTTAAACTCTAGTGGGAGTTCTCCACTTAAGAGGATCATTAGCACACTATTGATCATGTGCCTCATCACAAGATCCAAGTTATAAAAAAAGGTGTGGGTCATTATCAGCAGAGGTTTTGGATGAAACTATGGGGAAACCTTGCGTCACTCTATCATGTGACCCATTGAGATCACCGGACGCGAGATGTGAGTAGGGGTTGAGGTGCCTGGGAAGACTCAACATAACTGGAGCATGGATGGTACAGTTGTTGACAGCTGGTGTGTTGATCAGGTGAACTGTGAACTCAGAAAAGTTCCATCAGATTTTTCAGCCACCTTAAAGTAGCATCAGGAAAGCTTCCGGTTGTCAATGGTTTCATTTTTCAGCATGACAATAGCCCCAAACACACTGACAATGCAGTAAAAGCATAGCTGGATAGAAAACACAAACACAATGAAACACTGTGAGCCATGCACCGGCTTCCTGCCCTGTGGGATCATGGAGGTCTCTCATATGGACTGATGCCACACAGAACTGTCCACTGGGAAATTAATGTTGTGGGATACTTTCTGTTTTGTTCATCATCATCATCATCATTACTTTTTAGTTCCATCAGTCGCTCATCGATGTGAAAAAACCACACTGAACATTTCATGCAGTCTCATGTGTCCTGTCATCCCAAAACAACACAATATCTTAAAGTCACATCAAAAATCTGCAACACTAACTTTGAAACATGTAGAAGCGCTTTGTCAGAGTGTCTCTCTCTTTGGTTGGCATCTGTTCAGATGGGAATTCTTCAAAGCTTTGCATGACCTGTTGGTTAGAATTTATTGAAAGCATTACAGGCTAAAGGAGTGCCTGTAATGCTTTCACACACACACACACACACACACACACACACACACATAGATAGATAGATAGATAGATAGATAGATAGATAGATATTAGGGGTGCAACGATACTCGTATCGATATCGAACCGTTCGATACAGTGCTTTCGGTTCGGTACACATATGTATCGAACAATACAACATTTTTAATTTATTTTATCAACTTTCCTTCTGACGGTGCTGTCTGTGTTGAGCGCTCAGTGGATCTGCGCTCGACAGTGCAGCCTAGGCGGAGTAGTCGAACGCAGATTCACTGAGCGCAGGGCAAGCTAGCGAGACAGAAGCTAAGCTCGTTGCAACAAATTGAACCTCCCCCACCCTCATTCAGATCTGTCGTTTGGAACTATTTTGGTTTTCATGTGACGTATGACCCTGAAGGTAAGCGCGTCATGGACTAAAGTAAAACAGTATGTTGGATGTGCCGCAATGCTCAATTACATGGGTGGGAACTAGTGCGTTAGCGCAGTTAGCTCGTTAACGTGTTGGCTGTCCAACCCCACGCACGGGGCGATCCGTGGTAGCTCGTTAACGGAGATTTGCAGCGTTATGGCGTTAATGTTATTTCAACGAGATTAACGCTGACAGCACTAGTGGGAACACAACGAATATGACTGCACATTTACTCCGACATCATCCTAGTGCAAAGACAAGTGGAAGCAGACAAAAACAACAAGCACGCATGCTACAAACTTTACCCGAGTCATTTAGACAGCCGTTAGCACATGATTCTCCTTATGGGGACCTGATATGTTTAATATGCTGCTGAGAATATAGCCCAGAAGAAGCGTATAGTAGAGCTTTTATTTTGGAAAGAGACATTTCATCAGATTAATTTTTTTATTACTTTGTTGTTTCAGCAACATTAAATTTAAAAACTGTACTTTTGGGTTAAAATATATATTTATAATTTTAATAAATGACAAATTAAAAAGGCATGAACATTTTTTTTGTATCGAAAAAATATCGAACCGTGAATTTTGTGTATCGTTGCACCCCTAATAGATAGATAGATAGATAGATAGCCTCTTGTAGTATGTATTTGTGTTTTCCATATATTCCACTTGCCAAACTTACCGTTCTGAATATTTCCTCAATGTCATCTCTAAGGCAGTGCTTTTTGACAGCCTCAAAGATGTGTTGGATAAAGGCAGAACCGTATGTTTCATGAGTGTATGAACCTGTGTCTGCAAGCAAACAGAACCAGATCATATCTGTAGTCAGGCGGTGTTTGATTGTTATAAATGTTACTTATTGGAAGGTGGTGCACTTACAAGTGGTGCTGGAATGAAAAATGATGAAATCCTTTTCATTGTGTGTCCGAGGACCTTTGACAGAGTTCACTGACAGAGATTCGATGTCGTCTGTCGGCACAAATGGTTTTCTATCAAGTAAATCCGCCGATTCCTCCCCCACTGAAACAAACACACAGACTTACTGAATCTTGATCTTTTACCTTTTCAAATGAACAAATATTAACAGTAAATTCATTCAAGATTCATTCATGCTGTTTGCTGGGTGTGTGAGGACAGATGAGAATCACCTCCTCTGCAGGCGTGAATAATGATGATCTTTGGTTTGTCCTTCAGTGCAGGACAGTTCTTTGTGTTTAAGTGCTGAAAGATTTGGTCAATTTCAAACTCCTCACTTCCTGTGCCTCCATAACACAACAAAGTCACAAACACACTGTCTGTGAGGGCCAGTTTTGGGTGTTCAGAAAATTCTTTCAGAGGTTTATCGATCATCTGTGAGAAGAAATCAGTCACTGGATCGTTTAACCAGTTTGTAAAACTGGGTGCAAGTGAAGAAATATTTTCTGCTTTTAAAAGTTACCTTTGCAGTAATGTCCCCACATCTCACTACCTCATATCCAAGAGTTTGAAGTAGATTTTGCATGACTTTCTCATCTTTCGCAGCTCTACATTTGTATAAACTTGTATTAAACGTTTCAATATTGATCAGCAGGGCGATGCGATTTGTCTGTGATCGTTGAGTCACTGGATAAATCTGAGAGACAAATTATTATTGGTTTGGAAGTTACTACAAGAGGCTAAGATCAAACATTCAACATATCTAATATGAATTATACAGTCACATACTTTTTTACCCTGACTGTCTGTCCACGTCTCCATCTTTGACCTAGAAAGAAATCAGAGGACATTTTGAGCTGGAGGAACAGAATGTGTCACATCAGCTCTGCTTCTTGTGGATTATTCAGGACTGATCTTTAAAAAAAATTATTAATGAGAAAATGTGTTGCTGATACTGATTAATAGATGATAAGACTTGAGCCTAATAAACCTGAAGACTATTGAATGTAGATACACGGGATCCTAATCAGGCATCAGAGTGAGATTTGGCAGGTGTGGAAACTCTGAGCCCAGGCGCAGTGGGGCAGGTGGGGGACTTGGAAAAGAGACACTGTACTGGAAGCTCCACTCAGTTTTTCTTTGTATCCAGGTTGTGATCAGCTGAAGCTGCTCTTTGTGGATTTAGCCGACCGAATTCAGATGTTACATATTTCCAGCTTCTAGCCACTACGAACAACCGAAAAACCTAGAATTTGGTGAATTGACTCAAACAGCACCTTACAGTTAAACGATCTCTGATTAAATATATGCAAACAGCACAGCTACTCTTCACCAGTCCGAGTTTACTCCTCTCAGCTTTACCACAGTACTGCAGACTTAACACTTTCACCAACATAAAATCTGAATAATTTAATTTCTGTCCCAAGATGTTTCACAGTATGAAAACAAAGTAATCATTTTCCTCTCATGTCTTCTTTCTTTGCAACATTCTCCATCTCTGATGTGACAGATGAAAGAAAAACCTTCAAAGTAAAACAGAAACAACATCTACTGCTGCTGCTAAGACAAATGAGAAATGAAGAATCAGAGACTTACAGCAGAGATGCTGAGTCCTGGTTGTCCTCTGATTAAAGAGCTCAGACTGCTCAGAAAAGAAGGACTCAACTGTACCTGAACTGGAAACACCTGCTGACTGACTGACTGACTGGATGCTCTTTTATACGAAGCTGGAATCTAGTTAGAATTGTTCCTCTTGATGATAACGTGAAGGCTGAATTCTTTGGACCAAACTGGTTTTGCTTTGGCTGTTTCCAGTTTCCTGAAAAGAAACTCACCGAACTGGTTTCACAATATGCCAGAACAAACACAGGAATGAGGCTCACTTTGCTTTACACAGGTGATACGTTTGCTTCTTCACTGATTAACTCATGGACATGTTTAGAGATAATTCAGGAACTACTTGATGCAATGTTCCTCCACGAATCTTCACCTTATCATGGTGGAGGGATATGGTGCCAAATGATACCAGGAGCTCTGTTTTCAATGGTAATTTGCCCCTGGTAGGGTCTCTATATACACACTGGTCCTGAGTGAGGGGTAAGACTAAGAATGAATCAGAAGACATCCATGCTGCATTGACCCGTGGACCATGTCTGGGTACGTGGGATGGGCTTTCTGAGGCTCTAAGCTGGACCAGCCCCAGGGGAGGGGCTCCACAGAGAGTGTGGGTTCGGTGGCAGCCAAAGTTGGAGGCCCTGGTGATAACCCAAGGGTGGATACATCTGTTTCCCCCAGCTTGATGCCTTTATGTTGGGATTTTTCCTGGTGGACAAGAGAGTTGTTTCCCTGAAACGGGTTCTGGCTGTTTGCACTTTTGCACCAAACCTGGGCTTGTGTTTGATTGTTGGATGGAAGTTTTGTGCTTTTTACAGTGTATCTAACATTAGTTGGAAGGAACACTGAAACACTGGAATAGGTCACAGTTTCAGGCTGTTTGTGTCCTGCTTCACTGTCTTCATGGGACTGCCAGTGTCAAAGTTTGAACTAATAGATCATTTTCTTTTTGACTCACAGCAGAAGAATGAGGCTGCTCAGCAATGCTGTGTCAAACCTGTAAATGTTGCATTAGGACAGATAATAAGTCTAGATTAGATGATTTCCTGAAGAAGCAGCGTCAGGGGAAAACCCTTCATTAAAAATCCAAAACTTCCTCATGATCAGTGTGTTAGACTCAGGACATAAACCAGACCAGGAGTTAGCTTTCAAGCAGCACCAGTTTGAGCCGCCAAATTTCAACTAACACAAATGTTTGTTTGTTAAAAGAATTTAAAAGAAAGAAGACCAGCTGTTAATTTCTGCAGCTTGTATCAAGCTCAGAAGCTAAAAATGCAGGACCTGGTTCTGATCGCAGGCTCCGGGTCATCTCTAATTTCCTCCATCAGGTTCATTGACCACGTACCAGACCACATGCTGTCTAATTGAGCCGTGTGAATTCCTTAAATATTCTTGTACAAAACAAAACTGTTCCAGCATTTAGTTCAAATCTCACAGGTTGTCACAGCTTCTCCTCTGTTTTTCTTCTCTTTACTATTTCCTCATGTTTCTGATGTTTCCCCGTCTACCTAATCCTTTCTTTGTCCCCACTTCCTGATAAATTTGACATTTACTCTGTGCTTGTTTTGCCTTGTTGATTTCACACATATATGCTGTCAGGTTTCCTACATGTGTTTTCTTCTTGGTTTACAGCAGCTATGTCGAGTCTGTCTTTGCTGGTTCATCAGATTTAAAGTTTTCTTTTGTGTAATCCTGCGTCCAAAGTCATACTTTTGTCTTTTATAATCTCTGTAAGATTATAAAATCTAAAGAGGATGTGATGTTGAAATGTTGCTGCAGTTCCCTGTGAAAGAAAATATGTGAACTCATGAACTCTGACTGGAAACTCTCCCTGCTGCTGCAGAAATGTGTGAGCGGTCCTCAGTGTTTAGATCAGAGGGAGTCTGGTGGTGGAGCAGGACTGCTGAAGAAATGAAATGTGTGGGGTGGAGGAGGGCATCAATCTGACACTGAAATGAAAACTAAGAACAGCAGAGAGGGGGAGACTTTGAGAAATGAGAGCAGGACAATGATGAAGGAGAGCATCATCATCTGATGTGATGAGTTCAAAGAGAATAAATGGAACAAGCATGAGATGGTCTTCCTGGTTGGACTTTTAGCTTCATGTGAGAGATTTTACCTTAAAGAGATAAACCTCTGTTACTCTGTTTATTTTGCTTCTGCTGCATTTTTGCATGTCCTCATCCACTAAATATAAAATAGTGTAAATGAGCAGCTTTTGATGTTTGACAGTTTTTATTGTGTCTGAACGTTCCTGCAGTTGGTTTGTGGTTGATGTGGATTTGCTGCTCATGTGAATCCTCCCACAGTGTTTCATTAGCAGCTGTAACCACAGTGACTCTGATAAAACAGGAATTAGCAGAATCCATCTGATATGAAGCTGTGCTTTGAATACCACTTCCCTCCTCTTTGAAGAGTAGTCAGATATCTGTGTTCAGGTTTTTGTACAGCCTCTTCTACACTTTGTATCACTGTGTTTGTAGAGCACAGTAGTAGAGAGCTGTGTCTGCCAGGGTTAGGGCTGCTATGGTCAGATTAGTTGTTGTAGAAGATGTTTTTGATTCATAACGTTTATCAGGAATATATTCAGATGTGCCCCCCTTTCCTCTTTTCCAGAGTATAAACTGAGGAGCCTGAAGGTCAGAATGATGTCTGTACCAATAAAGGTCAGCATAAAACGATGTTGTCTCATAGCTACATGTGAGTGTGACAGATTCTCCTTCTGTTTCAGTGACTTCAGGTTGTTGAGGAGTGATTGAGTCTCCAGCTGTTAGTCCTGGAAAAAGAAAGAAGAAAAGTAGTGAAATGCAGTCTGTATATCTGCTTAATGCAGCAGCTTCAACTAAACTTTAATCCTGTTCTTAAACTCACCTATAATGTGAGATAGAAGCAAAAAGAGGTGCAGCAACATGTCTTTGGAGTTATTAAAGCCAGACAGACAGCACATGAACAATGTTCTTCCACTGCAGCACAATGACCAACAAATAATGTCATTGGATGAGCTCAACTTCAGTGGGCGGAGCCAGTTTAATAGCTCAGCCAATCAAACAGTTTTGTGCTTCCACAGCAGCTCTGTCTCTGTCTCTGATCTTTACTGCTTCATTTCTCTGTTGTCTTTGTCATCAGTCCAATGACACAAGAATCAGAGGTTTAACAGTGTGTGGCTCCCTCTAGTGGATGTTGTGGAGTATTCTGTTGTCTTTGCTCCAAAGGTTTTTGTACAGAGTTTTGCTGTTTCCTGTCACTGTGGGCCTCACAGCACAGTAGTACACAGCAGAGTCAGACAGCTGAAGCTTCTGGATCTTCAGATGAACTGAATTTTCTTTGAGTTCAGCATCAAATCTGTCCTTTGGGAATTCTTGAGCGTTATCTCCGGCTGTTTTATCACGTCGTAAAACATATTTTGGAAAGTCATTTACTTCTTGTTTGTACCAGAACAAATATGGATATGGATCAGATGTTTCAAAGTTACATCCAAGTGTAACTGTGTCTCCTTCAGCAGCAATGACATCTCCTTGTTCCTGGATCACTTTGTCTTCTCCTTTACACTCTGAGGAAGAACAGAACATGCAGAGGAAGACATGGATCAATAAACATGATTGAAGTTATTGAAAAGTTCCACAGTGTAAAATGATTAAATCTCCTCTTTCTGTCTTTGTTGTGAGTCGTGTGCAGAGGAAACATGTTGATGTTTGTATCTCACCCAAAGAAAAGAGCAGCAAGAATAATCCACAGCCAATGTTCCATCTGTACAACAGGATTTAAACCTTGTTTAAATCCTGTTGATTTAAACAAGGTTTAAATCAACAGGAGAAACTAGCTGATGTTCAACATTCAGTCTGAGAATTGTTCTCTTCACAGCAGCACTTATTATTGACACAATGGTTGAACACAGTGCAGAAGGAGAGCACCGCCTACTGGATGATGTCGCCCTCTGTCTCCTCTTTGAGCTTCACTTCTCCCACTTCCTCTTCCTCCTGGTTCACAGACTGTTAGCAGCATTTGAATCACTGTGAGGAGCGAGGATGGAGCACTTTGCACTGTCTGCACAACGAGCCAAATGTTCTCCATCACTGAGCTCCCACAAGAAGAGCAATGCTGCTACTACTGCATATTCACCTAATGTATATACTATATGTATAATGTTCTTCCTCTACCCCCCCCCCCCCCCCCATTCTTCCACATGTCGAGGAGCGTGTCAGGTTACATTTCGCTGTGTGTTATACTTTTATACATGTGACAAATAAAGAACCTTGAACCTTGAACCTCTTATGGTTATGATTAGAGAAAAAATACACATGACATAAGTCGAACAGGAAATTAAAAGCAAAACTAAAATTGAAAAGAACACATCATCTCATCTATATGAAAGTATGAGCACCAGAACTTCTGATTTACTAGACAAAAGGCCAAATATTTAAGATCTGAATATAATAAAAAATTATTTATGGCCAAATCGTAATAATAATTAACACATAATTTATTCTGGAAATGCTTTGTGAGTTCCTATGTAATCAAACTGTGTTTGTTGTAGTGGTGGATTAGCAGGTAGCTGAGCTAGCTCTCTGCACCGATTTAAAAATGTCATATTATTCTGCGGTGTCAATCAGTTTAAGGAGGCAGTGGATTCAAGATAGGAGTCATGGTAAAGTTCAATGTAAGAAAACCATTCAGATAATTTTAAAACAGAAAACTTCAAATTAAATTTATAATATTTGTGATTTTTTTGTTTTTCGTGTATGTAGAAAAAACATTGATTTCAGCTGGAAACTAATTTGAAACAGAGAGGAATCTTCGACAGCAGAACAGTTAAAGGTAAATGCTCTCTGCCGGAACAACAACCGTGTGACACCAAGCGGAAATAAAGAAAGGGAAGCGCGTGTGTGAACAGAGCCGAGAGTGTGGGACCGAAAAGAGTCAGCACATTACTGTGGTGTTAGCGGCTTTGTACAGACTCACCGAGCTTTCTGTAATATTTTACATTTATTGATAAAAGAGAGAGAGAGAGGGAGGTGCGTTAGCAATCCCGCTCTGGCGGAGCTTTATCACGTGACACCAGGCGGAAGTAAACAAAGGAAAGGCGCTAATGCCGTTAGCTTTCCTCCTGTGTGACTGAGCAGAGTGTGTGAGCTGAGTCAGTAACAATGCCTTCAGTTCAGTATCTGAGAGAGTTTATCAACGAGCGACTAACTGCTGCTGCTGAACAAATATTCTTGGAGTTTGAAAAAACGATCGTCCAGTACGAGGAAGAGATCGACCGTCAGCGCAGACTGCTGGATATCACCTGGAAACCCGAAATCAAGCTGCACAGGACAGGTGAGTGTCCCTCTGAGGGAGGATCCTGATCACAGCTCTGCGGGACGTTTCTGATTGTGAGGACTTTTTGGAGATGTGAGCTAACAAAGAGCAAACAGAGGACAGGACTGCACTGCGCTCCATTCAAACAGCAGGCGCTGAAACCATTTAAAGCTTTGAAGTCTGAACTTTTTTTTAGCTAAGGAATCAGATTTATATATAAGACCAAGCTAAGAGAAATCTGCGCATGGATAGTGTGTGAGGCTGCACATGTGTTACATGTAGAGGTGACAGTATCTTCATGTAGTTGACTTTATTCCCCTTTTCAATTTTATTTTTACTCATACAAGCTTATGGTTGCAGAGGATATTTACTGATTTGTACATTTTTTTATCATCACATCTGTTTTATTATTTTCATCCCTCCAGATGTCCCACCGCAGCCTGTCTGTGAGGAGGAGGTTCTCCCTGAGCTGCAGCTCTGTGACCAGGAGAGGAGCTCCAGTGTGGAGCAGGAGGAACCAGAAGCTCCACAGATTAAAGAGGAACAGGAGGAACTGTGCAGCAGTCAGGAGGGAGAGCAGCTGGGACTGAAGGAGGAGACGGATACCTTTATGGTGACTGTTGCTGCTGAGGAAAGTGACCACAGTGAACCAGAAGCAGACAGTGAACAGCTTCCATCTCTCAGCTCTGATAACTTTTTTTGTACCAAACCAAAAGACACAGAAGACATTAGAATTTTTTTCCAGTACAATGAAGAGATCAACCATCAACAAAGGCAGTTGGCTGTCAACTGGAAACCAGAAATAAAGCTCCACAGAATAGGTGAGTCAGTCTCAGGGAGGATCCTATCAGGAGGATCAGAGGAGCAGGTCATTGATCCATAAAGAAACTGACCACATGACTGAAACTATAGTCAAATGTCTGTAGCTCAGTTTGCTTTGGAACTATTGGCTATTTTGCCATTGTCAAAGGGCAGTTAGTCCCTGTACAGCTGCCCTGAACTTGGTCCATGTTGGCAACAATACGTTGGACTCATTCCTGGTGGATGATGGGTTCCAGCAGTGCTGCCCTTCATCACCAGTTCTACTCTACATTCTACTTTTACATCATCAGGACAGGCATCTCTGTTTTTAAGTCAGCTGATGCAGCCACCATTTGTTTAGCTTTTGTTTTGTTCATGTTAAACTCTGAGTCCTTTCCTTCCATCTGATGTTTAAGCAACCTTTTGGTTAATTGTTTAATCTTTTGCTCTGGTTTCTCTCCATGTCTCCTGACATGATGTTGCAAGTGCTCTCTCCATAACGAATCTGTCATAGCACTCAAGTCGACCACCCCATCCAGCGAGTCTTGTACAGATCTTGGCACTGATTTCTCCACAAGAGTAAGGTTGCCTCACTCGTATCAGGCCGCACACCTGTGTGATGTTTTCAGAGTTTGGCTGCTTGTTCCAGATATTCAGCCAGAGACTCGTTGGCTTCCAGCTTCAATCATTTGAGTGCCCTTTAGGGCTGCCACAAATGATTATTTTGATAGTCGACTAGTCACCGATTATTTTTGTGATTAGTCCACTAATCAGATCGTGCATTCATTGGACGTAAAACATACAGCTCATTGCACCAACATGAATCTGCTCTTATATAACTATCATTAGCTTACAGCTTTAAGTGTTTAGTAGGGGTGCAACGATACACAAAATTCACGGTTCGGTTCGATACTTTGGTGTCACGGTTCGATATTTTTTCAATACAAAAAAATGTTCATTCCTTTTTAATTTGTCATTTATTAAAATTATAAATATATATCTTAACTCAAACATACAGTTTTTAAATTTAATGTTGCTGAAACAACAAAGGGATAAAAAAAATAAATCTATCTGATGGAGAAATCCCTCATCTTTGGAAAACAGAGTTTATTACAGAGAAATGTCTCTTTCCAAAATAAAAGCTCTACTATACGCTTCTTCTGGGCTATATTCTCAGCAGCATATTAAACATATCAGGTCCCCATAAGGAGAATCATGTGCTAACGGCTGTCTAAATGACTCGGGTAAAGTTTGTAGCATGCGTGCTTGTTGTTTTTGTCTGCTTCCACTTGTCTTTGCACTAGGATGATGTCGGAGTAAATGTGCAGTCATATTCGTTGTGTTCCCACTAGTGCTGTCAGCGTTAATCTCGTTGAAATAACATTAACGCCATAACGCGGCAAATCTCCGTTAACGAGCTACCGCGGATCGCCCCGTGCGTGGGGCTGGACGGCCAACACGTTAACAAGCTAACTGCGCTAACACACTAGTTCCCACCAATTGAGCATTGTGTGGCACATCCAACATACTGTTTTACTTTAGTCCATGACGCGCTTACCTTCAGGGTCATACGTCACATGAAAACCAAAATAGTTCCAAACGCCAGATCTGAATGAGGGTGGGGGAGGTTCAATTCGCCATGTTGCAACGAGAGCTTAGCTTCTGTCTTGCTAGCTTGCCCTGCGCTCAGTGAATCTGCGCTCGACAGTGCAGCCTAGGCGGAGTAGTCAAACGCAGATCCACCGAGCGCTCAACACAGACAGCATCGTCAGGAGAAAAGTTGATAAAATAAATTAAAAATTTTGTATTGTTCGATACATATGCCTACCGAACCAAAAGCACTGTATCGAACGGTTTAATATCGATACGAGTATCGTTGCACCCCTAGTGTTTAGGTATGTGCTAACTAAAAATAAAGACAAGATGATAGTTTATTAAGTTTTAATGATATTTGCAGATTGTTTCGGTGGAGTTTAATAAACTCAGCCGTCTGATCCTTGCTATCTAAAATATAACAGGACACCGGAGTAAATTCTCGAGCATCTCACACTTCTGATAATCAGCTGTCTGCTTGACGTTTATTCAGCTGTGTAAAAACTATAACTTTAATCTCAGCCAAACCGATTTACTCAGGAACAAATAAAATACTGAAAAAAGCCAAACAATAACATTTTTAAGTTATCTAAGTGACTTATATATCATGTTTAACCAGAGTGGTGAAAACTCTTGAGGGGGTTTAAAACGATTTGCCGGGAGTCCGGTGTTCTCACGGCTCTAGTTAGCCTAGCCCCCGGCTAGCTATCGAGCTAGTGGCTAACAGACGTCTCCGAAAACGTCGGAGCGCTTTTGAAAATATGTGGTGTCTTGATAAACTGAGCAGATATTTGAGGTTTACACAGCTACATTCTCGCCTGAAAATATGTTAAACGTTTATTTTGTGACCCAGAAAGAATAATAAGAGTAATATTAAAACTAACTAGCTGCCGCCATTGTTGGAAACTGAGCTGGGCTGCGCTATGAATTCTGGGGCAGGTTGGGCCACGAGGGATACACCCAACCCATCCTTCAAATCTGGGGAAATGAAGGACGCATTTGTCGGCCGCGTTTGTCGGAGTCTTTAAATTTGGACAGTCTTCGTTGTGTTGCTGTAACGTAATTGGCCTACAAATGCGGGCACAGGAGGATGCGGTTCCTGAATTTGGACACAGCTACAATACCGGACACTGCTTCTTCTTTTTCGGGGATTAACGGCAGCTGGCATCCTTGTACATGCAGTGCTGCCATCTTCTGTTTCAGTCCGTTATTACACTCTTAAATCCTACTACTTATTCCTGCGTCTTTTGGGATCTTACAAAGCTTCAAACGACACGTCGACTATTAAATGAGTCAACGATAGCCTATGCGGCTACTGCTTGCCAATGGCAACGGTGACTGAGAGCATAAAGAGCTCAATTTTATGGCAGCAGCTATCCATGGTATCGCATAACTGCATGATCAAATCATTAACACATTTTAATTTTTATTATATAGTGAAATTACGATATCGTTGTTCTTACAGATTCTCCATGCAACACAGTGCACCAAAACTTTGAAGCCGTATGTCTTAATCCAGATGTTCTTTGGGCAGCCCTTGTTAGCCTCCATGACCGGCATAGTGCTGGTCTACCAAGTCGTAACCAGGTCACTAGTAGGCAAGTTAATTAACACCCTCGGTACACTATAAACAGCAGCACAGGTTAGCTGAACGAAAGCGCCTATACTGCCGACAACCAATACATGTCATCGTCCCAGAATGCATTGTGTGCGAAAAAACATGGCCGCTCCCACGGCTCCAAAATAGTTTTAAACAACAAAGATTTAATGAAAAACAAAAAAATTGTCGTTATTCTCAACTATGTTTTTATGTAGTGAAGATAATTTGTAACATATTTAGAGTAACTTGTCAGAATAGCCGGGGTCCTTCTAAGGCGTTAAAGAATTCAGCAAATGAAAACAAAACGATCAACAGTTTCTGCCAGATCACTGTCGCCAAAGTGCTCGCTCATAGGGGGTCATTGGGTTTTTCTCTGTATCTATTATTATAGGATATACTGTACAATATAAAGCACCTTGAGGCAACTTTTGTTGTGATTTGGCGCTATATAAATTGAATTGAATCGTCGGTGTCAGTGTATCTACAGGAAATGATTTGGTTAAAAATGTCTGCCAACTGACTTCTTCCCCTCTTCTGTGGAACCAGCTTCCAGTTTGGATTCAGGAGACAGACACTATCTCTACTTTCAAGATTAGGCTTCAAACTTTCCTTTTTGCTAAAGCATATAGTTAGGGCTGGACCAGGTGACCCTGAATCCTCCCTTAGTTATGCTGCAATAGATGTAGGCTGCCGGGGATTCCCATGATGCATTGAGTTTTTCCTTTCCAGTCACCTTTCTCACTCACTATGTGTTAACAGACCTCTCTGTATTGAATCATATCTGTTATTAATCTCTGTCTCTCTTCCACAGCATGTCTTTATCCTGTCTTCCTTCTCTCATCCCAACCAATCACAGCAGATGGCCCCGCCCCTCCCTGAGCCTGGTTCTGCTGGAGGTTTCTTCCTGTTAAAAGGGAGTTTTTCCTTCCCACTGTCGCCAAAGTGCTGCTCATAGGGGGTCATATGATTGTTGGGTTTTTCTCTGTATCTATGAAGCGCCTTGAGGCGACTTTTGTTGTGATTTGGCGCTATATAAATAAAATTGAATTGACTTGAATTCTTCCCAAAGCCCTATCAGCTCGCTGATCACATGAAAACCTGCAGAAGCACTTTGGTTAACAGCAGCTCTTCTGAATGGAGCTGCTGATAGTTTTTAAGCTGCTTTTGTTGCTCAGGGGACGAGCTTTCATGTTCCAGAGCAACTGACATTAACTTCAACTATGGACCCGCCTCATCTGCAATAATTCAGCAGTCGTGAATGCACAAGTACAAAAGTCAGACATTACTTTTATGTAACTCTGGGTATAATCGGCTCTGCTCACAACCTCTTGAGATTCTGAGAAGCAAAGCTGATTTAAAAAATGAGTCCAACGTCTAACATCATCACTTTTCTTTTTCTCGTGTCCTTTTTTTCCTCCAGACGTCCCACAGCAGCCTGTCTGTAAGAAGGAGGAGGAGGAGGTTCTCCCTGAGCAGCAGCTCTGGAACCAGGAGAGGAGCTCCAGTGTGGAGCAGGAGGAACCAGAAGCTCCACAGATTAAAGAGGAACAGGAGGAACTGTGCAGCAGTCAGGAGGGAGAGCAGCTGGGACTGAAGGAGGAGACGGAT
The DNA here is from genome assembly GCF_963576455.1 of Neolamprologus multifasciatus. NCBI lineage: Eukaryota > Metazoa > Chordata > Actinopteri > Cichliformes > Cichlidae > Neolamprologus > Neolamprologus multifasciatus. The sequence continues at coordinate 1,086,933 of NC_140456.1, forward strand.
ACCTTTATGGTGACTGTTGCTGAGGAAGGAGAGCACAGTGAACCAGAAGCAAACACTGACCAGCTCCCCTCCAACAGCTCTGATATTTTTACGTTTCTTCAGTCCAAATCTAAAGAAATATTTGAAGTTATTAATAATTCTATCCAGTACGAGGAAGAGAACGACCACCAGCACAGACTCACGGATATCAGCTGGGAACCCGAAATACAGCTTCACATTACAGGTATGTAAAAGTCTGAATGAAGTCGCACATGAATGGGACTCATGGAGGATCCTGATCACAGCTCTGCGGACGTTTATGATTGTGAGGACTTTTTGGAGATGTGAGCTAACAAAGAGCAAACAGAGGACAGGACTGCACTGTGTAAGTTATGAATCTAAATCATGATCAACATGTTTGAAGGAGGTCAGGAGAGAGGTCTAACAGTCGGCGTCTACAACCTACTGTTGAACACGGTGGAGGTGCTGTCATGGTTTGCGCTGCATTTCAGCCAGTGTTGTTGGAGCTCATATTAAAACTGAAGGAATTATAAATGCAGAAAAGTAAATGCAGATTTAATCCACCGTACAATATCACCTTGAGACTGGAAATGGCTTCATTTTCAGTCTGAGCATGATCACAAACAGTCAGATGATGCATCATAAGGTCATCTTTGTTAATGTTATTGTTACTGTTAGAAAGTTGGTTTGTCGTGTCATACTGATCGTTTATTCATTCAGTATATGTTCATTGCCTGCAGCTTTTCTACCTTGCCATTTAACCTCTCTCTTCCTTTACTGCTGCACGTCTGCTGATGTCCTTGTTGATGAGCTTATATCTGGAGTAGTGGATGACACTTATAGTCTCTGTAAAAGTGTTATTTTGACAATGTATTTTCTCAGGCATGTTTTTCTATTATCACATCACAGAGGGAGAGCAGCTTGGACTGAAGGAGGAGACTGATAACTTTGTGGTGACTGCTGCTGAGGAAGGAGACCACAATGACCCAGAAGCAAACACTGACCAGCTTCTTTATCACAACTGTCCTATAAATGAGAACCAAAATCTTGAAGGAAGCTGGAATTTAGATTCGGGGACAAATAGTAACTCAGAGAATCTGTGTAACTCTGACACAGGTAAAAAGTATTTAATGTGTGATTTTTGTGGAAAATCCTTTAAGGAAATGTACAAAATGAATCGACATCTGACAATCCACACAGGTAAGAAACCATATCCTTGTGAAACATGTGGGAAAAGTTTCACAGTGAAGGGTAGTCTGACTGTACACATGAGAACACACACAGGTGAGAAGCCGTATTCTTGTGAAACGTGTGGGAAAAGTTTTTATTTGTCATCATCACTTAAAGACCATAAGCTTGGCCACACAGGTGAGAAACCATATTCTTGTAAAACATGTGGGAAAAGTTTCAGACACAGGGGTGATTTAATTGTGCACAAGAGAGCACACACAGGTGAGAATCCGTATTATTGTAAAATATGCAGGAAGATATTCGGACGTAGAAAAGGTTTATTGGCACACATAAGAAGGCACACAGGTGAGAAGCCGTATTCTTGTGAAACTTGTGGGAAAAGTTTTTATTTTTTATATTCACTTAAAAGACATATGACTGTCCATACAGGTAAGAAGCTGTATTCTTGTAAAACATGTGGGAAAAGTTTAACACAGAGGCGTAGTTTGATTATACACATGAGACTGCACACAGGTGAGAGACCGTATCATTGTAAAAGATGCAGGAAAAAATTTATAAGTAGTAGTCGTTTATGGGCACACATGAAAAAAGCACACAAGTGAGAAACCGTATCATTGCAAAAGATGTGGGAAAATGTTCCCATACAGAAGTCATCTGTTTGGACACACGCGTACTCACTTCGTTGACAAAGCATATGTTTGAGAAGTCGTAGTCTTGAAGCATTTAGAGAACAACATCTGAGAAACCAAGCGTAACAGAAGATCTAAGGATTTATACAGGTTCACAGGAGAGCTGTTCAGGGAATATTTACCTATTGGGTGGTTGAAACTCAATTTGAATATCAAGTTTTATATTTGCTGTCTATTCGTGGATAGCTGATAGCTTTTGCTGATTTGGAGTTGGTGTCTTGTGATGTAAAACTGCATTTGAGCTATTTGTTTTTTAATAAATAGAAAATGTTGACTTTTTTAATTTTGTTTTTTACATTTTGTAGCTGTTCAGTTTATTTGGTTCATATCATTTTTGGTTATTTAGTTCATTTAGACTGACTTTGTTTTGTTTTTGTTTGTTTTTTACTTTTCAGTTTTGTAAGAATGTAGACGTTGTTATGTGTTGTTATCATCAGGTTATACCAGTACCAGCATTGGGGAGGGTCTTTGTCTTGTGTTTTATCTGCATAGCAGTAACTAATGAAAGAATATTTTGACAGTAATAAAGTAGAACATTTGTTTCCCTTGGACTCCTCCAGCCTGCAGGAAAGACATCGTTCCTGTAGCTGCACATATGTTTCTCTGCTTGAGAGCACAGTGTGAGGCAAAGATGTTTTTCCTGCATCATGGGGACCTGCCAGAGCTGAGGAAGGCTCAGATCAAAGAGGGTTTTAAGCAGAGAAGAATAAGATGGAATAGGGATAAGTGAAGATAACGGTTTGCTTCAATTGTATCCTTTATAACTGTTGAATAGTTTTTTATATATTATTGCTGTTAGCCTTCTGCCTGCATTAAATAAATTCAATCTATGATTATATTAAAGCCCACCCGTCCTTACTTTATTTCATTCAGTAGTTTCTTTCAGTAGTCTTTCCTGAGTGGTGTAAAATCCAGATTGTGTGTTAGAGAAACAGTTTTCCCCTTTACCTCCATCATTTTGGTTTGTGCACCTGAACTTTGTTGAAAACTGTTACACAGGGGTCTATGTCTGTTCCTGAGACTCCTCCCACCTGAATGCTGTCATTATAAAGCCACTTAAACTCGGTCCTTAAGATGTTTCATATTATATATCTGGCACTATGGGACCATGAACATGGACTGATTCTTAACTAACTTGTTGATTCTAACTTGTTGCTAGTTAGTGAAAAGAAAAAACTTTCTTGCTGCGAGGCAGGGATGCTAAACACTGTGTTCAAGTTTTACAACAAAAGTCTTAGTGTGAATTCTCAAAACAAGATTTCACAGCAAAAAATGGTTACAAGAAAAATACAATGTCATCTCAAACAGTGTCATGGTGATATAAATTTGCCTGTAGCATAAACCTATTCGCTGGAACGTTCAAGACAATTCAGTTACACAGCAAAAAGCATTGAACACCAAGCAGGCAAAGTTCTTTATGTTTCTCATATACGAGGGAGGCCTGAGCCGAGTGTCGTTCCTTCCACTTGACCTCGCTTTTATTGAAGTTACATGAATATACATAGGTTCATTAAAATATGATGTATACATACAAACAAAGAGTACCTCACCTGTGCGTTGTGTGCAGGTTTCTACTTTTTGGGTTTTGTCATGGTCCTCAGGTGACTCAATGTTTAGGTTTTTAATTATTAATATTCTTTGATTCAGTTAGTTTCTGGTTATATTTTAGTGATTTTTAGATCTTAGGTTCCTTCATCCTGCCTGCCATGACAGGTTTATTGTTACAACCTGGTGCCCTCGTGGCTTACTTTGGTGAAGCTCACTCACTGTGAGAAGCTTCCACATTAACAACATGTTAGCATGTGGCTGTAAGATTCCACAGGACTATTTGTTTATGCTGCTGTGACATGTAGCACACACACACATGAAGTGGACAGGCTTATTCATACATATACTACACACATGGGAGGCTGACTGGCCCGTCGTTGGTCAAGACGGAGAACACAATGAAAATCAGATGATTCTTATTCAGGGCAGGCTGATCATTGCATCCAATTCAAATGTTCCTCTACTCTGGAGAGGTTTCTGAAGAAAACAATACTGATGAAGAAAGGCGTGAAAAACATTTATTTATTTTTTTGTTTTATCTTTTTTGTGTTACAGATGGTCAGAATCCCCTTTCCTGCAGTAAAGACTTGCACCCATACCTGCAGAGGCAACTGTTTGTTTAATAGTTTTTAATTTTTCTTTATTTTGATTTTTTTGTGCATCATTTTAATACTGATGCTGTGCATTGGGGTTTTGTTAAAATCTAGACATGATTTGGCTACTTTAGAATCCAAAGACGGGTAAAGGGACACCATGCACTCGGGAGATTTTGGGTTGCTTTTTTTACACAGCGGCACAGGAGTGCAGTTTCTCCGCTTGTCTGTGTCAAAGATGTTCAAAAAGCAGATGCTGATTAAAAATCCTCACAGGCTGTTTTTGGTCGTTCGTACTCCCTCAGCCTGTTCCTGGACCCACCTAGATGTTTGGAGGCCTCTGCTCACTTAGCCAAGAAGCACAAATAAGGCCTGAAGTAAAGATGCTTTTTCTCCTTCATGGGGACCAATCACAGCTGACAACAGCTGCCTCATTCAACTCATTCACAATAAATCCTTCAACCGTTTTTGTTTCAAACAAACAACTTTCACTTCAAACAACTATTTGTAACTTTTGTCACTAGACTGCTTCATTAGTTTGCTACACTTCTTCAAAAAAGCAACAAGTTAAACACAACGTGAACGTGGCCAGACATGGGAAAGAAAGTTCAGTCTTACAAAAATAAAATGTGTTTGGGTCTCGTGCCCCAGTCCTGGGTTTCAGCACCACTGCAAAAGATGATTAACTGACCCGACCACATGATCACACTTTTTAGTACACTCCTTTATTGCAACTGTCGACTTACACACGTGGCTGCAGCTTTTCAGCAGATGGTTTTTCTGCCAGGTAACTTGTGCCCCACCTGTGGCGCACGCCACATACTTTGAGAATAACTGTTTTAAGCTCATCTATTATCCAGCCATGTTTCAAGATCCAAGGTGGCTACAAGTACAGGAAAAGAGAACCAAGGACAGATTAGAATAGTTGACTTTATTTTTTTTCTGAATGCATTTATAACTGCTGCAATAAAAAAGAAAACCACTGGTTAAAATAAATCTGCCCTGCTCTTATTGTATTAGTGGTTTCTTTAAAATGTCAGTAGTCTCTCCTAAGTTATGTAGAAATACAGACTTTGTGGCAAAATCAGATCCTTAGTTGAAGCTTCTAAACAGTTCCATCTAAATTGCACATAACTAAGAACATAAATTAACATTTTAGTATTAAATGCATAAATATGTATTTAAAATCAGTGGGTTTTGAATTTCAGCTGTGTGAATTTGCCTTTTTATTTCTTTGTGTCTGAACGTTGCTGCAGTTGGTTTGTGGTTGATGTGGATTTGCTGCTCATGTGAATCCTCCCACAGTGTTTCATTAGCAGCTGTAACCACAGTGACTCTGATAAAACAGGAATTAGCAGAATCCATCTGATATGAAGCTGTGCTTTGAATACCACTTCCCTCCTCTTTGAAGAGTAGTCAGATATCTGTGTTCAGGTTTTTGTACAGCCTCTTCTACACTTTGTATCACTGTGTTTGTAGAGCACAGTAGTAGAGAGCTGTGTCTGCCAGGGTTAGGGCTGCTATGGTCAGGTTAGTTGATGTAGAAGATGTTTGGGATCCATATCGTTTATCAGGAATATACTTTAGATGACTGTCTGACCTTGCTCCTTTCCAGAGTATAAACTGAGGAGCCTGAAGGTCAGAATGATGTCTGTACCAGTGAAGGTGTGGGTAACTTGCACTTGTCTCATAGCTACATGTGAGTGTGACAGGTTCTCCTTCTGTTTCAGTGACTTCAGGTTGTTGAGGAGTGATTGAGTCTCCAGCTGTTAGTCCTGGAAAAAGAAAGAAGAAAAGTAGTGAAATGCAGTCTATATATCTGCTTAATGCAGCAGCTTCAACTAAACTTTAATCCTGTTCTTAAACTCACCTATAATGTGAGATAGAAGCAAAAAGAGGTGCAGCAACATGTCTTTGGAGTTATTAAAGCCAGACAGACAGCACATGAACAATGTTCTTCCACTGCAGCACAATGACCAACAAATAATGTCATTGGATGAGCTCAACTTCAGTGGGCGGGGCCAGTTTAATAGCTCAGCCAATCAAATAGTTTTGTGCTTACACAGCAGCTCTGTCTCTGTCTCTGATCTTTACTGCTTCATTTCTCTGTTGTCTTAGTCATCAGTCCAGTGACACAAGAATCAGAGGTTTAACAGTGTGTGGCTCCCTCTAGTGGATGTTGTGGAGTATTCTGTTGTCTTTGCTCCAAAGGTTTTTGTACAGAGTTTTGCTGTTTCCTGTCACTGTGGGCTGCAGAGCACAGTAGTACACAGCAGAGTCAGACACTGCAGCAGAGGAGATGCTCATCTTGATTTCTTTTCCCTCCACTTTAATGTTCAGTCCAGGAATATTTTCTGTTCCTACTGATCCTGAAGTTGAGTGTGAGATCAGGAACTCAGGTGCTTTTCCTGGATGTTGTCGATACCAGAAGAAATAATTAGCACCTGTGGTGTATTTGTAGGTCAGAGTAACTGTGCTGCCTTCTACACTGGACTCTTCATCTTTGACTGGAGTGAGCTGATCACATGTGACACCTGAAGGAAGAGAGAAAGTTTTTCAATCAATAATTGACGTTAATGAATCATTTGAATTGAACATAGTTTCCTGTGTAGGTGAGCAGACCTGTGAGAGTGAGAAGAATCAGAGGAAACACACAGTGATGTAATGACAGCATGTTGAGGAACTTAAAGTTTGTTTTGTGTTGAACTCTGTTGAATGTGGAGGTTTTTCTCTCTTCTATAGTTCAGTAACAGCTCAGCTCCTCCCTGAATCTCTGCTCCTCCTCTCTGCTCTCAGTCACTCCTCCTCCTGTGCTTCACACACTTTGGGATTCTTTTAAAACCAAAGTTATTTAAGGTGGTCTTTAATTGTTTTACAGGGCAAAATATTACAAAGTAAAGAAATGAAGTCAGTGATCCATGTAGAGGAGGTTGGTTGTTGATTTTGAAGCTGGTTTCTTTTGATATTTTTAGAGTCGGTCTTTCTTCATAGGTTCAGGTCTGCAGAGGTCACAGACACTCGAGCTTCTCTCTGATAATGTGATAGTCTGAGTCTGTGACCTCAGGACCTGATGTCTTCTGTTTGGTTGAACTTCTGCATAAATATCTTGTAGAGGCTAAAGTGAGGCTTTAAACTCCTGATTAACCTGACGGACGTTAATTACTCACATGTGATGAATCCTCCTTTAATTTTCTTCATAAATGATGATAAAAACTTGATACTTTCCATTTTCAGTAGATGAAGTCATCCATTAGATAAGAACCATGTAAGCTCCCTCAGAGTCACAATATTCACATCACAAAGCTTCACACGGGAATCACACAATGTTCACACTCTCTCTTTTATTTGTCTTTTATTATTACATTTACCATGAAGTCACCTGACTTGACTTCAGATCAGCTGAACTCGTTGAGGGTTTCATTTCAGTTAGTATTTCTGATTTTTTAAAGAAACTGGGTGAAAAGATTCCTAATTATGGGGTGTGGGAGATCATGGTTGAAGAGGCGATCTAAGGATTTATATTTCCTCTTAGGAACTGATCTCATCTTGTAAAAATGGTAAATGGCCTGTTTTTGTGTAGCGCTATAATCACTAAGGACCCCAAAGCACTTTACACATTCAGTCATCCACACATTCACACACTGGTGATGCAGCTACATCGTAGCCACAGCCACCCTGCGGCGCACTGACAGAGGCGAGGCTGCCGGACACTGGCGCCACTTAATAAGTCATTGCAGTCGATATCTGAAAAGACTGGTGCACATGGACATGGAGGAGAGACGATGATATTCACTGTATCAGATCAAGAGTTGGGAGTTTGTCTTGTAATCAGAAGGTTGCCGGTTCAAGCCCCGGCTTGGACAGTCTCGGTCGTTGTGTCCTTGGGCAAGACACTTCACCCGTTGTCTACTGGTGGTGGTCAGAGGGCCCGGTGGCGCCAGTGTCCGGCAGCCTCGCCTCTGTCAGTGCGCCCCAGGGTGGCTGTGGCTACAATGTAGCTGCCATCAGCAGTGTGTGAATGTGTGGATGACTGGATGTAGTGTAATGGGGTCCTTAGGGACGAGTAAAGTGCTATACAAATACAAACCATTTACCATAAATATATTACACATGAAAACACTGGAAATCAGGTTTTATTTTATATTTTTATAATCAGAAATGATTTTACCACACAGTCAAGTCAAGTCAAGTTTATTTATAAAGCACATTTAAAAACAACCAAGGCTGACCAAAGTGCTGTACAATAAAATACAAATATAAAATACAATAAAACACAAGTACATAAAACACCTCACTGATAAAACAATAAGTTAATACAGTAAGTTAAACCTTGCTAAAAGCCAATGAGAAGAGGTGAGTTTTAAGAGCAGTTTTAAAAGTTCCTAGGCTTGTGGAGAATCTGATGTGAGGAGGTAAACTGTTCCACAGTCTGGGTGCAGCCACAGCAAAAGCCTTCTCACCCTTAGTCTTTAATCTGTACCTGGGAACATCTAAAAGCATCAGGTCTGCTGACCTCAAAGATCTCCTGGGGCGGTAAATGCTAAGAAGCTCTGCCAGGTAAGGAGGTGCAGTACCGTTAAGAACCTTAAAAACCAGCAGTAAAATTTTAAAATCAATCCTAAAAGCAACTGGGAGCCAGTGGAGAGAGCAGAGGACCGGAGTGATGTGGTCTCTCTTTTTGGAACCGGTCAGCATGCGAGCAGCAGCGTTCTGCACCAGTTGGAGGTGATGCAGACAGGAACGATCTAAACCAGCATAAAGGGAGTTACAGTAGTCCAGCCGTGATGTAATAAAAGCATGGACCACCCTTTCTAGATCGTTCCTGCACAGGTAGGACTTGACTTTAGCTAAAATCCGTAGATGATAAAAAGATCCCTTGACTACGGAGCTGATTTGTTTATCAAATTTAAAAGCACTGTCAAAAGTAACACCGAGGCTCTTAATGGAGGAAGTACATTTGGAAGTTAGGGGTCCCATAAAATCAAAGGAAAGGTTGGGGTCTTTAGGAAGCCCAAACACAATGACTTCAGTTTTACTTTCATTTAGATGTAGGAAGTTAAGAGCCATCCAAGTCTTAATGTCAGACAGACAGGAGAATAACGGCTGCAAAGAGTCCTTACAGTCTAACCTCAGAGGGAGGTAGATCTGAATGTCATCAGCAAAAGTGTGGAAGGACACATTATGTTTGCGCAGCACATCGCCAGAGGGAGCAAATACAGTCAGTAATTAGTGGTGAATGCTTCACATGAACAAAGGGCAGAGTGTCACGAGAGATCAAGTAAAATATGTTGATGATCACTAATAAAAATGTCCTCCCGACAGACTGGTCCCATATCCAGACCCAGTGACAGAATCAGAGCCAGGGTGTGGCCACCGCTGTGTGTTGGCCCAGTCACATGTTGGGTAAGAGTAAAAGAGTCTACGAGATGAAGACAGAAGCAGCATGAACTGTCCGCCACATGGAAATGAAAATCTTCCAGTAGAAGGATTCTTCCCAGCTTGAAGGTGGAGGAGAGAAAGTCCTCAAACTCCACTAAGAGACTCCGAGCTAATCCTGGTTGGTCCCATTTTTCCTGTTGGTGTTTGATCCAACAGGAAATAACTCACGTCGATGTTACTTTAACTTACTGTGCAGTTTATTTAAATGCTTCACTTATATTAAACTGTATTATTGATGAGGCTTATAGTTACTCCACAATAGCTTCAGGCTGCTGGAGGATTCCCATGATGCACTCAGTGTTTCTTCTTCACTCACTATGTGTTTATACACCTCTCTGCAGTGAATCATTAGTTATTATTCATCTCTGGCTCTCTTCCACAGTGGGTCTCTGTCCTGTCTTCCTCTCATTGGTCACCCAGATGAGCCTGTTTCTGCTGGAGGTTTCTTCATGATACAAAAACAATTTTTCCTTCTCACTGTTGCCAAATGAATCTGAATGAAACGAACAAGAGAAGTTTAACAGTGTGTGGCTCCCTCTAGTGGATGTTGTGGAGTATTCTGTTGTCTTTGCTCCAAAGGTTTTTGTACAGAGTTTTGCTGTTTCCTGTCACTGTGGGCTGCAGAGCACAGTAGTACACAGCAGAGTCAGACACTGCAGCAGAGGAGATCTCCAGATAAAACTCCTTGTTTTGATCGTCAAGTATAAACTTCAGCTTTTCTGTTTTCTCTGAATAGTAGGCGATGAGAAACTCTGGATGTGAATTAGGTTTCTGTTTGTACCAGAAGAAGTAAGTGTCAGAGCCTGAATATTTGCAGGAGAGAGTCACAGTGTCTCCTTCCAAACTCATCACTACATCTTTAGATGGTGTCAGTAAATCCTCAGAGGATCCTGAAAACAACAAAGACATATTTCACCATCATGTTTCTGCATCTTTAAACTTAGTTTATAAAAAGTGAATCAATTCAAACAACATCCAAATATTTTCATGTCCATCATCTCCTTTTACATCTCACTCCATCTTTTGATGACTCACCAGTCTGAAAGGAGACGATCATCATCCAAATGAAAAGCAGCAACATGATTTTCTCTTGGACTGAATGAACAACAGAGAGAACACAGCAGCTCTTCAGCTCCTAAATGAAGCCTTTCATATTCACTGCTGTAGCTCCTCCTCTTGCTGAGCTCTGTTTCCATTCAGGCTGATGAAGCTTTGACAGTGATGCTGCAGTCATCATCATCATCATCATCATCAAGAAGGTCAGACTGAAGGAGGAGCCTGCAGAGCTCCGGCTGCATCCTGCACACACAGTCTGACTGAAACATGTTTGAGCAGCAGGTTCTCAGCTTGATGCTGGATGACTCTCAGTGGTGCTCACGTTTTGGCTTTTCTTATGTGGGATTAACTTCCTGAGCAGATTTTGTCTCTTAAAAGCAAAACAGACAAACTGTCATTTCTAACTTTTACAACCACTTTTCCATCTTCAGCTCATTGTCTACAAATGCAGATGTGTTTAAAAAATATTTCTCCCCACAGTTTTGAGAACCTTTAAAAATAGCCCCTTAGTTAGCCTACAGCATGAACTGTAAAGGAAAGCAAAGATAAAGCTTCCTCACACAATCCTGACTTCTTACATCCTAGTCTTCTGTGTCCAAACAGCAGCAGGCTTTTACTAAATGTGCTTAAAATCTTATATGTGGAAAAATCCTTTGATGCTGCAAACTAGTGACCAAAAACAGCTGCAGCACACTAAGCATGAGAGAAACTGATGAAGCACACAAAGGAATCAGATGCACTTCTGTTAGTTCTGCTTTATTCGGTCACTGCACAGCTAATGACACACGTCAGTGCATGAAAACATCAACAAACACACAAACTGCATAAAACCAAGAAAAACTGCAACACAAAGCAGCAATCAGCAGAAAGCTTCAGCCCCGAGGTCTCCCTCTGCTCATGCTCATCAATGCAAAGCGAGCTGAAGAGGGCGCTGTACTCCAAACCTTCAGCACACCCAGGACATCTTTCCATGATCTCACTTTAACACTGGTGATCAGGATGAATCATCACATGAAGCTTGTTATAAACTCATGAAGTGAAACCAGGGTTTACCCTGCATGATGATGGCAGCATCTGACCAATCTGAAAGGTTCATGGATCACATGACTCTTATTGAAAATGATCCCCATGAGCGTCACCTAATCCAGAGATGTTATTGAATGGTGATTAAACATCTATGAAGAACATAAAACTAAACCAGCAACTGCAAGACTGATGTTAAAAAGGTGAGAAATGAATCCTGCAGGAAATGTTTCAGTGAATCTGCTGATTTAACTCACAGTAAACTTTGAATTCTAGTTAATAATTTCATCTGTGAGTGCGCTCTCACTGCTCTGTTTCTAAGGTCACAGCTGCACATTACAGCTGTGGCTGTCAACTGGATCCATTTAAAGATTAAAGCTGACTGACAGAAAAGTCTGGAAATCTCTTCAGTTTATCTCAAATCAAAGTGAGATGAATGTGATCGATAGAACAGGTGATCTTCATGTGTGTTTCCAGGAGAGTGAAACAGCAACAGCAGATTAGACTGAAGTATAACAAGATGTTGTCAGTTACAGCTTGCACTCATAGAACAGATTCCAGAGAAGCTGTTTGATGCTTCAAATAAAAGAATCAGTGGAAAAGCTCAGAACTCAGAACATAAGCAGCTCCTGAGCTTTGATCCTCTCACATGCAGACCAGCTGCAGCTTCAGAGGAAAGATTCAATATAAAAATAGAATAAAACTTTACTACAGATGTGATATGAAGGCAGCAAGTACAGAGCAGGGTTCCTGTTTCAGCATCAGACATTAATGCCAATAAAGCAACACATTTATTGTAAGTTTGTTTCTTACCAAAGGAAAAATCAATCAATAAAAATCTGGATTATTTATTACTTCTTCCTGATGCTCACCAGGGAAACTGAAGGACTCAATATTAAAGAAAAAACTTTGGACCTTCCTGCTGTTGCACGGAGGTCCAAAGGATCTTCCAGGAATGATGACCTGTTTCCTGGAGAATTGATTGGTCGGTGGGTGGTGATGTCATACCTGTTGATCTCTAATGGGGAACTGAACCTTTTGTGTGGCAGGTTAGTTCACAGCACAGGTTTCTTTGGTGATTTGTCCTGGTGAGAAGTGAACCACCTTCGTAGCACAGAAACCGGGACAACCCTGAAGTTCTCTGGATAACACAAAGTGGTGCACGGCTCTGACGACTGCAGCTGTGTTTAATCATGGAGGACACATCAGCACAGTCCCAGAAAACACAACAACTACATGAGAGGCGTCGACACCTTTGTTGTGTAAAAGTGTTTTTCAGAGGGTCCAGAAACACAGCAAAATAATATCTATAATATAAAACTTTCATAAAACAATTCTTCATATTATACATAATGTAAGAAACAAAAATCAAACAACAGTAATAAAATGTAACATAACGAGTTATAGATACGACTTTGTTTAATCATAAGAACAGAGAATTCAGACCTACAGGTCTCTGATCTTTACTGCTTCATTTCTCTGTTGTCTTTGTCATCAGTCCAATGACACAAGAATCAGAGGTTTAACAGTGTGTGGCTCCCTCTAGTGGATGTTGTGGAGTATTCTGTTGTCTTTGCTCCAAAGGTTTTTGTACAGAGTTTTGCTGTTTCCTGTCACTGTGGGCTGCAGAGCACAGTAGTACACAGCAGAGTCAGACAATGCAGCAGAGGAGATCTCCAGATAAAACTCACTTTTGTCTTGATCTTTTCTAAACTTCAGCTTTTCTCTTTCCTCTGAATGTTCTGCTATGAGAAGCTGTGGATGTGAACCAGACTTCTGATGGTACCAGAAAAGGTTCTGAACATAACCTGAATATTTGCAGGAGAGAGTCACAGTGTCTCCTTCCAAACTCATCACTACATCTTTAGATGGTGTCAGTAAATCCTCAGAGGATCCTGAAAACAACAAAGACATATTTCACCATCATGTTTCTGCATCTTTAAACTTAGTTTATAAAAAGTGAATCAATTCAAACAACATCCAAATATTTTCATGTCCATCATCTCCTTTTACATCTCACTCCATCTTTTGATGACTCACCAGTCTGAAAGGAGACGATCATCATCCAAATGAAAAGCAGCAACATGATTTTCTCTTGGACTGAATGAACAATAGAGAGAACACAGCAGCTCTTCAGCTCCTAAATGAAGCCTTTCATATTCACTGCTGTAGCTCCTCCTCTTGCTGAGCTCTGTTTCCTGTCACTGTTTCCTCATATCTGCAAAGCGCAGAGTCCAACACCCACCAGGAACAAATTTGCTTTATTGCCAGCTATGTGGATCAAGCTCTTGGAATGGTTGCAGATGCCTTTGCTGGTTGGGGTCAGTGATGAATCAGGTGAGGAGGATTCAAGACTGAGGCGAGAGATAAGAATGTGCACTGAATGTACTCAGCTGCATGAAGAGTAAATAAAACCTGAGGAAGGTCAAAGGTCGTCACTTGTATGTTTAACTACAAACTTGTGATCTGGAATTCTTTCACTGTTTTTTGCCAGTAGCGTGTTATTTACCATAAAGTAATTCAGAGTCATTCATACCACAGTAATCAGAGAGGATCATATATTTGTAAATATATAACTTTCTACAGGACTAACTATAATATCTTCATGTAAAAGTCCGGAGCCTCTGAGCAGTATCCAAGTATTTATAACATTACACAAACCAAAGGTCTCCATCACAGTGTTCATGAAATGCTGGGTTTATCCATCTTCTGGGTGGGCCTACGAAGGAGTTTTGAAGGTTTCCCTGTGAAGGAGCTGGTGGTGACCAGCACCAGAGGGTCTAATTTAATAAACAATATGCCAAATGTTTAACAACTGAATATAATAAAAATTAATTTGTGGCCAGTCAAACAATAATATTAGTTAATTAATAACTTATTCTGGCATTACTTTGTAAGTTTTTAATCAAACTTTATATATTTTAAAAATATTAGAAATTAGAAAGCACTTTTTTTTGTTTGTTCTGAGCTCACCAGATCCAAACTGTAACTCTTTTTATAGGAATCATGTTAAAGTTCAATATAAGAAACGTATTCAGATCATTTCAAAACAGAAAGCTTAAAATTCAAATGATAATATCTGCGATTTTCTTGTTTTCCGTGGATGTAGAAAAAAAACTGATTTCAGCTGGAAACTGATTTGAAACAGAGAGAAATCTTCGACAGCGGAACAGTTAAAGGTAAATGCTCTCTGCCGGAACAACAACCGTGTGACACCAAGCGGAAATAAAGAAAGGAAAGGCGCGTGTGTGAACTGAGCCGAGAGTGTGGGACCGAAAAGAGTCAGCACATCACTGTGGTGTTAGCGGCTTTGCACAGACTCACCGAGCTCTCTGTAATACTTTACATTTATTGATAAAAGAGAGAGAGAGGGAGGTACGTTAACAGTCCCGCTCTGGCGGAGCTTTATCACGTGACACCAGGCGGAAGCAAACAAACGAAAGGCGCTAATACTGTTAGCTTTCCTCCTGTGTGACTGAGCAGAGTGTGTGAGCTGTGTCAGTAACAATGCCTTCAGTTCAGTATCTGAGAGAGTTTATCAACGAGCGACTAACTGCTGCTGCTGAACAAATATTCTTGGAGTTTGAAAAAACGATCGTCCAGTACGAGGAAGAGATCGACCGTCAGCGCAGACTGCTGGATATCACCTGGAAACCCGAAATCAAGCTGCACAGGACAGGTGAGTGTCCCTCTGAGGGAGGATCCTGATCACAGCTCTGCGGGACGTTTATGATTGTGAGGACTTTTTGGAGATGTGAGCTAACAAAGAGCAAACAGAGGACAGGACTGCACTGTGTCAGTGAAGTTGCCCCCCACCCCCCACCTTCTTCAAATCCAACAAAAGTGATATCAAACGTTTGTGCTGCAAACATTTTCGTTTGTGCCGCTATCATTTTAAAGATATTACCAAAAGTTTCTAAAGCTCAACCAGCCACTTTCTTTACTGTAAAAAAATTGAGAGATATTAACCAGCATTGGATATTTTTTCTCATGATCACACTCTTAAACCTAGTAATCAAACTGCTATAACTTATTTAAAACTAGGTTAAATATAGCATTTAAAATAATTAATGCATTCTGTTGGAGAAAAAACTTTATTTGCTGGTAACAAAATACAAAACTACGAGAACAACGTGGTATAAATGTTTCCTGTTAGAAAAGGTAAATACATGGAACTGTCTGAGCCTCACAAGTCTAATACAATAACTGAAAAACAACAGCTATTTCCATCATCAACTCACAAACTAGAAAAGGACTTTCTTTCATGAAATCTTGCCATCATTCCTTTGTGTAGAGCACAGCGTGCGGACATACGCTGGTGTTTTCAGATGCTATGGTTACATCCTTTCTTAGGTCATCATACATCTCCCAGATGTACGGCGTCCTGTTACAGGATGTCATATAATGCCCGAGTGTTTCTGGTGTTGGGCCCTCCTGAAATGTAATGACTGCTTTCAGTGTGAATTTCTCTCCTTGAAGTAGCAGAGTGGATGGGAATTCAGTAAGCAAAAACCTTTTTGGACTGTGAAAACTGAGCTCCAGAGTTTCTGCAGAGCATATTCCAAGGTCTGTGTCAATCCATACGAGCTCTCTCAGGGTGAAACTGTGACAAACAGTCCAGGTGCAAAGTTGCTTTCCTGATGAATCTGGTTTAAATGCTGTTGGAGACGCATCAGGACTTTCGATTGGTCTTAGGCATGGCGATGCTGGAAGGTTGAGCCCTTGTTCAACAGCAGACTGAAGGTGAGCTGTGCCAGAAGCTGACAGATCAATGGAAACAAAAGGTATTTGCCTTGTGTTTGCTGTGTAACGTTTGCAGTACTGGGAGGAACACTGTCTTGTGAAGTGAACACTTGGATTTTCCGTCGTTGTTTTTTGAATTACTGTGGACACATGGTACTGTGCATCAACACGATGAACACCAGTCTGCAACTGAACAGGGCAGAATATTGAGCTCAGCACCTCTGCCCTCAGTGAACAGGCATGTTGAGTGACACCCTTTGAAGCAAGCTGGAATACTTTATTCTCCTCTGAACTATTCAACATGTTTTGAGCAGTACGACTGTCACAGTAAGCGCAGCACAGACTTTGACAGAAGGCATCAAAGGCACAGGTGTTCATCACACAGTATTGTCCTTTGCCAAGTTTTACTGGTTGTTGATTATTTCCATTTTTTAACAGCCCTAGCTTTACTTTTTTCTTTTTCACAGCTGGATCTGAGTGGAGCCATTCAGGACAAGGGGAGAGGTATGAGGTCAATTTCCTCTTCTTTGGTGGAACTGCGAGGCCTCTCCAGTTTTCCAAAGCTGCTGTTTCTTCAATGTCCATGTCTGTGTCAATTTTGGGCTCCTGAGAGGGGTTATCATCCACTTCCTGCTCCACAGAGGCTTTGTGTGGATCCTGATGCTTCACTGTACCATCCTGTCTGGCAACCTCTGCTTCTTTTCGTATTTGTTTTGCAGAACAGATCCGCATGTTTCCTTCAATGAAACCAAGATGACGTGCAATGAATTTATCTATCCTTATAGGGAGATTTTAATGCTTGAACAGACCATGTTTAATGTTCTTGAACTCTGCTTCAACATTAGCTGAAGTTGCGGTGAGCTTTTCGCTCTGAAATAGGGGAACCATTACTCCAGGCCAGAGTGGTAGGTATCCTCCCAATCTAATTAGGTGTGGGACGAGCTCAGGTAGATAGTGCATATTGTTTCGATCACCATGAACTTCAGCATGGCACCTGCTCCCCTCACAAATATCTGCCACCCACTGCCTTAAGTCAGTGTTTATTTCTGTGCATGGATCCAATCTAATGTCTTCTTCTTCCTTGTCATCAGAAACAGACATAGTCTCATCTGCAATCTTTCTTTTCAGATTTGATTTGGACACTTCTGACATAATGGGGTTTCCAAAACTGTCACAGCCTTCTGTCTCACTTAATGCCACAATAGCAATGCTGCGTATTAGGACCTTTGCTTCCTCCAAGGATTGGGACTTGACAAGTTGTGCCATTGATGGCACGTAGAAATCCCTCACCCGATGAGGCGTTTTTCTCAAACAGTCCCACTGGCAAATCATTTTGATGAAGTGCACCACGTCCACTCTGATGAAACATGGTGGTAGTTTGTAGGATTTTTTCCGAAGCAAGACACCAAAGCATTCATTAATGTAGCTCTTCAAATCTGAATGATGTGTTAAAGCCTTAACTGAAGCACCAAGTAAAGCTAAGGAGAAATCACAGATGGCCTCCTTTGGGATTGCTGCTCCAGCACGAATCCATTCTGATAACCATCTTGTGATTGCCTGGACATCATGTCTCTCTGACCACATTTGCACCACTGGGACGTGAGAGTTGTCCCTTCCTGTTAACACACCTTGATACAGGAAGATGTTTCCAGACAAACCATTAGGCCTGAGAAGCTTTTTTACAACTGAGCCAGTCGCATCAAAGGCAACTATGGGTGCTTTGCAGTCTTGTACATCAGCATTTGAGTTTGACTCCAGTAGTGACAGAAGAACTTGTCTAATCCAATGTCCCAAATGCTTCCACTGTGAGGGGAACTGTATTTTAATGAGTGGAGAGACAGCATTGGGTTTTAGTTGATTTTGTTCGTGTTTGGCTTCGCGCAGAGTTGTCAAACTTGGTAGATGGCTTGGCTCTGGATCACCAAAGTCCATCAGCTTTGCTGCCTCTGATGCTCTCCACACATGGGGCTGCAGTCTGCCTTCACAAAGTTCTTTTGTTACTTGTGCCCTCAGACTTCCGGACATGGCTCTCTTAGAAAAGCCAGTGTGCATGGATTCATCCGTGTTTGCCATCACACACTTCAGCACCATTGGGCAGTGATTTTCAGGTTCCTTTTCACATGTAAGGTACAGCTGGCCACTACACTCTTTGCAAAAGCCTCTGATTTTAATAAAACAAGATACAGTTCTGGGGTACACCTTGGCTCGTTTAAAAGTAATGGTGCATGTACTTTTAACCTCTTTCCAGATTCCCTGGTTTACAACATGAGTCCATGTACCTGGCTTCAAAATTGTGTATTCCCTTTTCTTGAAAGTATTCTTTTTGTATGTGACTTTATGTGGAATCATTTGTATCCACTGTTGAAATGGGAGCTCCACATTGAAAGTCTTGCAGTCTTTGTTTTGAAAAGGAGAGCTGCTTTGTTCAACATCATGATCATTGTCACTGCTGTCTGTGTCAGTCAGTCTCTCTTCATCACTGTAATCCAGAGCAGCCCATACATTGTGTCTGTTTAATTTAACAAAAGTGTAAAGAGCTTTTGGTGTCATCTTTTCACCAAGTTGTTTGCATAGATTTTGCCATATGTCATCACTTGGAGTTGAAACTTTTCCATTTTTTATGACTGCTTCTTTAGAAGCACGGAGGACTTCAAATACTGCAATTTTGTCCACCACTGATTTCTTTGGCATCTGTCAAGCAAAAATTAAAAATGTGATATGTTACTGCTATAATTTGGTTATAACTTTAATTCTACATCTTTAAGTGGACATAAAATGACTTACTTTGATACACTGTTTTGACGTGGTGAATTGAAGTGTTGATGATTGCTGTTGCTCATGTAATCCATCTTAAAAATGCAAATGAGTTAGCTAGCACATGTTTTCTTCAACTCTTGTTTTTTTCTCTCAGAAGAAGAATGTGTATGATAGCACCCCCTGGTGATCACAAACCAAACACAGGTCGCTATGTTTGTTTTTTTGGCAGAGTTGTACCAGTTTATCCTTAACAAGATCTAGTTCAAAATTCATTTGATCGGCATAAAAATGAATGTAGTCAATGTTCATAGCTCATCATCAAAATACTTGTAGATAAATCCAGGCCCTGTTGAGATAAATCTGTGTCTGTGTCAATCCCACACGTGTTTAATAGCCCTTTGTGACCGTGGCTACAGAAGTTTGACTCTTGCAAAAAATATAGGTCGGCCCTTTCAGGTCACATTGACAGTTACCTAAGATTCACAGTTCTGCAGGCTGTTTGGAGCCTTTGAGCTCAGATTTGCTGAATCACTGAAGTGCACTCCTGTGTATGTTAGTTTTATACAACTTGCCCACATACAAATGACAGCAGTTTTGTTAATATTAGCATTTGACTTAAAAGCTACAGTTCACATATTATTAGGTTAATGTTTTAACAACCATTAGCATTTTAGCATATACCCTGCTGGTAGCACACTAGATGGAGTAAGGTAATGTTAAGAAACATGGTAGTCAGTGATCCACAACCAGCTTATTGGCTCAAAACACCTTATCTAATTATAAACTGATACGCGCCTACGGGCATGCCCCTTTAAATTTCTTCATAAATGTTATTTAATGTTATTATTAGGGCAGCACGGTGGTTAGCACTGTTGCTGCACAGCAAGAAGGTCCTGAGTTCAATTCCACCATCACGCCAGGGTCTTTCTGTGTGGAGTTTGCAGGTTCTCCCCGTGTTTGCGTGGGTTCTCTCCGGGTTCTCTCCAAAGACATGCAGCTTGTGGTGATAGGTTAATTGGTTAATCCAAATTGCCCATAGGTGTGAACGTGAGTGCGAATGGTTGTCTGTCCCTGTGTGTTGGCCCTGTGACAGACTGGCAACCTGTCCAGGATGTACCCCGCCTATCTAAAAGGATAAGTGGAAGCGAATGGATGGATGGAATTTTATTAATATCTTTAAAATGATAGCAGCGCAAACAAAAAATTTTGCAGCACAAACGTAGCACCAACCTGTGACATCAACTTTTGTTTGATTTGGGTGATGTGAGGGGGCTGGTTGACCTTTTGACATTTGCATTTTCATTAATATCTTTAAAACAGAGGCAGCACAAACGTAGCACAAACATTTGACACCAGTTTTGTTTGATTCCATTAATGTGGGGGGGCTGGTTGACCTCTGATGACCTCTAGAAATTTTCTTGAATATCTTTAAAATTTTAGCAGCACAAACGTTTGATACCACTTTTGTTGGATTTGAAGAAGGGGGGCCAACTTCACTGACAGGACTGCACTGTGCTCCATTCAAACAGCAGGCGCTGAAATCAGCCTGGATTTTAGTGTTCTTTATGTAAGTAACGGCATAAAGTTAGAACTGTGAAGGTATCGCTTTAAAAGAAAATGTAATGTAAAATACCCTCATGTATGAATGCATTAAGATGCAGATACAGCAATAGAAGTCCTCCTGTGGGTCTCCAATAATACGAATGCATCAGTGTCATTTTCATCACAGACATTCTGCTGATTGTGTCCTCAGTTCTCAGTAGTTTGGTTTGTAAAAGTTCAGACTCAGAGTGTGACTTAGCGTTGCACTTAAGTGCATCATATAGGTTGTTGCTTAGTTACAAGGCATCAGCTACATTGCCTTTCTTTATCCCATCTATAAACAGAGACCAGTACTTGCTGAGTGTTTGTGTTGTGTGCTTGATTAGATGTAGGAAACATAAAACAGGTTTTCATCTTCAGATGTTTGAGCACTGAGGATGCAGCCTGGTCATGTACAGGTAGATCCACCCTCTCAGCGTCAGGGCTTTCGTGCACAGGAACAACATCAGCATAAAACAGACACAATGGCTGTATCCCAATTCAGGGTCTGCAGCCTTAAAGGCCGCTTTTTTTTTTAATCGCTACTGCTGTTCAAAATCCCATAAGGCTGGCTGACATGATAGACGATTGGCAGAGCTGTGAGTACTCAGACTGTGTTTTGAACGCAATATGGATAAAATCTTGGAGAAGAACAACGGGAATTGAGATAATTGGTGACCAGTGATGGACATTAGACCAACTGTAAAAATTGGATGCAGTTGTTCGCACTAAACCCAAACATTCACCATCTTCACTCGTGCAGCTATCCCACTGGCGCCAGCTGAAGGTTGCCAAGGTTGAAGCTGACTGGAACAACAAATTCTTCCATGATAACAGGATTGTTGTCAGAACTCTTTGTCCCTCCTTCAAGGCCACCTGGGTCCACTGGAGACTGTTGACCTTCGCTTAACCGGGCGTGGTGACACTTTCTCTCAGCTGAACACGGGATACACATGCACACGCACGAAACATGTACACTGATACTGATACGCCCTCACTATCACCCTCCTTCCCCTGAATCCAACGCCTCCTCTCATGCTTACCTCCGATCTGATGTGGACGGATCAGCTGGAGGTGCAGGCGAAGATTGCAGCGGTCCCAGATCAGCTGTACACACTGGAATACTCTCCCATGTTGCTTGTCTGTGTTTTATTGTGTTATGGTGTGCTGATATCTGTGCATTCCTGTATTATCCTTCTGTGTTACACATTTCACTGTTTTTTTTATTTTCCCCTCGCTACCTAGCCTGACCTGTCTCCCCAATGTGATGTTTGTGTGTTGTATGTACGGTCAGCAAGGTCTGTCATCTTGGTTGTGGGCAAAAGACCTGCAACTGACAAATAAAGGCTATCCCTCTCTCTCTCTTTTATAATCTCATTAGTTGTCTTTTTTTTTTTCCTCCAGACGTCCCACAGCAGCCTGTCTGTAAGGAGGAGGAGGTTCTCATTGAGTTGCAGCTCTGTGACCAGGAGGAGCCAGAACCTCCACAGATTAAAGAGGAAGAGGAGCAACTGTGCAGCAGTCAGGAGGGAGAGCAGCTGGGACTGAAGGAGGAGACGGATACCTTTATGGTGACTGCTGCTGAGGAAGGAGAGTACAGTCAACCAGATAATGATCGTCTCATCACTAATAACGCCCCTCTTGCTGAGAGCCAAGATCAGGGAAGAAGCAGGAGTGCAGATCCAGGATCAACGAGAAATCCAAACAGAAGTAAAAATGCAGAAAGCTCTCGTTCATCAGAGAGTCGGTCCAGTACTGGTGCAGGTACAAAGTCGTTAAAGTGTGATGTCTATGAACAAACCCCTATGCATGAGTCCCAAATGACTTTACATAACGGAGCTCACACAGGAGAGAAGCTGCATGTTGGTAACTCTGCTGGGAAAGGTTTTAATCAGAGCGGTGCTGTGTTAGAGCGCGTGAGAGTTCATGCAGGTAAAAATGTCTGTAAGACTTGTGGTAAAATGTTTTCTAGGCCATCAGTACTTAGAAGGCATACACAGATCCACACAGGTGAGAAGCCATATTCCTGTAAAACATGTGGGAAAAACTTTCGTCGAACTTGTCATTTGACCATCCACATGAGAACTCACACAGGTGAGAAGCCGTATTCTTGTGAAACATGTGGTAAGAGTTTTCTTTCAACAGATAATTTAAATATCCACATGAGATCTCACACAGGCGAGAAACCGTATCCTTGTCAAACATGTAGTAAACAGTTTTCTACGTCATCGTCACTTAAAGAACACGCAAGGCTCCACACAGGTGAGAAGCCGTACTCTTGTCAAACATGCGGGAAAAGGTTTTCCAGGTCATCGTCACTTAAACAACACGCACGACTTCACTCAGGTGAGAAGCCGTACTCTTGTCAAACATGCAGTAAAAGGTTTTCCAGGCCATCGGCACTTAAACATCATGTGCGGCTCCACTCAGGTGAGAAGCCGTACTCTTGCAAAACATGCGGGAAACGTTTTTGTCACAATAACAGTTTGTCTTTCCACATAAGAAGTCACACAGTTGAGAGGTCACATGTTGGAAACACCTCCAGTAAAAAGTTTTCAAATTCAACATCACTTAAAAAACACACAGAAATTAATTCAGGTAAATAGCTGCATTCCTGCAAAACGTGGGAAAAGTTTAAATTCTCATTTGACCACGTAAATGTTGAACATCAGCTATTTTCTCCTGCTGAGAAAACCTGTAGTCTTAACATATTTTTAGAAAAGGTCAAATATGATTGATATACGTTTTTTGTTTTTTTGTTTTTTTTTGTCTGCTTATTTAGTTGGTTTTTGTTTTTTTGCCCTTTATCCCCGTCCCTCTTCTCCGCTGTTTTTTCCCCCTCTTCCTTTCTCCCTTTTCTTTTCCTCATTCAAGTCTGTCCCGTATCTAGCAAGTGAAAATAAAATAAATAAATAAAATAAATAATAAAAGGTGAATCAAATAGACCATTACGGCAAGGCTGGGATGGTCAATTTGGTAAAGTAAAAAAGAGCAAAAGAACCAAACGGGACAGGCAAAAAGAAAAGAAAAAAGAAAAGGTCAAATATTTGGAGCCAAGTTTGACACAAATGTACAAATTCATGCTGGTTCAAATGTTTTTGCTTTTGGTTTGAAAACCTATTCAGACAATGATTGTTTGACTGTATTACATGTCGCAATGTGTGAACTAAACATGATGATACCTATCATGTTGAAGCTTTTTCATTCGTCAGGGAAAATATAAATCTTTTTTTGAAATTGATGGCAGCAACAGGTCTCAAAAAAGGTTCGATAGAGGATTCTAGAGGCTCAGCCGGGTCTTTGTTGTGTTTTTGGTTTTCTGATGCTCCAGAGGTTTCAGTTGGTTAAAGGTCTGGGCTGAGACTAAAGACTACTTTGGTAGATTAGTCAACGATTATCTCAATAAATCTTGTCTCTGCTTCCTGTGCGAAGACTTCCTGTTCTAGGCTTTAGTACCTCACCTGCTCAGGTCTGCCCACCTGTGAGTATCGCCCTCTTGTCTCGTCCCACAGAAAATTAAAACAATGACCCAGGAGACATATGAATTTGAAAATAATCAAATGTATTTTTAACATCAGTACTTAAATATTTAGTCCTATTTTACTCAATAGGACTCTCCAAATAAAAATGAAATAAATACAAATATTAAGTAATATGAATTAAAATTCTAGTAGTATTTAAACCAAAAATTCAGCTTTAAAGTAAATTTAAAAAAATTGTTTTCCAGTCCAAAAAAACAAGTTTCCAAAGTTTACAGATGATTCTGTTTTGCTGTTCGCACTGCCTTCTTCTTCGTTGGTATTGAGTGCAGTCTTGGCAGACAACATAGGTGATACTGCCCCACAGCTTCCTGTAGTGTGTTTTAGTTTAAATAAAAAAACAAAACAAAAAACCATTTATGTGGTTTTAAGATGTGACAAGAAATTTCTATGTCGGTGTGATCGATTATGTCGACGAATCACTGTAGCCCTACAAATTAACCTTACTGTTTTCAAAATGCTCCTCCACCTGTTTTCTTTAGCACCACTTAATTCTCCAGCCTTTGTTGTTCCATCTTGAAACATCTCGCTGCAGCTCACAGCTCTCTATATGTTGCTTGATCATTTGACTCATGGCACGTGTGATGTGTGCAGAGTCATATGGTGACACAGAGATGAGATCTTTTTCTCAAAAGACGATATGCTGAATGCTGAAATTGAATGTCGGGAGTTGCTGTGAATAAGCTATTAGGAAATGTAGTGCCTAAACACACAGAACCCTTCTGAACAATTCTTAACCCTGTAGTGCCAAGTGCATCATATTTGATACATGACTTTTTGAGACCTCTGGCTCAGGCATGCCGAATATAAAGCCCGGGGTCCTGAATCAGCCCAGCAAAAACTGGATAGCTTTGCTAAATGTGTAAAACCTGGTGTGTACAGTTAGACACATGCAGTGCTACTGTGAGGAATAAATTGCACAAAAATGCCAGATGTAGCAAAACTTATAAAAATTTAAATTCATGCACGCAAATTGATGTTTTGTTTCTTTATTTTTTTTTTTTAAAAATTTGTCAGAAGGTTTAATAAACACTCCAGTTTTTAAAAAATTGAATTTTCTAGCAATGATTTTATGATTCAGGCATTATAGGGTTAATGTGCTGACCAACAGTTCAGACTCAGCCCTGGAGGAGGTGAAAAGAGAGAAATGTTTGAAGTAAAAAAAGATGCCGTTCAGCTTCAGAGCGTAAACAAAATATTGTCGCAGCTCAAAAGCTTTGAGTTTTGAACAGGTAAAGAAAGGCTGCTTTTGTGCTGAGCTTGAGACGTGGAAACTGAAAAAGCTGAACGAGTAGTGCAGAAATTTCCGTGCATATGTGCGCAGGTGTGTGTCTCTTTTGAGTTTTGGGGCAAAGGTTCATTGCTTCAATGCACACGCATGCATGCACACATACCTCACACACACATGGGAAACAGCGATGCAGAGATCCTTCAATGAGCACGTCTCAAGCTCAGCCAAGCATTCGCTTCTCCCAGTGACCTAGAAATGAATGGCAAGACAAACAAAAGCCACCTCGCCAGGTTTATAAATCCTATCATCGGTCAGAAAGTGTGTATCAATAAGAAACAGGTATTTGAAGTTTAAGGAAAACATTCAGAAAGGACGCACTTACCGTGCCACTTTTTGAAAAACTCTAATGAGTCATGGGTCCACTTTTTAGTCAAAAGAGAATATCTGCACTTCATTTCAGTTAATTTATCTAGTGCATGCATGTTCAAATATTTATACTCCTACAGTTAAATTTCAGTGTAGGCTTGAAATATTGTAACGCAATGTCATACATCCAGCCATCAAACAAACGCATATTGCATCTTTTTAACTTTATATGCAATCTTTACATGTTTTTCAAAGACTGTAGCGTCAGTGGGTAAATACTGATGGAGGTAGTCAAGTGTAAATACACAGTATACCTTGATGAAGCTTTTTACATGTGACAACTACGCCATAGATTGTTATATGAAACTGTTGGGACAATGACATGGCGAAAAAGAGAAATCTATGTGAATGTGTTGAACAAATCTAAGGTTTTAGTGATTAAAGGGAAATATACAAGTGGGTTATCTATGAATGAGACAGACAAAAATCAGCTGCAGAATGATGGATGAGGGTGCAGTCTTGTTAGCATGTTGTCGTCTGCAAACATTTGTGCCGTTCTGCACGTTGTACTAATGAGCCGAAGACAAACTGTTTTCACATACCGTCCTTTTTTATACCTTTATGTACAAATTAATAAATGCTGACAATCAATAATTAAATTCAATGGGAAAAATACAAACTTTTTACCTAAAAGGTGTAAGTTGAAGCTTAAGTTTATCACACCTACACTTTTTATTATACATGAAAACACCAAAGACAATACGATATTAAGAATAAACACTATATAAAAAATTCATATGGTAATTATACTATACCCATTTTTTTTTTGTTTACAACCTCTTTTTTTGATCATTTTGCAAACATTATATAGTGGACAACACAATCTTAATTACAGTGTTATAACATTTAGAAAGCAAATGACTCAGACTTTTTAAAAAGTGAGTCTTTTAAAAAATGTTCTCAGTCAGACCCAGAAAAAAATATCTTTAGCTGAGCAAAGAAGACGATCAAAAGTCAGAGAAACAGAGCGACATAGCATGCCCTGCCTCTCACCCGTGTTAACTTACATCCAGTTGACGTGTCGAGTCACAGAGACTGGAAATGGCTCGGAGATGAGGTTTCGACCCACTGAGTCACATCTTGACTGGTTCTGTCTTATGCATAAACATGATCAACCACAAGTATGTGTGTGATCTAATCTGTCTTTGTCTGTGATCGTCTGAGAGAGGGCCTTGCTTTTTCATGAGCATATTAAATGCTTGTGACATAGAAGAGGGTTTTCTTTTTCAAAATGTGATAGTTTATATTTTCACTTTGCAATGTGATATTTTTCTTTAAGAGAAAACTATGCAGCACTTACCTAAAAGAATAGAAAGAAGAATGAAAACCTCATTTTCTCTCTGATCACTGATTAAAATGTCAGTCTATTAGATCTGACACATCATCATATAGCATCACTGTACTTTTTACTCACATTTTTAGAGATTGTAGTGATAATAAAGTAATAACTTTATCTTCAGCACATCGCCTTGGTACTGACTAAGCTTTACTATTAGCATATTTATTAAAAATAAGTTTGCCAGCCAGGAAACTGCAGCTCATCAGCAATCCACTTTCGTTAGTTTTCCTCGCTGATGAGTTTCTTATGCCCCTGCTTTTTTAATGAGCCTTTAACTGGATTTGGTTTAGGAAAAGATTTTTGGGGGATTTAAGTCCAGCCCTCCACATTAACCTTGCATGCTGAAAAATTCACATCAAGTGCATCCGTATACGTGACGATTTGGGAATGAGAAACCACCACTCTGTGCATCAAGGCACAGGTGCCAAAGGACTCAGGTAATGAGAATCGGTTGCTTCTTTCCTTCTTGTTGACTCCCTCACCAAGAGAAATGACTTTCCCTATTAATATGTAACTCTGTTTCAAATGAACAAACGTATGACATTGCAAGTAAGTGTCATCACACTTACGTGGAGAAAAGATTAAGCTTTGCTCTCTTTAGAAATCTAAACATGTCCTTTGAGTTAAAAGCTAATGCAATCTTGCCCCTGTGCCTATATTAACAATTATATCACACATCAAGCATCTCATCATGCTAATAATATTTGTTAATTTGCAATTAGGATGATAAGTAGCAACCAGGTGCTGCTAATCCAATGCAACTGATTAGCTGATCATCAGCAAGTGTGAGCACCTCTGCTTTGAGGTAATCAGACTGAAGAACTATGGCTTGTTTGGAAGTCTTGCTAGGAGAAGGAAGAAAGAAAAAGAAGAGAGAAGAAAAAAAAAAAAGCAAAAAAAAAAAAAAAAGAAACATCTCGCTGCATTAAAGTCAAAACAAGTTCATCGTTTTCTCAAAATTGTAGTTTTTTCCACATTTTATGTTTTTTTTTCTGTCCTATTTTGAATAAAACATGTATTTCTGAGATGTTTTTATTTCCATTTTACACAAAGTCACAACTTTTTTGTATAACTGCTAACCCAGCTTTGAGTTGGAGTCCTGCTGAAGGACAACATTCAATTGTTGAGAACATGGTTCGATTCTGGATTGTAGTCCAGGAAAAGACTTTGTTTCTCACACAAACAGTTTCCTCTGTGTCTGCCTTAAAATCATGCAGTGAATTTAGTTTTTCCTTTATATTGCTGTAATAAAGGTTTGTTTACTTATAATTTTGTATTGTTTGTTTCTTTGTGTCTGAACGTTCCTGCAGTTGGTTTGTGGTTGATGTGGATTTGCTGCTCATGTGAATCCTCCCACAGTGTTTCATTAGCAGCTGTAACCACAGTGACTCTGATAAAACAGGAATTAGCAGAATCCATCTGATATGAAGCTGTGCTTTGAATACCACTTCCCTCCTCTTTGAAGAGTAGTCAGATATCTGTGTTCAGGTTTTTGTACAGCCTCTTCTACACTTTGTATCACTGTGTTTGTAGAGCACAGTAGTAGAGAGCTGTGTCTGCCAGGGTTAGGGCTGCTATGGTCAGATTAGTTGATGAAGAAGATGTTTCTGATATATATCGATTATCAGGAATATATTCATTGCCACTCCAAGATCTTGCTCCTTTCCAGAGTATAAACTGAGGAGCTTGAATGTCAAAATGATGTCTGTACCAGTAAAGTAGCGGAGTGCTATCACTCGTCTCATAGTCACATGTGAGTTTGACAGATTCTCCTTCTGTTTCAGTGACTTCAGGTTGTTGAGGAGTGATTGAGTCTCCAGCTGTTAGTCCTGGAAAAAGAAAGAAGAAAAGTAGTGAAATGCAGTCTGTATATCTGCTTAATGCAGCAGCTTCAACTAAACTTTAATCCTGTTCTTAAACTCACCTATAATGTGAGATAGAAGCAAAAAGAGGTGCAGCAACATGTCTTTGGAGTTATTAAAGCCAGACAGACAGCACATGAACAATGTTCTTCCACTGCAGCACAATGACCAACAAATAATGTCATTGGATGAGCTCAACTTCAGTGGGCGGGGCCAGTTTAGTAGCTCAGCCAATCAAATAGTTTTGTGCTTCCACAGCAGCTCTGTCTCTGTCTCTGATCTTTACTGCTTCATTTCTCTGTTGTCTTTGTCATCAGTCCAATGACACAAGAATCAGAGGTTTAACAGTGTGTGGCTCCCTCTAGTGGATGTTGTGGAGTATTCTGTTGTCTTTGCTCCAAAGGTTTTTGTACAGAGTTTTGCTGTTTCCTGTCACTGTGGGCTGCAGAGCACAGTAGTACACAGCAGAGTCAGACACTGCAGCAGAGGAGATCTCCAGATGAAACTCACTTTTGTCTTGATCTTTTCTAAACTTCAGCTTTTCTGTTTTCTCTGAATAATCTGCCATGAGAAGCTGTGGATGTGAACCGGACTTCTGATGGTACCAGTAGAGGTTCCTGACAGAGCCTGAATATTTGCAGGAGAGAGTCACAGTGTCTCCTTCCAAACTCATCACTACATCTTTAGATGGTGTCAGTAAATCCTCAGAGGATCCTGAAAACAACAAAGACATATTTCACCATCATGTTTCTGCATCTTTAAACTTAGTTTATAAAAAGTGAATCAATTCAAACAACATCCAAATATTTTCATGTCCATCACCTCCTTTTACATCTCACTCCATCTTTTGATGACTCACCAGTCTGAAAGGAGACGATCATCATCCAAATGAAAAGCAGCAACATGATTTTCTCTTGGACTGAATGAACAATAGAGAGAACACAGCAGCTCTTCAGCTCCTAAATGAAGCCTTTCATATTCACTGCTGTAGCTCCTCCTCTTGCTGAGCTCTGTTTCCATTCAGGCTGATGAAGCTTTGACAGTGATGCTGCAGTCATCATCATCATCATCATCATCAAGAAGGTCAGACTGAAGGAGGAGCCTGCAGAACAAAAAGCTCCGACTGCTGTTTTCACTCAGTTTGAGCGTATGACGCTCTCCACTTTAGAGGATGTGGTTCGCCATATTAAGCCCACAGGTTCCCCTCGTGATCCTTTCCCTCCACAATTCTTTAAAGAAATTTTTCCTAGTATACGGCAGTCTGTCCTTGACATTATTAACAGCAGTCTGTCTTCTGGTATGGTTCCTGCAAATTTCAAACATGCAGTAGTGCAGCCACTGCTTAAGAAACCTGGCCTTGATCACACAGTTTTAGCGAACTATAGGCCTATTTCCAAGCTGCCTTTAGTCTCCAAGGTTTTAGAGAAAATAGTTTTTAGTCAACTGAAAGATTTTCTAGATGATAATGGCATCTTTGATGTTTTTCAATCAGGTTTTAAAACCCTTCACAGCACAGAATCTGCATTATTAAGGGTTTTTAATGACATCCTTCTGTCATGTGATTCTGGTAACCATGTTGTTCTTGTCTTGCTTGACCGAACTGCTGCCTTTGACACCGTAGACCACAATATTCTAACTTCTCGATTACATGATGTAGTGGGTATTGGTGGCACTGCACTTAATTGGTTTAGGTCTTATTTGTCAGCCTTCTCGGTTACGAATCGTCTTCTGCTCCTCTGTCATGCGGTGTCCCACAGGGCTCAATTTTAGGGCCACTGCTCTTTTTACTGTATCTATTGCCTCTGGGTTCTATCCTTAGAAGGCATGGGATCTCATTTCATTGTTATGCCGATGACTGCCAAATTTATTTGCCACTGAAGCAGAAGGATGGCATCTCCATAAAACCTCTCTTGACATGTCTAGATGACATTAAAGCTTGGTTGGCTCTAAACTTTTTAAATTTTAATGAAAAGAAAACAGAAGTGTTGGTGTTTGGACCCAGTGGTCCCTGTGAGTCCTCCTCTGATGTTTTAGGATCCCTGGAAGTCTACTTTAAACCTGTTGTTACTGACCTTGGTTTTAAGTTGGACAGTGATTTTAAATTGGACAACCAAATCAGAGCAGTGGTGAAGTCCAGTTTTTATCATTTAAGGCGACTGGCAAGAGTAAAATCTTTTCTTTCGAGGCAGCATCTTGAAACAGTGATCCATGCTTTTATTTCTTCCCGCCTGGACTACTGTAACTCACTTTATGTGGGGGTCAGTCAGTCGTTGCTCTCACGTCTGCAGCTGGTTCAAAATGCGGCTGCACGACTCCTAACAGGAACTCGAAACAGAGAGCATATAACCCCCGTGCTCGCCTCTCTGCACTGGCTGCCTGTGTCTTTTAGAGTTCATTTTAAAATTCTCATGTTTGTTTTTAAATGCCTTCAGTCTTGCCCCGCCTTACCTCTCTGAGCTTCTTCATCTCCACACACCCTGTCGGTCTCTCAGGTCAGCTGACCAGCTGCTCCTGGAGGAAGCTCAGAGGGGGCGGGGCCTTCTCTATCGTGGCTCCTAAATTATGGAATAATTTTCCCGTGCACGTTAGAGAGGCCCCTTCACTGTCCACTTTTAAATCACGTCTTAAAAGCCACCTTTATTCCTTGGCTTTTAACCTCAGTGAGACTTAGTTTCTCTTTTAATTGAAGTAGTTATTTAATTAATGATTTCACTCTTCTTTTATTTGTTTTTTATTTATATCTCATGTAGTTTTATTTTACAGTTCCAATGTACAGCACTTTGTGTCAGCTGTGGTTGTTTTAAAGTGCTTTATAAATAAAGGTGATGATGATGATGATGATGTCTTTACCTTACAGTGTTAAGCCCATTGAGGTGACTGTTTGGTGCTATATAAATAAAACTGTGTGTTACTCCCTCTACAGCACAGAGTTCCTGTTACACGCTGAGAAGTGGACATCAGAGATGAGCAGTATTGCAAAAAAGTAATTAGATTACTGTTACTTTCCCGTAGCCATGCTGCATTACTAAACTGTGATTTTGTTTGTGAATGTGTCTCATGACAGTGACGTCCGTGGCAGCAACAGACGTGTGCAGATCAACATGTATAATATGGTGTGATGGAGAGAGTACGAACACGCAGTGTTTAAAGTGTGGAAGTAATCGCATTACTTTGAATTTGAGTCTGTAAAGAGCGACAAAAACATTGGCGTCCACTGTACACTCTGTGTGGGCAGAAAACTTCCATGGGAGGAAGCAACTGAGGAAGCATTTGAGCGTAAGAAGCTGCGCTATGCCAACTTGGCAGCTGAGGCAGAGGACAGAGGCTGGTGCGCCCGGTGGAAGTGGGGTGCAGGGGCTTTGTGGCCAACAGCAAAACTGCTCAGAGAGATTGGGATCAGAGGACAGGTGCAACGGCTGCTATAAGAGAACTAGCTAACACTGCTGAGAGGACCAGTCACTGGCTATCGTTAAAAAGGGCTGACATCACTTAGGCAGCTAAGGCAGTCAGCTAACCGCGAGAAAAGAAATATTCTGCTCTTCTTCCCTTTTCTGGGAGGCAGTGAGGAGGTAAAGCGTACAGACCGATCCGGCGGGGAGGTGTGGGAAGCCAGATCGGGCGCCCCCCTTCCGGCTCTCCTCTCTGCTCTCTCCTATCTTGTCCTCTTTGTCTTACTTCTCTCGATCACCTTTTCTATCCCTTTGAAGAAGTGAGGCTCCATAAATGCTAAAGAGGTAAGTATTATTTCTCAGTTGCAGTAGATAGAAATAGATAGAAAATAAACTGTAGGAAACTAAACAGAAGAAAGAAGAAGAGAAATAACAATTTAACATAAACCAGTGACTCCAGGGCCTGACCAACCCAGGCAGGGCCTCCTTGGATGAGGGTGTCTAATGGCCGAAACACCCGATGAATCCAAGGTCCACTGCTGACGATGTGTCCCAAATTTAAAATGATAATCTAGATCGATCTCTAATCCCTAAACCTAACCAAGGAAGGAAAATGGCAGATTAGCCTGAGTAAAAGACCGAAAGTTGAGGCACACAACGATGTGAGCTGCTGACAAAGTTTCTGGGCTTTCCTCATAACAGTCATCCCTCAAGAGTCTCTCCATCTGAAGCAATGCTTTATCAGGGACTGTAACGTCTAGTCCTTTTACTGAACCTACAGCAAAAAATTAAACTTCAAATCTGTGCGAGCAGCGAGCACGCTGCCACGGGAATGTGACATTCACAGACAGACACCCGCATCCTCCCACTGACACGACCGCTGTGGGCAAACCTCCACCCGCCCCCCTCCTGCTAAACAGGTGAAAATAGATTTAAGAGCGACAGAACTCGGTGCTGCTGAATCTTTGATTTCATTTGTTTTTGCTGTGTTTTACTTGCATCTATTTGAAAGAGTGTAAACACAAAACTTTATTTTATGCTGAAATATGCAGAAAACAGGTTTAAATGTTAAACACATTTCTTCAAGTCAAAGACTGTTGCATATAATTTAATTTTTGATTGATGCATAAAGTTAAAAGATTAATACTAATAAAACAAGTTTTAGAAAGTTTTTCATTTGATTCAGTTTGATATGATTGATTATGGGCTAAAGGTCTATTTCTTTATTACGCACTGAGGTTGTGTATCATGTTTTTAAAAAGTAACTAAGTAATAAGTAACTAATTACTTTTGAATATAAGTAATCAGTAAAGTAACAAGATTACTTTCTTTGAGAAGTAATCAGTAATTAGTAACTAATTACTATTTTCATGTAACTGGACCAGCGTCTGAGTCATTATTTGAAAAACAGACTCCTCAGCAGGTCCTCGGCTGACAGCTTCATGATGCCGGATTGTAAAGGGACTAAAATACATTGTTGTATAACCCTTGATGTCCCAAAGCCATTTCTTTGATCAGTAGTTGTGCAAATGTAATGTTTATAAAGTTGACGAAACCTACAGTCAGCTGAGACTGAAGGAGTCACCTGGATGACGAATCGTTTCTCACACTGAAAACATCCAGATGAACAGAATCAACTTGGTGTCTCAGCTTTCAGTCTGTACACAGACTGTTTGAAAAGTTCTTTCTTCAGGTGTTATTGTGAGAATAAAACTGAAGCCACAAAAATTGATGCTCAACACGCTCAGTTTGCTAAATGTTTCATATCAGGCCAAGAATAACTCTTTATGAGAAATAATAAATCACCAGAGTCTAGTTTCTGCTCTACTTGCTTACTTTAGACTCACAAAACTCACAACAGCACTTAATGATTTACAGTGGACTGACTCACATATCACACTAGTGAAGTGGAGTGAAAAGAAGAGTTTATATCCAACCAAAGCACTGAGGTTTAACAGTGTGTGGCTCCCTCTAGTGGATGTTGTGGAGTATTCTGTCGTCTTTGCTCCAAAGGTTTTTGTATAGAGTTTTGCTGTTTCCTGTCACTGTGGGCCTCACAGCACAGTAGTACACAGCAGAGTCAGACACTGCAGCAGAGGAGATCGTTATTTGTCTTTGATCATCAACGACTTTAAAAGACACTCTGGAGAATTCTCGCTGCAATAAATCTCCATTTCCCAAATGAGAGATCAGGAACTCTGGTGGGTTTCCTGGATATTGTCGATACCAGAAGAAATAATCATTGACGTTAGCTTGTCCAGAGAATCTGTAGGACAGAGTGAGAGTGTTTCCTTCTAAAGTGGACTCTTCATCCTTGACTGCAGTGAGTTGATCACAGCTGACACCTAAAGGAAGAGATAAATGTTGTTAAAGACGACGTTAAACTGTGAGCGCCTGTTCCAGTGATTTCTAGCAAACAGATCCTTTAAAGACATTTCTTCTTCCTGCTTTAACCGACCTGTTAGTGTGATCACAAACAAAGGAAACATGAGCCAGTAATGCAGTGACAGCATCTTCCACACACTATCTGTTCTCTATGCTTCACATACTGAATGTATCTGACAGTGGGAGTCCTTTTCTGCTCCGTGACAGTGTTGCTCCTCCTTCAGCCTCTTCCTCCTCTCATATCTCTGCATGTTCAGTTTTATCATCATTTGGTGAATCATACATTCAGACAGTTTGTTCATGTTGAAATGTCACCTTCACCTTAATGTGAGCACAAAGTCAGAAAAAGGCTTAATAAAGATTATTGTGACATTTATTTTAGCGCAGTTATGAAGTTTATTAATTCATTGATGTGCGGTAGCCCTGGTTTATTTTTGTGTATTTTTCATCTTCTGTTTGAAGAATTTAAAAGAACAGACATGAGAGCGGAATTCAAAGCAACTTTCCTCATCGACAGGAAGCTCTCTGTGTGACAGCAGGCGGAAGTAAACAAGGAAAAGGCGGAAGTTGTTCCGTTTCTCGTGTGTCGCGCGAGCAGCAAGGCTGTTGCGTCTTCAAAGGCTTAATTTAGACTTTATGAGACATTCACACCTGTGCGGACTGAACGTGGAGCAATTTCTGTGCGTTAGGGCGCAATTTATGTGTGTGAGCTGAGTGTGTGAGCTGTGTCAGTAACAATGCCTTCAGTTCAGTATCTGAGAGAGTTTATCAACGAGCGACTAACTGCTGCTGCTGAACAAATATTCTTGGAGTTTGAAAAAACGATCGTCCAGTACGAGGAAGAGATCGACCGTCAGCGCAGACTGCTGGATATCACCTGGAAACCCGAAATCAAGCTGCACAGGACAGGTGAGTGTCCCTCTGAGGGAGGATCCTGATCACAGCTCTGCGGGACGTTTCTGATTGTGAGGACTTTTTGGAGATGTGAGCTAACAAAGAGCAAACAGAGGACAGGACTGCGTGTGAGGAGGAGTTATAAATTTAAGAAAGAGGGAGATGATGACGTGAAACTGTCTTTAATAGAGCAAATAATGTCAGGTGCTGCTACCAGATATTCATAATAATAAATTTATTTTAATATTATTTATTTGAAGTGAAGTAGTAGTTATGTAGCAGACATTAGTAAATGTCTCTAAGTGTAACGGTGTGATTCTGCGTTATACCTGATTAAAAAAAAAGGTAAAAGAAAGACGTCCAAGTAAATAATTTGCCCACTCCAGCTCCTACGACCAAATACAAACAGTGGGGAAGAGGGTTAGCTCAACCCACCACAACTTCCAAGCTAGCAAGGAGTATATATTCATGCTAGCATTTATGGTGCCTAAAACCCATTTATGATACACACATACTACCCACTTGTAACATCTAACAAAAACAGGCTTAATAATGACAATAATTGAACTAAAATCACAATCAGGAACATCCAGGTGGCTAAATATGCATTATATGTGTGTTTTAAAGTGTTGGAAAGAAATGACACCCACCTCTCCCACAGGGGAATTGTAGAAAAGGGGAGAGACAAAGGGGTACATTGTATTTATAGGATTGCACCAAAGAAGAAAAGAATGAGGAGGGGCTCTAACTGATAATGAACATAACTACAGGCTTGGAGGTCCTAAAAGTCAGGTATAAAAGCAACGGTTTGGGGGTTTAGAACACATTTTGGGTAATTATAACAATGTGATTTATGACCCTGTTACATAAGGTTGTCTTCACCAGGGGTCTCAAACTCGCAGCCCGGGGGCCACTTGCAGCCCACGTCACCCCTCCCTACTTATATATTGCAATTTGGCCGTTAAAGTGACTTTTTGTGTTAGGGAGGATTTGTTTGTTGTTGAGTGAAATGTTAAAATAAGTTCTTTAAAAGCCAAAAATGATTTGATATGAAGGCAATATGAGCAAAGAGTATAAACATGTTGAGGTGTGAGTTCAGTGAGAGAGTCAAAAACTAATGTGTTCTCTTATGTCTGCATTTTTATTTTGTAAAATACAAACAAAATGATAGCAGAAGTGCTGCCACGTGTCTGAACAGAAAGAGAGGACGATGTGTTTATTTGGTAGATCAATGAAGGCTGCAGTTAGTGAAGAGTGGGACAAAGAAATGTGCGTTCATGTTTGCTGTTTTGTCTTGTTGTAGAATATTTGAAATTTTAAAAAACAAACAGAACACTATATTTTCCGAAATATTTGTGGATGTTTGTTTGTTTGTTTGTTTGTTTGTTTTTGTACTACTTGATCACTAAAGTTGCCCTCCAGTGAGATGACAGTGCCAGCAGTGGCCCACAGCTCATCTAAGTTTGAAACCCCTGGTCTACAGTGTGCAGCATTAAACATGACAGAAAATCTGATAAATAAATAGATTTTTTTTAATGTAAGGAAATATTTTAGTAAGCAGTCTCTGTTGAAGTAAAGAATGGACTTTTTTGCTGTCACCACAGTTTCCAGTGGAAGTAGCTGACATAGTCATGTATCGTGTGCCATGTCCTGATCCAGAATGGCGGCTACATCACTGCATTAGCTATAAACACCTGTGAAGTGGCCCCTTTGGGAGGGTTAGGGTTAGCAGTATCTGTCTCATGAAATCAGCTAATCCAGGTACATGTGTGGTTTATTAGGTGTGTTACACAGGAGGAGGACAGGGAGCACACATGCTTTTCTGTAAACTCATTTAGTACAGTAACATTCATCCATCCCTCCACTGTCATGAACTATACTCACTCTACGTTCGTGAATTTATGATTTTGACTAAAAACAATACTAGCTTTACCTCATGTCATTTTCTTTAGCCTACATTTTCCAGTGTTTGCTCCCTTGAATATACCACCAGAGAAAAGTGAAGGTTGATTGTACCACATAATATCGATTATATGCTATCATAGCGAGAAAAACAGTTTTCACTTCCCTTGATTACAGGTACCTGAAAGGGTTTGAGTTTGTGTCACAGTAGGGTAACACCTTGATACAAGTCACCAGGAACTATTTTAAGCTGCTGGCAGGGAGACACGTTTGCTAACTTTTGAGTAGGCAGGCTAGCTCAGGCTCCTTCCCCACCAGAGAGGTGACATTCCATGTCCCAATTGCCAGTCTTGGTAGCCAGGGATCGGTTCACCAGGGCTTACGCTCTGCTCCTAGAGGTTGGGTCCCTTACGCCGCTTCCTGCAGGAGGTGGGCCTGCAGGACGATGGGCCCATGTCCCGTTTTCAGGCTGGGCCCGGCTGGGCCCCATGGACTAAGGCCCGGTCACCAGACGCTTGCCCCTGAACACCCTTCCCCATGCCTGGCTCCAGGGCAGGGCTCTGGTAACCCTATCCAAGGAAGGGTGAACTGTTCCCTTGATCTTACACTCATCGGGGTCTTCTGAATCTCTCTTTGTCTGGTCCCTTATCCTGGACCAATTTGCCGCATGAGACCCTACCAGGGGGGAAAAGCCCCCAGACAACACAAACCCCTCCACCATGATAAGGTAGCGATTCGCAGCACTGACAACAAGTGGAAACCTTTTGTGCATTTCAGAGAATCATGTTCAGTTCACTTTTGTTTTTGTTGTCTCCTTTAGTCGCTCCAGATGTCCCGCAGCAGCCTGTCTGTAAGGATGAGGAGGTTCTCATTGAGCTGCAGCTCTGTGACCAGGAGAGGAGCTCCAGTCTGGACCAGGAAGAGCCAGAACCTCCACAGATTAAAGAGGAACAGGAGGAACTCTGCAGGAGTGAGGAGGAAGAGGAGCTTGGATTGAAGGAGGAGACGGATACCTTAATGGTGCCTGCTGCTAATGAGGAAAGAGACCACAGTGAATCAGAAGGAGGCACTGCTGTAGCTGAGAGCCAGGATCAGGAAGAAAGCAGGAGTGCAGATCCAGGATCAACTGGAAATAAAAATGAAAGTCAAGAATTTCCTCCCAGATCAGGGAGTCAGTATAATTTTGACACAGCTAAAAAGTTTTTAAAATGTGACGTTTGTGGAAAATGCTTTAAAGATAATTATGAAATGAAACGACATTACAGAATCCACACAGGTGAGAAACCGTATTCTTGTGAAATGTGTGGGCATCGTTTTAGTCAGAAGAGTACTTTGACTGTCCACATGAGAATCCACACAAGTGAGAAGCCGTATCCATGTCAAACATGTGGGAAAATGTTTACACGCAGTAGTCGTTTGCTGGAGCACGTAAGATCTCACACAGGTGAGAAACCATATCCTTGTAAAATGTGCGGGAAAATGTTCACACGTAGTAGTTACCTGTCGGTGCACGTAAGAACGCACACAGGAGAGAAACCGCATCATTGTAAAACATGTGGGGAAATGTTCACCTACAGTAGTCAGCTCTTGCGCCACATGAAAACTCACACAGCTGAGACGTCTTAGAGTATGTTGGAACTAGAGATGCACGCACTAAATTATTTTTTGGCCATTTCAGATTTTTCTCTGGGTGTCCTGCTGGTACTAATTTTTGATAATTGATGTTTAACTTTGACCATATAGAAACACCAATCACCAATGGTTTTCTCTGAACTCTGGATAGATTAGATAGATGAAGCTGATTTGTTAGGTTTGTAGCTACAAATGTTTTATGTGGGTCCAGACTGAGATATTATGGTACACAGTGGGGGGTAAATAACTGACAGTTGTTACTTTATTAGTGTCTTATGGTGTGAAATAACATGTATGAGCTGTTTGGTTTTAAATAAATGGCAGATGTTGAGGCTATTATATATTTGTATATTTTTATTTTGCTATTTGTTTCACTGCTGTTGTTCATTTCATTAGGGGGCGGGCGGGGGGGGGTGGGGGTGATTAAAAAGTCAAGATAGGCTATGGAAATCTCAGGTTGTATAGATAGGCTAAGCAGGTATAGGACTGGCATGCACTGGTTGGTTGTTTTGTTTTAAATACCTGCACAGGAGGGACAGCACAGAGAAAAAGTCTGCATGAAGGGATGAGGTGACTCAAGACCTCACTCCTGTCCCTGCAGAGGTGTTTGGAGACCTCTGCTCTCTGAGCCAAGTAGCCACATGAGGCCACAGCCTGAGGGAAAGATCGTTTTCCTTCTTCGTGGGGACCTCTCAGAGCTGAGGACAGCTGCCTTTGAGCTCATCTGTTATCCAACCAAGCTGCATGAGGCTCACGGTGGTTGTAAGTAGTGCAGGATAAGATAAACTAGAGGTAAATGGAAATAATGGTGGGCTTGGTGATAAAGATGATAAAGATAATTATCCCAAAATAACATCATGATAAAAATATGACATTGTTAATATAAATTTTTTAGAAATACTGACAGAAACTGACATGAATAACTCGAATATTCCAGCCCACAGTTATTCAACACCAGTAATTATACCGTACCACCACATAGGAGAAATAACATCAACAAAAATATCACAAATCCTCGTGTCAAAGTCAATTAATGTAAATATTTAAAGAACAAAAGCTTGAGTCCCAGATGTGTTTGGAATAAGAATAGGTCTATATCAATACAAAAGTCAGTGTCTCCAACAAGGTCAAAGGTCAAAGCAGCTCTTCATAGCTCCTTTTGTTCTTGAAGAAGACATCTTTGCGATGAGCCTATCGAGATAATCCTTGTGTTAATGTATAGCCACTATACAAGCCATCTGCTGCCAGGAAGTATGTCTTTCAGTCAGCTATAAGTAACGAGGCACTTGATAACATCTCCAGGAGCGATGCTTTTTTTGGTTCTCTGACAATTCTGACTGTCCTGAAGTTGAGGCAGATACTTCTGAAACCAGTGCTTCCAGAACAGGTCAGACATGTACTGCTCTTGTTCCCATCAGCACTGACCTCCGTCTTTCTGAAACACCCCTGTGCTACAGAGGTTTAGACGAGGGGTGTCAAACTTACACCACATGACACATACAGCCCACTTTGATGTTAAGTAAGCAAGACTGCTACATTTTTCTGTCAGTGTAAATAAGTTACATGAAGAACTGTGAGAAATACAACGACAGAAGAAGTTCTGGGAGCTCATTGCCCAAACTGTCCAGTTTTTTTTAACTGTAGTTGTAAAAAATCTAAAACTTCTATAGCAGAAAGTGAAAAGATCAACTTTTCTGTTTCTCACAAAGTCACAGAGGTTTTATCAGAGACACAGCTGAGCACTTTATAGTTTGGCATCATTTGTGAAAGTTGAAATTTCTTCTGTATTGAAAAGCAAAAATGAGGCTTTCTTGTCAGAAGCCATTTTTGGGAATAAACAAAAACAGCGGCCGACAGCAGCACAACGCTAGACTGGTGTGTAATAAGCAAGCACATAATGCAGAAAACAGATTTTTGATGGTCTCAAAGCAGAAAGAGGGAGAGATGTGCAGGAATCATGGTGGAAGCAAAACAGCCAAAGAAAGAATGAATTCATGGAAATGTTTTTCAAACGTGAAGCGTAGATTTGGTCTTCTTTCATGCTGGTTCAGTGAATGTTGGTCTAATCATCGGAATCTGCATTTCCAGTGAGATGTCTACTTTCATCACGGGCGGCGTGTTCGTGTTCCTGCTGCCGGGTGAACGATCAGCTCATTATGTTTACATCTCTTTGTTGAATCTGTTACCTGCTCTTTAATCGTTTGCTGTTTTAGCTGTTTGGTGGTCGTTGAAACTGTTTTATGAGCTTTTAGCTGAGATTCTGACGTTTCCGTGGATACCACACGTATCATCTGGTGGTACATCCTGTTAAACCACATGTTCTCTCGCTCTGCCCCCGTACTGGGGGCATTAATTGTTTGTTGCTAGATTTCTTTGTGTAGTATGAATGGCCTTAAGTTTGTATCAGTAGGAAAAACTGTAACACAGGCATGGAAAAGTCAAAAAAAATTCTGCTTGTGCTTGTTTGTGATGAGCAGCAGATCAAACAGGTTAAGCATTATAAGTTATATTTATAAATGGCTTCAAGTGCACAATTAGGGCTGTGAGAC
Source organism: Neolamprologus multifasciatus (assembly GCF_963576455.1). Classification (NCBI taxonomy): domain Eukaryota; kingdom Metazoa; phylum Chordata; class Actinopteri; order Cichliformes; family Cichlidae; genus Neolamprologus; species Neolamprologus multifasciatus. Next base: position 1,128,701 of record NC_140456.1, read on the forward strand.
TCATTTAGACACTCAAACACTGAGCAAGCTGAGCTTTGACTCCCCTGATTTAGACATAAGATGTAACGGAGTCAAATATTCCCATTTATTGGGATCAGAGACTTTAGTTATGTGCCTGTTGTTTACAGCAGCTTCAGCTTCACACAGGGCTGTTTGCTGACATTCACATCCAGGCTTGTGTTTTAAGCATGAAATTCACACCCTGATGGCAACATATTGCACTAAGCATGAGATGGTCTTCCTGGTTGGACTTTTAGCTTCATGTGAGAGATTTTAACTTAAAGAGATAAACCTCTGTTACTCTGTTTATTTTGCTTCTGCTGCATTTTTGCATGTCCTCATCCACTAAATATAAAATAGTGTAAATGAGCAGCTTTTGATGTTTGACAGTTTTTATTGTGTCTGAACGTTCCTGCAGTTGGTTTGTGGTTGATGTGGATTTGCTGCTCATGTGAATCCTCCCACAGTGTTTCATTAGCAGCTGTAACCACAGTGACTCTGATAAAACAGGAATTAGCAGAATCCATCTGATATGAAGCTGTGCTTTGAATACCACTTCCCTCCTCTTTGAAGAGTAGTCAGATATCTGTGTTCAGGTTTTTGTACAGCCTCTTCTACACTTTGTATCACTGTGTTTCTAGAGCACAGTAGTAGAGAGCTGTGTCTGCCAGGGTTAGGGCTGCTATGGTCAGATTAGTTGATGTTGGTGATGTTTGGGATCCATATCGACTATTGGGAATATACTCAGCACTGCCTCCTTTTCCTTGTTTCCAGAGTATAAACTGAGGAGCCTGAAGGTCAGAATGATGTCTGTACCAATAAAGCCAAGCATCACTTGCACTTGTCTCATAGCTACATGTGAGTTTGACAGATTCTCCTTCTGTTTCAGTGACTTCAGGTTGTTGAGCAGTGATTGAGTCTCCAGCTGTTAGTCCTGGAAAAAGAAAGAAGAAAAGTAGTGAAATGCAGTCTGTATATCTGCTTAATGCAGCAGCTTCAACTAAACTTTAATCCTGTTCTTAAACTCACCTATAATGTGAGATAGAAGCAAAAAGAGGTGCAGCAACATGTCTTTGGAGTTATTAAAGCCAGACAGACAGCACATGAACAATGTTCTTCCACTGCAGCACAATGACCAACAAATAATGTCATTAGATGAGCTCAACCTCAGTGGGCGGGGCCAGTTTAATAGCTGAGCCAATCAAATAGTTTTGTGCTTCCACAGCAGCTCTGTCTCTGTCTCTGATCTTTACTGCTTCATTTCTCTGTTGTCTTTGTCATCAGTCCAATGACACAAGAATCAGAGGTTTAACAGTGTGTGGCTCCCTCTAGTGGATGTTGTGGAGTATTCTGTTGTCTTTGCTCCAAAGGTTTTTGTACAGAGTTTTGCTGTTTCCTGTCACTGTGGGCTGCAGAGCACAGTAGTACACAGCAGAGTCAGACAGCTGAAGCTTCTGGATCTTCAGAGGAACTGATGTCTTGTTGAGTTCAGCATCAAATCTGTCGTTGTTGAATTCTTCAGCTTTAACTGTTGTTTCTGAGACACATTTGAGCATATACTTTGGGTAACTATTTACTTCTTGTTTGTACCAGATCAGCGTAGCTGCATAACTGGTCTCATATCTACATCCAAGTGTAACTGTGTCTCCTTCAGCAGCAATGACATCTCCTTGTTCCTGGATCACTTTGTCTTCTCCTTTACACTCTGAGGAAGAACAGAACATGCAGAGGAAGACATGGATCAATAAACATGATTGAAGTTATTGAAAAGTTCCACAGTGTAAAATGATTAAATCTCCTCTTTCTGTCCTTGTTGTGAGTCGTGTGCAGAGGAAACATGTTGATGTTTGTATCTCACCAAAGAAAAGAGCAGCAAGAATAATCCACAGCCAATGTTCCATCTGTACAACAAGGTTTAAATCAACAGGAGAAACTAGCTGATGTTCAACATTCAGTCTGAGAATTGTTCTCTTCACAGCAGCACTTATTATTGACACAATGGTTGAACACAGTGCAGAAGGAGAGCACCGCCTACTGGATGATGTCGCCCTCTGTCTCCTCTTTGAGCTGGAGTCTGTCACTGCAGCAGAGGATCTATTGGCGAGCACTGCTTAGCCTTGCACGCGTTCTTATTTTAAACTTAATCTGGAATTCATTGCAAACTGTTTGTGCAGGATATGAATGACAAGATTTTGTTTTTCAACAAGAGTTAGTAAAAACATCTCCAGCGTGATCAAATCTTCTTGCCAAACATCTGCAGCTTGGCAGTGCATACAGCACTATAATGACCAGACCTAATTCTTTTGAAAACCTTACATCTTTCCACAGGTCTCCACTTCATCAGACATCACCTGGACTCAGAGCTGGATGAGGCCAGCACAAACAGCAGCCTAACCGACGAGGATGATGGATCCATGGGGTCAGGAAAGCCAGAAGCAGGGCTGGAGAGGTACCTTTCATGTCCATTCACTGGAGGTGTGGATCTATTGCATGGCGTTCCTCACATCAAGAAGCTGCCGATCAAAGTCAATACAGCTCTTCCTGCATCTGGAGCTTGTGAAGGACTTCTTAGTCATGCAGGACTCCTGTTCACTGCTAAACAGTTACAGCTTCACAGAAAGAACCTTGAGAGCAAACTGCTGCAGAAGCTGAACCATCACCTCACTGAGTGAAGAAATGGCACGTTTTTGCTAAATATGCAGAAATAGATGCACACCCATACAACTCATGGTAAACTGAGCTGCCTGTATGAACAGATGTTGAAGATGCCTCGTTCTGTTTTCTCTGAGGCTGCTGTGTCATTTGGAGCAAACATGAATATAAAGTTTACAGCACATCTTGTCACTGGAAATTGTTTGTTACTGTTTATATATTTATATTATTTACTGTAGGTTTTGGTGAAAAAAGCTTTATGTTGTGAAAATCTGGAAATTAGAATTGTGCCTTATTTTGTTGATGTTTTTACATATATTCCTTTTGAAAATACTAAAATTTGTATATTTATTTATTTTTGTTTGTCTGATAACATTTATTTATAAAATAAATCAGACATTTCAAACAGTAACTCGCTACTTGAGTAGTCTTTTCACCAAGTACTTTTTTACTCTTACTCGAGTAACTTTTTTGACAACTACTTTTCACTTTTACTTGAGTAATAATATTTTAAAGTAATGCTACTCTTACTTGAGTACAATTTTTGGATACTCGACCCACCTCTACCTACACTAGACTGATCAATGTGTGGTCGTAAGTAAAGCCTGAGTTGTGAAGTCCATCATCTCAGTCTGCTGTATGAGTCCAGAATAATCTTCAGCTTTGACAGAAACTGCTGCACACTTTGTTCTCCAGGCTGTTCAGTTAGTCTGGCTGATGAACTGAAATCACTTTATAACCTGTGGATTTAAAAACGACGCAGACATTACGGCTGTACAGGGCGGAACAAAAAGCAACTGTCCTCTGCAGGAAGATTTATGTGTGACAGCAGGCGGAAGTAGCGAAAGAAAAGCCGGAAGTGTTTGTTTCCTGCGTAAGGAGTGAGCAGGGAGGCTTTTCTGTTTGAAAAGGCTTCATTTAGAGTTCTGCGTTGAATATTTTAAAAATTTGCGACACCGTCTGTGGAAGCTCACACCTGTGCGGGCTGAAAGTGGAGTAATATCTCCGAGAAAGAGCGCAATTTAGCGCGGAAGCATACGTTGATCGTGAGCAGAGAGTGTGTTGTTGTGTGTGAGCTGAGTGTGTTGCTGTGTCAGCAACAATGCCTTCAGTTCAGTATCTGAGAGAGTTTATCAACGAGCGACTAACTGCTGCTGCTGAACAAATATTCTTGGAGTTTGAAAAAACGATCGTCCAGTACGAGGAAGAGATCGACCGTCAGCGCAGACTGCTGGATATCACCTGGAAACCCGAAATCAAGCTGCACAGGACAGGTGAGTGTCCCTCTGAGGGAGGATCCTGATCACAGCTCTGCGGGACGTTTCTGATTGTGAGGACTTTTTGGAGATGTGAGCTAACAAAGAGCAAACAGAGGACAGGACTGCACTGCGCTTTAAAGCTTTGAAGTCAGAATATTTTCCTCTTGAGGATTTTTTAGCTAAGAAATCAGATTTGTGTATAAGACCAAGCTAAGAGAAATCTCAGCGTGGATAGTGTGTGAGGCTGCACTCGTGTCACATGTAAAGATGATAGTTTCTTTAAAGTGTAGTTGACTTTATTCACCATACAAGCTTATGATTGTCTCAGGTGTCCCACAGCAGCAGGTCTGTGAGGAGGAGGAGGAGGAGGAGGAAGATGAGGTTCTCCCTGAGCAGCAGCTCTGGAACCAGGAGAGGAGCTCCAGTCTGGACCAGGAGGAACCAGAAGCTCCACAGATTAAAGAGGAACAGGAGGAACTGTGCAGCAGTCAGGAGGGAGAGCAGCTGGGACTGAAGGAGGAGACGGATACCTTTATGGTGACTGCTGCTGAGGAAAGTGGGTACAGTGAACTTGAACCGATGTGGGAGCAGCTCCTCTCTCACAGCTCTGCTGGAGCTGAGAGTCAGCATCAGGAAGGAAGCGGGAGCGCCGACTCAGGATCCACAGATCGCCCCCCTGTGTCATACAGTCAGTGTAACAGCAATACTGGTGAAAAGTCTATAAAATGTGATGTTTGTGGAAAATCTTTTAAGTATAATTCCCGAATGAAGCGACATTATTCGATGCACACAGGTGAGAAGCCGTATCCTTGTGACATATGTGGAAAAGGTTTTTCTCAGAGGGATAATTTGGCCGTGCACATGAGAATCCACACGGGTGAGAAGCCGTATCCTTGTATTGCATGTGGAAAGAACTTTACTATCAGGAGTAATTTGTTGATCCACATGAGAATCCACACAGGCGAGAAGCCGTCTTCCTGTAAAATATGCGGGAAAATGTTCAGGTGTCACAGTCATTTGTGGCGCCACAAGAAAATTCACACGCGGCAAAAGTCTTAGAGAAAAACTATCTGTGAGGCCGAGGCTGATAAATATCCATCCAAGGATTCACCGAATCTCAGAGCAGAGCTTCCAGATTTAGAAACCTTCACGCTGCTCCATCACTTTGTTACATGTCACACGGTGTGAGATCAGTCTAACAACAGATGTGTCAGCCTGCAGAGTCTCGTGGAGGCTTTTAAATGCTCAAGTGAAAACACGGTGAAGGTCTTTTATTTAAAATGTACTTTGGAGAAAGTCAAATTAAAGGTCTTTTGAATGAAATGTTAAGTTTGCTTTTTCTGTGTATGTTTGTACTGTGTCAGGCAGATTGAGATCGCTGAGCTCAGCTCCATCCAGAAGTGAAGTTAAAGGCTGAAAATCCAGCTTTTATGGGTGTCATGTAACACAGAGAGCTTTAACAGAGTTTTCTGTTGTATAAAGTCCAAAACCTTTGCATTTGTCTTTTGTGCCTGCTTCACTTTTATCAGATGTTTGCACTTCTCTCACACTCAGACAGAAACAACACACACACACACACACACATGCACACAATCCAGGTTGAAAGGTTTAAATATTATAATTATTTCATTGCACCAATTCTTTTTCAATTTTATTGATTCAGAATCAGAACTGAAAACTGCATGTGAGTTATGTAGAGTAAGAGAGGGGAAACTGTTTCTAATCGAGATGATAAGAAATCCGGTTAAAATTATGCAAACTGAATTATGTTGAATAAATGTAACTAATAAAGAAACGTTTGCTGCAGAGGGAAGTAGAGAGAGAACACCAAGGTGTGGCTCGTCATCAAATGATTGGATATAATTGGATGATGACATGAGGGAAAAGTGGAGCAGACTATCAAACTCTTTGAATGATTAGTCATTATTTCATCTGGATTCTGTTGCAGTGTACTGACTGAAAGATCCAGGATCACACATGGTGTAGGAGCCTAAATGCATGCGCTTCTACATATAAAGAAACATTCCTGAACTAGAAGCCAATGACATTAAGATGAGGAAGCTCCTGACCATGCACAGAGGGTTTCACCCAAAGCCCAGCACCCTGTGACTGTATGCTAAGGGAAGAAAGCAGAAACCCGAGGAAGAGGAGGAACCATCATGGAAGGACAGGCCCCTGCACGGTATGTACCACCGGCAGATAGCAGAGGTGGCTAATGTCCAGAAATCCTACCAGTGGCTGCGCTGAAAGACAGCACAGAGGCCCTAATCATGGCAGCACAGGAACAAGCTCTGAGCACAAGATCCATAGAGGCTGGGGTCTGTCACAGCAGGCAAGACCCCAGGTGCAGGCTGTGTAAAGATGCTTTGTTTTGTCCTCGCTAAATTGCTTTATAAATTATCCTATCTGTATTTAAAGTTAAGCTGGTGTACATTACCTTTGATATCATTCAATTAGACTTACCTTCTCATATAAAACAGTATACAGAATGACAAATGGTTTGTCTTATTTACTGTAAAAGCTGAGTTTTAAAGGTTTTCATGTAGGAAATCTTTACAATTTGTACAATACTGAATTTATCATCAACTAGCGACGATGACTGTTGATGCTGATATAAAGTGTTGGTTTGTGGTTGATGTGGATTTGCTGCTCATGTGAATCCTCCCACAGTGTTTCATTAGCAGCTGTAACCACAGTGACTCTGATAAAACAGGAATTAGCAGAATCCATCTGATATGAAGCTGTGCTTTGAATACCACTTCCCTCCTCTTTGAAGAGTAGTCAGATATCTGTGTTCAGGTTTTTGTACAGCCTCTTCTACACTTTGTATCACTGTGTTTGTAGAGCACAGTAGTAGAGAGCTGTGTCTGCCAGGGTTAGGGCTGCTATGGTCAGATTAGTTGTTGTTGGTGATGTTTGGGATCCATATCGATCATCAGGAATATATTGACGATGACTGTCTGATCTTGCTCCTTTCCAGAGTATAAACTGAGGAGCCTGAAGGTCAGAATCATGTCTGTACCAGAAAAGCCAAGGATCACTTGCACTTGTCTCATAGCTACATGTGAGTTTGACAGATTCTCCTTCTGTTTCAGTGACTTCAGGTTGTTGAGGAGTGATTGAGTCTCCAGCTGTTAGTCCTGGAAAAAGAAAGAAGAAAAGTAGTGAAATGCAGTCTGTATATCTGCTTAATGCAGCAGCTTCAACTAAACTTTAATCCTGTTCTTAAACTCACCTATAATGTGAGATAGAAGCAAAAAGAGGTGCAGCAACATGTCTTTGGAGTTATTAAAGCCAGACAGACAGCACATGAACAATGTTCTTCCACTGCAGCACAATGACCAACAAATAATGTCATTGGATGAGCTCAACTTCAGGGGGCGGGGCCAGTTTAATAGCTGAGCCAATCAAATAGTTTTGTGCTTCCACAGCAGCTCTGTCTCTGTCTCTGATCTTTACTGCTTCATTTCTCTGTTGTCTTTGTCATCAGTCCAATGACACAAGAATCAGAGGTTTAACAGTGTGTGGCTCCCTCTAGTGGATGTTGTGGAGTATTCTGTTGTCTTTGCTCCAAAGGTTTTTGTACAGAGTTTTGCTGTTTCCTGTCACTGTGGGCCTCACAGCACAGTAGTACACAGCAGAGTCAGTCACTGCAGCAGAGGAGATCGTTATTTGTCTTTGATCATCAACGACTTTAAAAGACACTCTGGAGAATTCCCGCTTCAATAAATCTCCATTTCCCAAATGAGAGATCAGGAACTCTGGTGGGTTTCCTGGATATTGTCGATACCAGAAGAAATAATCGTCACTTCTTGCTTCTCTGGATAATCTGTAGGACAGAGTGAGAGTGTTTCCTTCTAAAGTGGACTCTTCATCCTTGACTGCAGTGAGTTGATCACAGCTGACACCTAAAGGAAGAGATAAATGTTGTTAAAGACGACGTTAAACTGTGAGCGCCTGTTCCAGTGATTTCTAGCAAACAGATCCTTTAAAGACATTTCTTCTTCCTGCTTTAACCGACCTGTTAGTGTGATCACAAACAAAGGAAACATGAGCCAGTAATGCAGTGACAGCATCTTCCACACACTATCTGTTCTGTATGCTTCACATACTGAATGTATCTGACAGTGGGAGTCCTTTTCTGCTCTGTGACAGTGTTGCTCCTCCTTCAGCCTCTTCCTCCTCTCATATCTCTGCATGTTCAGTCTTATCTTCATTTAACTGCAGAAAGTTGCTGCTCATCGGGTCGATTTGTTTTAGAATGTTTTAGAAATGCCTTTCAGCTTTAGTTTTTAAGATCATGGGATAAACCTAAAACACAATCTCCAAAAGAATACTGCCTACAACAGACTGCTCAATGTGTGGTTGTAAATAAAGTTCTTACTTGTAGAACTTAGCAATGAGTCAATAAACATCTTTAGCTTTGACATAACCGGTTATAGCTGATGTTATTCTGTCAGTCTGGTAAAGTTTAGTGCAGGCTACACTGGTTAGTTTTCAGTGAAATTTACAGTGATGCTCGATGTTTGACTGCTGCAGAGCAGCTGCGGTGTTCATGGTCAATGGTAAATTACACTGAGAGCAGCAGACATCAATTTACATTAAAGATGTTGATGCTGTTTAAATTCACTTTGAATTCACCTGTTTATAACAGGTTGATAGTGTCCAGGGTCGCAAGTCAGCGACAGCTTGTGTAACATCTGTTTCTGCTCCTGGACTTGGGGGAGGATGGAGGATTGTAGCTGCTCGATACTCGAGTATGAGGCTCCAGATGTTCTCAGCTAGTAGAAAGTCTGGACTGCAGGATGGCCAGTTCAGCACATGGACTCTACAAGTACGCTGCTGGTTCCATAGGCACTGAGGCACCACCATTACCTGAGATGCAGGTGTTTGAACTCTGCGCTGATAATGAGCGGGTTGCCCCCCCCCCCCCCCTCCTCTTTAGTCTAATAACACGTCCACATTTGCCAAAAAAAAGTTCAAATTTGAAACAATGGTCCAGAGAAGATTGCTTTGCATGATGGAGCTTTAACCTGCATTTGGACACACAATCTGTAACTGAACAGTTTTTAATTTGTTAAAATCTAAAACCAGTCTGTCCCATATCCCGTCTCCGCTGGGATTCTGCCGTCACTGGTAAGTGTGAGTATCATCATCTAGAAACTGAATGTCTTCTTATGGCGACTTGCGCTGATACTGAATAAGGCCCCACAGTTACCCTGCATACCAGGCCAAACATCAAGCTATGAGTATAAAAGCTTGTTAAGCACATGACTTTTCATAAAGCTGAACATCAAACTCAAAACATCCTTGAGACATTTTAAGATGAGCCTCTCCCTAAAAATCAAATCAGAGAAATAAATGTACAAAAGTCAGAACCAACAAAAGCTTTACTGTAGACTTCAAATGAAAGTTACAAGAAATATCAGGCAGAAGAAATAAAACTGCACAGAGTCTTAATGATCTGAGGTGTGAGTGATGTCTTTGGTATGCTTGACTATTGCCATGGTAATGGCCTTGGAGACAAGTTGGTTGCCAAGGACAGCAGCAGGGTGAGTATCCAGCTGCTCGGACAAAACGGGAACCTGGCTGAAGTGGCGTCGAGCTTTTGCGTGTTTGCGTTCGATCTCGTGGATTAACGTTGTGTCGTATGTCTGAACACACAAACACACACAGGCTTAGAGAATTCATCAAGGTCAAGTCTATTTATACAGCACATTTCCAAACAGTCTTAACAATGTAAAACGCCACCAAAACAAATAAAATGTAAAACAATCAAATGTACATCGGAAAGTATTAGAAAATGTCTTCAATTACAGTGTAAATATGTCAGCTTTGTACAAAACTAAGAACAACATTCTAGCCAGAAACATGAGCAGGTGCCAAAAACCATCTGTAACCGAACGAGTCAACAGCTCTGGTTTGATGGCTTCACGCAAAACGTGTAATAGACACGCCGTCCATCGTGTCCATTTCACACTTCACCTCTCCAAAACATGAAATGGACACGTATGCAGAAGTTGCATTACCAGCAGGGGGAGATAATATATAATATATTTAAAGCCAAGAAGTTGGTAATGAGCAAAAAATGCCAATAAGTACATTCCAAGGTCCTAAATCGTCAGAATCGATTAAGCTAGGGACTAATATGTACTTACATGTAAATGTGTTACTGTCTGTTTAAATTTACATGTTGGCTGGAAACAAAATATCTCCCTTCTGCATGCGTGAACATTTCACGTTTTGGCGAAGCGTGAAATGTCGACGGTGGACTGGACGTGGTAGCATTAAGGAGGTGGATTCAGAAGTGAAACACAGAGTCAGAGTTCCTTCTAGTGGAAACTGAGAGGCAGTCCTAATACAGACTTTCTCTCAACAAAAGATACGTTGATATTGTTCAGACATGCACAGACCGTGTGGACGTCCTCCACCTCTAAGTGGGCTGAGGTCTCTTCTTTGGACAGCAGAATGCAGTTCCAGGGGCTCCAGTCCTTCTGACGATCCCACCGAACAAACACCAGGTTGTAGAGGTCGACGTTGGCGCTGAGGGCCGACCGGGACGCCCACACTGCTTCCACCAAGTACTGCATGTCTTGCACCTGAAATGATGAAGATGGCAGACTTCTGTAGACAAAAGGGTGAAATCAGTGGAGCTGTTCGATATACGCAATGACAGCAGTTCACCTCCAGCAGGAAGGGGATCTGAGCTTCTGCGTTGAGCCTCTGCTCGTCGGCTCTCAGCCTCATCAGGAGGCTTTTGTAAAGGGTGAAGTCATCGCGAGATCTGGCTATGTTGTTGAGTCTGGCGCACTGGTGGCACTGGCGGTTCAGGCTGCCGCTGGCCGACATGATGAAGTCCTTGAGGCGCAGGTAACGGTGACAGTATTGGCAGAGTATCATGTCATTCTTCAGCTGGGAAGGATTCTGGGGAACCTGGGGCACATTTTTAATTTTACACATGAAATCATATTTGAGGTTGTGCTAAACGTGAGATGAGGAGGATGGTTGCTCACCTTCAGCAGCTTGGCCACCTCGGGGTTGAAAGCTGGAGTTTTGATGTACTGAAGTAACAGAGTACAGATCCTCGTCCTCAGGCCCTCCAACTTGGCTGATTTAACCCCTCGAGTCATTAGGTCGACCTCCCTGTCAACCAAATCCACGATGTCCCGGGTCAGCGCACACTCCTGCTCCTGTCCAATGAGCATGGAAGAGAAAAAACTTCAGCGCAACCGCACTGCTCATGTAAAACAGATATTTACAGTATTTTGATGTACGTAAGTATCTCCAGGTCAGTAAAGTTGATGTGTCAAATTATGAACAGGGCAACACCAAGCACAGACTTTTATTCTGAAGGGCACTACTTCATATCGTATATTTGGCATTTTAAGTATTGTTGATTTTGGAGACAGTAAATAGTTTTCTGTTGAATGAGTACACTTCTGTAATAGTCAATGTTTTGGTTATGAAAAGGTTGTTTTATTCTAAAAATAACACTTTTGACCAAGAAGTGAAACTCGTGAGATTCAGAGTGACACGGACCGTTATTATTAACATTATTATTATTATTATTATTATTATATGAAGCTCCCAGAGAAATGAACCCAGTAACCTCTTACTGTGCAGGCAGTGGTCCTTTCCTCTGAGCCTCAGTTTAGGGACTCATTTCTGCTATGAACCGTGCGATTCACTTCCACTTATTTTTAATAAAAACGTAACAGCATGAGCAGCTGACCAACTGCTACAAGTTCCTGTCCCCTCCCCATGACTATGTTACTGAATAAGGCAAAAGGCCCCAAAATAATATAAAACAACAGGACGACATCAGAGTACCGTTAGCTGTGAAAGAACTGTGTGCGTTTTACCTTGACGGTGTGTTTCAGTGTCATGAGGAAGTGGAGCCTCTGCTCCTGGCTGACGGTGGTCAGGCTGATGCTGTTGTACAGATCTCGCAGCTCTCGGGCTCTGATGGTGTTCTGAGTTTCAATCTCAATCAGACGACCGTCCGCTGCTCGCCTTCGATGAGGAGACGCAGACTGGAGCAGATACAGCACAGTGTTAGTAGCTGTGAGACCAAACGCTCCACGGTCACCTGAACCAGCATTTACGGAGAAACCAGAGACTGTATATAAAAGATGGCTGTAGCCACCAGGGTCTGTTTTAAAGTTGAGTGTTTTTGTGATCACGTGTGGGTGGGGATCTGACTCGAAACTGAGGGACCCTCTATTTTCACAAACCATCCTACTTTGGCAAAACATCCTACTGTAAGTCGTTTATGCACATTTCTGCTGTCACAGAGTAATTCCAGCAAATTTACGCAGGTATGACGGTTTGCCACTTAACGTTGCCCATCAGAGTGTGCTTGTAGCCCATAATCATAAAGCCAGGACGGTTTGCCACTTCATTTTACCCGTTAAAGTATGTTTCTAGCTCATATTCACAAGGGTAGGATGGTTTGTCAGGTAGGATGGATTCCCAGAACACCCTCCACTCTTGGACAGTCACTTAGGAAAGAGTGCAAGGTCTCTCCGATTCTAACGAGGATACATTAAATAAAGACTGATCAGGAAAGTCTTTCCTGATCACATGAGCCAAAGGAGTCATTTCTTTAAACTCCTACAGAACTGAACAGAGGAGTCGCCCTCTGCTGGCCATTGGAAAGAATGCAAGATCAGGTTTTCAAACTTAGAAGCTATGCCTCATAACACATGTCAGTACAGCATAAAATATTAGATCTGTGGCCAGAAGTTTGCTTTACATTATGTAACGAAAGCTGAGATTCTTCCGGCACACTTTTAGATTCTGGTTGCAATCGATAATTCACAACGAACAACAAGCTTATTGTCACAGTTGGTGTGAAACACCATAAGAAACCCAAACAAAAACTTTCTTAATCAAGTGAGCCAAAGGATTCATTTCTTTAAACTCCTACAGAACTGAACTTTACAATACATTTTACAACAATTTACAATAATAATAATAATGGATTGGATTTATATAGCGCTTTTCAAGGCACCCAAAGCGCTTTACAATGCCACTATTCATTCACTCTCACATTCACACACTGGTGGAGGCAGCTACGGTTGTAGCCACAGCTGCCCTGGGGCAGACTGACAGAAGTGAGGCTGCCATGTTGCACCATCGGCCCCTCTGGCCATCACCAGTAGGCGGTAGGTGAAGTGTCTTGCCCAAGGACACAACGACCAGGACAGAGAGCCCGGGGATCGAACCGGCGACCTTCCGGTTACAGATACGCTTCCCAACCCCCCTGAGCCACGGTCGCCCTACAAGCAGAGGAGTCGCCCTCTGCTGGCCATTGGAAGGAATGCAAGATCAGGTTTTCAAACTTAGAAGCTATGCCTCATAACACATGTCAGAACAGCATAAAATATTAGATCTGTGGCCAGAAGTTTGCTTTACATTATGTAACGAAAGCTGAGATTCTTCCGGCACACTTTTCACAACAAACAACAAGCTTATTGTCACAGCTGGTGTGAAACACCATAAGAAACCCAAACATTACTGACATCATTAGAATCTCTTTGGAACATTGTGCTACGAAAGCATGTGATGAGTGCTCGTAAGTGTAGCATGCAGCCTTGCACTGACTGAAGTGCCATGAATAAGAATGAAACAGGCTCCGCCTTGTATTAAACATCTAACGAGCAACAAACTGAAGCTGCGTAAAATTCAAATCAAATGAAGATGATGTGACTACACACACTCAACCATGGTTCTCTTTTTGTTTAATGATGACTTTCATTTGCATATAAATGATAAATTATGAAATTGTGTTGAGAGCTGGAGTAGAGGAGGTGGAGCGACCTCTGACCTTGTCCAGGAAGTTCCTGACAGCTTTGTCGTAGTTGTCGCTGTGAACGGCGATGTGATGGCGTCCGATCGCACCGATGAGATCCATCTCCTGGTCCAGCAGCGCGCAGAGAGCTGCTTTCCTCTCAGCTCCTCGCAGGGACGAGCTGATCCTCTGCTCCTCCTCGCTCCTCCACTCTGAGACACACAAAGTTAAAACACGTAACTGCTCTGCTGCATCCACAGACATGAAGAAGAGAACTCCTCCTGCCCCTGAAGCCTACTCTCCAGAGCTTGGTACAGCAGGTTGAAGTCCTCCTGCCTCTTCGGATTCAGCCAGCGGTTTCGGCGGTCTCTCAGCTGCTCCTCTTTCTCCTCGTTCCTCCTCCTTTCCTGCATCTCCAGCCAGGCCAACCGCCGGGCTCGCTCCTTCCTCAGGCGGTCCACCGCCTGCTGGGCCAACCAGCGCCGAGCAAACGTCTGCAGACGGATCACCTGGGTGTGTGACGGGTCATATAATGTTAAAAGCATCACACTGAATTGACTGTGTATATGATAACACAAACTGTTCTTCATCTTCTGTGATGCAGAACGAGACTGAAGACATCGAAACCATTTCAAACACCAAAAATCTGAAAGTTCAAACACCGTGAATCCTCGAGATGACGAAGAAGAGCAAATTTCACTGTAACATCGAGGGCCAGCAGCTTGAAGTTACCAGCCTCAGAAATCTGAGCATGTGTTCCCACCATAAAGCATGCTGAGCTCTAACAGCGCAGCATTGCTGGAACATTTATATTCAGAACTCAAGCCAACACTGAATCATCACTATGAAGCTCAAATGTGTTATTTCCTCGTTTTGATATCTTCAGTTTTGTTCTGCAGAGCTGGAAACAGCATGAAAGAGCAGGTGAGTCCAAACACCTGGTACAGCAGGTCCTCAACAACACTGCACTGTAACCACACATGCTCAGTGTACACTCACAGCGCTCAGCCTCCGGTCGTGGTACTCCTCAGCAGTGGTGTATTTCCCCGGAGTCACCAACCTGTCGTTCATGCAGGAGACGTAGCAGCCGATGCCGGTCATCTGGGTGGAGGCGTTGACCGGACACTGCTGAGCCTGAGACTTCAGCTCTACTGTCTGACACAGAGAAAACCAACTAAATCAGGGGCTGACCGGCTTTAAGAGCACAAACCTATAAACATGCAGCCAAAGTTAAAACCAAAGAATGTGAAAGTTGTGTGATGAGCTTCCAGCCTGCAGACAGTCGTGACTTTGTTTTGTTTGACTCGGCTGCGGAGATGGGCAGTAACGCGTTACTGTAATCTGATTACTTTTTTTCAAGTAACGAGTAAAGTAAGGGATTACTATTGCAAAAACAGTAATTAGATTACTGTTACTTTCCCGTAGGAACGCTGCGTTACTGCGTTACTAAAACCGTGATTTTTTGCGAGAACGTCTCATGACAGTGACGTAAGCGAGTGCGACGTTCGTGACAACAGCTGTGTGCAGATCAACAATGGATCATATATGGAGTGCAGAGAGAGTATGAGCGTGCAGCGTTTAAAGCGTGGAAGTACTGACCTTACTTTGAGTTTGATTCCATAAAAAGTGACAAAAACATTAGTGTCCGTTGTGCGTGGGAAGAAAACTTCTTTTTACAGCGAAAAAACCCTAAACTTCCAAACAAGCACCGAGTAGCTACGACGTAATGGGAAACTCAGAGAAACTCGCGGATTCTTCCACTGACCGCTGCACACCTGCACCAGGGTAACCCTCCGCCTACCCCACTCCTGCTTTACAGGTGAAAATAGAGCAACAGGACCGCTAGTCTTTGACTTTATTTATTTTCTGCTGTGTTTTACTTGCATCTATTTGAAAGACTGAGTGTAAACACACAAAATATTTTATTTTATGTGCTGGAATGTGCAGAAAATAGGTTTAAATGTTAAACTAATTTCTTCAAGTCAGAGAATGTTGCAGATAATTAAATTTTTGCTTGATGCATAAAGTTAAAAGATTAAAACTAATAAAACAAGTTTTAAAAAGAGACTTTTCCATTTGATTACATTTTGTATGATGATTATGCAGAAAAAGTAGAATTGGGCTGAAAGATCTATCACTTTATCACCTATTCAGGTTGTAAATCGTGTTTTTAAAAAGTAACTAAGTAACTAAGTAATTAATTACTTTTGAAAATAAGTAATCAGTAAAGTAACGGGATTACTTTTGGGGGAAGTAATCAGTAATTAGTTACTGATTACTTTTTTCAAGTAACTTGACCAACACTGCTCGGCTGGGTTTTGTTTCAATGTGGTTAATGTAAGTTTTTGATCAAATTCAGTCAAACTAACATTAGACTTGAATAAGATGACTGTAATGTTAATCTCATTGACATTTGGTGTAATAGTACTCAAGTAGTAACTAAATCTGAATTCAAACTGGAACAAATTAAGTATTGACTGTGATGGAATAAATGAAAGGGATAAGAAAAGATCCCCTGTGATGTAAAATTGACAGAAAGCTGCAGCAGTGACCAAATAAAACCTCGAGTGTGGAGAGTTTAAGAGATTTTAACCCAAACAAAAGTAGATGAATGTTTAAATGAGCACATGAGCGCAGCTGAACGCTGTCATCCTCAGAGGTGTTTGTCTCTGTTGGTCCGGGGAGCTCATTTTTAGAATTACATTGTTTCCTTTGAACATGAAGTCTGGGTTTCCTGTGCCGATCTTTTTCATTATTTATGTAAAGACTTATTTAGTCTGATATAAACTGTGGTGCTTTTGAAGCTGTTTTCTGTACCTGTGTGTCGCGGCTGAAGACCGCCACTCCTCTATCAGGTCTCCTCCTGGGCAGCGTCTGGACTGCGGCGTGATGGTACTCCAGCCCCGTCAGCCGATGCCTGTAGCCACCGAGGAAGGCTTTCTGATGGCGTGGGCGCTCAATCTCCACCACCACCTCCTGAAGCACCCCCCCATCTGAGAGACAGTAACTGAAGGTTTTTCAAAGACGGCGTATCTTTGTATGGAAACCTTTAGCTTGGCACCAGGATTAAACCAGGTCTGGCAAACTTGTTGTTTAGCTAAAAGTCGGTTGAAATGAATGCACGTCACATTATGATGATTCTCTCTTATCTTTACAGAGTTATTTACTCTGGAGTCTTATAGTTTTATATAAATCAGATGCAACTCGTGATCTCTTAGTGCTTTCATGTCTAATGGAAGCAGCTTGCGTGTTCGTACCTGCTTCAACTTGGACGGTGATAACATCGGGCATGCTGTCGTGCTCCAGGGGGCGAAGAGGGCGGAGTGGGTGGAAGCTTGGGTCAGTGGAGCTCATTTCCATCCGGGTGGAGCTGTGAGGCCTGACACCGAGCTCCATCAGACTCTTGTGTTCCTCCACCGCTCTGCCTAAAAACACACTGACCCGTTAATCTGTATCCACACAGGCAGCAGCTCGCAGCGACCTGGTGACCAAACATCACAGGAAATGAAAAAAACACTCCTCAACTTGAAGGCAAATAACTGAAGCAAGTCAGGACACTAGTGACTGTCATAGGACAGTAAAGACTTTATAGGGTTATCTAGACAACTGACACCTGTGTCCACTAGTCGTCATCTTCAAAGTGCGACTCTGTAGAAAACTTTATAGCACAACTCAACAACAAGGTGATTCAAAGTGCTTCACAGAGACATTAGAAACAAAAACAAATAAAAAGCAGGATTTAAAATTGATTAAAAAAAAGCAATAGATAAAATCAGGACAGTAGATAAAATCTGATAAAATTTAAGTTTTGAAATTGAATCTTAAAAGTGCAGATTTGGTGTTTTATTCAAATGCAGCTGAGAACAGGTGAGTCTTCAACCTGGATTTAAATAAACTGAGTGTTTCAGCTGATCTGAGGCTTTCTGGGAGTTTGTTCCAGATATAAGGAGCATAAAAGCTGAATGCAGCTTCTCCGTGTCTGGTTCTGACTCTGGGAACTGATAAAAAGCCGGATCCAGATGAGCTGAGGGATCTGGAAGGTTCATACTGGGTCAGGAGAAAGAAACAAACCGTCCAGAGAGATCTGAAGCACGTCTGCTGGGACTCGGAGCTCTGCGGCGAGGTGACGCTTCAGCTCGTGAATGCTGAGCTCGATAGCAAACGCCACCGTCATCACGTGGCCCTCCGGCACCAGCACCACCTTCACTGCAACCACACAGACACAGAGTTAACTATCGAGTCTGGCTGCGCTCAGTCACAATCCAGAA
This sequence comes from Neolamprologus multifasciatus, assembly GCF_963576455.1. Taxonomy (NCBI): domain Eukaryota; kingdom Metazoa; phylum Chordata; class Actinopteri; order Cichliformes; family Cichlidae; genus Neolamprologus; species Neolamprologus multifasciatus. The sequence continues at coordinate 1,146,673 of NC_140456.1, forward strand.
AAACAGCGTTTCAGTATTTCTCCGCTCCAGCGTAATAAAACCTTTGATGTGAGTTGTGCCACACGAGTCTCTGCTGCTGTGGAAAAGATCACATTTATTCCTGAGTATTTATCTGTCAGGAGCTCCAGCCCACCTGGACTCACCTGAAGCCGAGCTGCCGGACCTCCCCTCTTCTCCTCCCGGCTCCCCGCCGTCCTCCTCCGCGGTGTCTCCGCCGGGCTCTGTGTTTGTTTCTTTCTCCTGCTCTTCGTTTCCTCTTTGCGCCGACATGACAGATTTCAGTGACTGAACTAAACTAAACTACAGCTCCTGTTACGAATGAAAATGATACAAAAGCCTTTCAAACGTCAGGTTTTTATAATGTATTTAATGACATTATGTGCGTCCACCTGGAGCTAGCTGCATTAACTGGTTTCCACGCAAAAGCAGTGTTTACATGTTGCTATAGCAACGACTAGCAGTCACTTCCTGTTGGAAGAAGAGTCAGAGGAGTTTGTCCCTCTCATTGGCGCTTGTTTGGGTCAGATAAAAAAAGAGTATACCACAAACCTCATTAAAATAAAAATATGAAACTATTGTCTAAGAAAATGATTCACATCAATCACAATGACTCCTGGTTGTCAATCACAGACCACTAGAATAGAATAGAATAGAATAGAATAGAATAAAATAGAATAATCTTTTAATTGTACCATAAGGGGAAATTTGGTTGTAACAGCAGGAAAAAAAAACCCAAACCAAACACACTTACAAACAAACAGCACACAGAACAGAAACATACACAATGTATTACATATTTACATCATGGACAATAGTTACCAAAAACAGAGTACTGTACAGTTATTAATGTTACATAAAATTAAATACAGATAAGAGGCAAACCCAGGTTGTAGTGTGAGTCAGTTGCAGCGCTGATGTAAACCTCCATGATTGTTGGGAGCAGTTCTGATTGTGCAGTCTTATAGCTGCAGGGAGGAAGGAGCTGCTGAATCACTTCTTCATCCATCGAGGATGCAGCAGTCTGTCACTGAAGGAGCTCTGTAGTTCAGCAACATTTACATGCATGGGGTGGGAGACTCATGTTATTTTGGCCAGAGTCCTTCTGTCTCCCACCACCTGCACTGGGTCCATTCGGTGTGTAACACAAAACAATGCACTATGTAGTTTTCAAAACTGGCAGATCAACTGATGTCTGTCTGAATGGCGTTGAAACACCAGTGTGGCTTTGTAGATATTAGGGAAGTTTTCTGGCGAAAACCTGATTTTGTGAGGGCAGAAGGCATCCAGGTGAGATCTTACTCACCTATAATGTGAGATAGAAGCAAAAAGAGGTGCAGCAACATGTCTTTGGAGTTATTAAAGCCAGACAGACAGCACATGAACAATGTTCTTCCACTGCAGCACAATGACCAACAAATAATGTCATTGGATGAGCTCAACTTCAGTGGGCGGGGCCAGTTTAATAGTTCAGCCAATCAAACAGTTTTGTGTTTCCACAGCAGCTCTGTCTCTGTCTCTGATCTTTACTGCTTCATTTCTCTGTTGTCTTTGTCATCAGTCCAATGACACAAGAATCAGAGGTTTAACAGTGTGTGGCTCCCTCTAGTGGATGTTGTGGAGTATTCTGTTGTCTTTGCTCCAAAGGTTTTTGTACAGAGTTTTGCTGTTTCCTGTCACTGTGGGCCTCACAGCACAGTAGTACACAGCAGAGTCAGTCACTGCAGCAGAGGAGATGTTGAGATCGATTTGTTTTTGATCATCCACAACTTGAACAGACAGTCCAGAGATTTCTTCTTTCATTACTCTTCCTGATCCCAAATGAGAGATCAGGAACTCTGGTGGTTTTCCAGGATATTGTCGATACCAGTAAAACTCGTCACTTCCAGCTGCGTTTTTGGAGTATCTATAGGACAGAGTAGCTGTGCTGCCTTCTACACTGAACACTTCTTTGTTGGTTGGAGTGAGATCTTCACAGCTGACACCTAAAGGAACAGAAACATGTTTTATTCTTTTATAAATCATCACAATTCAAATGTCTTTCTTTAAACACACAGATTGTAACGTACCTGTTAGAATGGTGAGAATCAGTAAAGAAAGTGCAAAATAGTCCAAAGACAACATGTTGAATGAAGGTAAAGTTTATGGTTTGTGTTGAACTCTGTTGAATGTGGAGGTTTCTCTCTCTTCTAGTTCAGTAACAGCTCAGCTCCTCCCTGAATCTCTGCTCCTCCTCTCTGATCTGGATTTGAACTTCTCTCACTTCCTCCTGCTTTACACACTAGTAGCAGCATCTTCACTTTCAGGTGGGAGGAGCTCTAATGTTTTTTTGTAACTTCATCTCAGCCAATCAAACAGTTTTGTGCTTCCACAGCAGCTCTGTCTCTGTCTCTGATCTTTACTGCTTCATTTCTCTGTTGTCTTTGTCATCAGTCCAATGACACAAGAATCAGAGGTTTAACAGTGTGTGGCTCCCTCTAGTGGATGTTGTGGAGTATTCTGTTGTCTTTGCTCCAAAGGTTTTTGTACAGAGTTTTGCTGTTTCCTGTCACTGTGGGCTGCAGAGCACAGTAGTACACAGCAGAGTCAGACAGCTGAAGCTTCTGGATCTTCAGAGGAACTGACTTTTCTGTTTTGTTGATTTTAGCATCAAATCTGTCGTTGTTGAACTCTTCAGATTTATCTGTTGTTTCTGAGAAAGATTTCAGCAAATACTTTGGGTAACTGTTCACTTCTTGTTTGTACCAGAACAAAGTGGGACTGGCTCTTGTTGTTTCATATTTGCAGTGAAGTGTAACTGTGTCTCCTTCAGCAGCAATGACATCTCCTTGTTCCTGGATCACTTTGTCTTCTCCTTTACACTCTGAGGAAGAACAGAACATGCAGAGGAAGACATGGATCAATAAACATGATTGAAGTTATTGAAAAGTTCCACAGTGTAAAATGATGAAATCTCCTCTTTCTGTCCTTGTTGTGAGTCGTGTGCAGAGGAAACATGTTGATGTTTGTATCTCACCAAAGAAAAGAGCAGCAAGAATAATCCACAGCCAATGTTCCATCTGTACAACAAGGTTTAAATCAACAGGAGAAACTAGCTGATGTTCAACATTCAGTCTGAGAATTGTTCTCTTCACAGCAGCACTTATTATTGACACAATGGTTGAACACAGTGCAGAAGGAGAGCACCGCCTACTGGATGATGTCGCCCTCTGTCTCCTCTTTGAGCTTCACTTCTCTCACTTCCTCTTCCTCCTGGTTCACAGACTGTTAGCAGCATTTGAATCACTGTGAGGAGGGAGGATGGAGCACTTTGCACTGTGTGCAAACACAACGAGCCAAATGTTCTCATCACTGAGCTGCTTAATGCTTCTCATGTTCTCTTATGTTTGTTTTAGTATAAGAGCTTTAAGTTTGACATGAACAGCAGAAAGGATTTATCGTGGTTCATACTGGACTGAGACATGAGTCACACGGGGACTTATAAACAACACTATAAAGTAAGATGGCATTTAATGTTTGACAAAACATTAAAAACTGAAAAGAAAGAAGTTGTCAGGAAGTGAAATCATTGGTTTTTATCAAGGAACGTGGTCCCTGGAATTCAAATGCATTAAACCAGATGTTAAATATTTAAGATTTGAATAAACCTGAAATGTAAATTTTTTATCAGTCAAACAACAGATCAAAAATAAATTACTCTCAGCATGCGTGAGATTACAAGGGTCCATGTTTGTGATACATGATTCAGTCTCCAGCCTACAGGTGTATTCACAGTAAACCTGAAGTTTTGTGTTGAATATTTACTCCTAACAGCCAACAGTCTGACACAGCTTATCACGAATAAGAGACGAGGCTGACGATTTGACACCATGTCGAGCTTTGGAAACGCAGATGTTTTGAAACACTCCTGAATACCACGTGACGTTACCGTGGTTAATTGAGGTTTGGTGGCTTACCTGCTGCTTCTAGGCAGGTGAGGCTTGAGAATTGCCTTTTTTTGTGGATCACAGTCATTTGTGCTCTGTCTTGTATTTACTTAACAGATGTTTGATAATACAGCTTATAAATATTACAAGTGGGCACACGTGCATGCTTAAAAGAAACAGTAGCTTCCTTTTTGCTGTTGATTGTGCAAATTGGAATTTTAGCTGTATTTAACAGTCTCAGGGCTTTCACAGGGGTTTCTCCAAATTCACAATAATGAAGTCCTGAGATGGATTTTCTATGTAATCACGCTGTGTGAAAACTTTGCTCTGTGGAAGAAAATATTAACCCGAGTCTGTGGTCTCAGCCGGTGTTGTGCCAAAAACTGATTGCTTGTATTTAAACTGCTATAAATAACTTGTTGATGTGAAACATATGTCAGATGTATCCCTCATTACTGATATCAAGTCATCTTGAGCAACAAACAACATTCCTGTAACAAGGTAGAAGCTGCGATCAGTTTTTGGCAGTGACTTTTATGTGTCCTTTATGTATGCAGTTAAAAAAATTCTTGTTGACTTTAAAGATTTCTCTTTTAAGGGTAATCTGGCCAAGAGGACAGCTGAAATTCCAACAAAAACAAAAATAGTTCTGTAAACATATTTTAAGTGGACAAAAGGGAGCTGATTGATTATAATGTAAGTACAATAACACAGTTACAAAGATACTTGAGAAACAGGTAATTTTTTAATTTTGTATATAACCCCTTTGTAATACCTGTTCACCAAAGTCTATTTAGCAACATACGTAACAATATTACACATAAAAAAAAACACAGGGAAACATTGGAAATCAAGTTTTGGCACAACACCGGCTTATGAAGGTACTGGGTTCAAACTAACAATCTGTTTAAACTGAGAAAACTGATAATTGTAAAGAACCAAAAAGTCAACCAGTTATAAAAACGTTTTGTTTCTGGATGATAGAAAATAAATATGCTCTCCTACTAGAAACTGATTTGAAGCAGAGTGAAATCCTCCGAGATATAAACGGGCGGAACAAAAGGCTCAGTGTTCTTTGTCGGAACTTGAACGTGTAACACCAGGCGGAGGTAAACAAAGGAAACGCGCCAATACTGTTAGCTTTCCTCCTGTGTGAGCTGTGGCAGTAACAATGGCTTCAGTTCAGTATCTGAGAGAGTTTATCAACGAGCGACTAACTGCTGCTGCTGAACAAATATTCTTGGAGTTTGAAAAAACGATCGTCCAGTACGAGGAAGAGATCGACCGTCAGCGCAGACTGCTGGATATCACCTGGAAACCCGAAATCAAGCTGCACAGGACAGGTGAGTGTCCCTCTGAGGGAGGATCCTGATCACAGCTCTGCGGGACGTTTCTGATTGTGAGGACTTTTTGGAGATGTGAGCTAACAAAGAGCAAACAGAGGACAGGACTGCACTGCGCTCCATTCAAACAGCAGGCGCTGAAATCAGCCTGGATTTTAGTGTTCTTCATGTAACAGCAAAAAGTTAGAACTGTGAAGATATTACATTAAAAGTAAATCTATCGTCGAAAATGTAAAGTGTAAATAATCCGGTATATGTGCGTTAAGATGCTGAAGTACAGAGGCAGACGTCTCCCTGTGGGTCTTCTTATATTCTGATTAATCATACAATAAAATGGATGCGTCAGTGTGATTTCAGGTGCAGCTAATGATCGTTTTAATGACAGGTATGATCATTTTCTATTATAACAGATATTATGCTGATCGTGTTCTCAGCTTGGTTTGTTCTGACGGTCTCGGAGCGGCCTTAGCTTTGACCTGCAGTGCAACATTCAGGTGGTTTCTTAGTTACATCATCATCAGGCATCATGACGTTGCAGCCCTCATCATGCATCAGTCAATATACAGTTGAGCAGCTCCAGGCAGGTCCACGTGTCACTGTCGGGTGTTTCATCCACGGGAACAACATCAGCACTGGCAGCACTCATACATCTATTTTTAAAAGACAACCTCTGGATGTGTCTTTGGTCGACCATGGCGACGTTTGTTCTGAACTTGTCCTGTTAAACTGCTGTGTGGTCTTGGCCACTGTGCTGCAGCTCAGTTTAGGGTGTTGGCGATATCGTAAAGCCCAGGACATCTTTATGTACAGTAGAGTAACAAGTCTTTTTTTTTTAATGTCCTCAGAGAATTTGTTGCCATGATGTGCGATTTTAGACTTCCAGTGACCAGTATGAGAGCGAGCAATAACACCAAATTCAACTGTCATATCTTCAATGTTGTCCCATGAAAAGATGTAACAAAATATTTACAAACATGTGAGGAGTGTACTCAGTTTTTTGAGATACTGTATGTACCTACATGTGGTGTTCTGTCATCACCTTAGTTTTCACATTGTTTTTTTTCTCAATTTGTCCCTCCAGACGTCCCACAGCAGCCTGTCTGTGAGGAGGAGGAGGAGGTTCTCCCTGAGCAGCAGCTCTGGAACCAGGAGAGGAGCTCCAGTCTGGAGCAGGAGGAACCAGAACCTCCACAGATTAAAGAGGAAGAGGAGGAACTGTGCAGCAGTCAGGAGGGAGAGCAGCTGGGACTGAAGGAGGAGACGGATACCTTCATGGTGACTGCTGCTGAGGAAGGAGAGCACAGTGAACCAGAAGCAGACAGTGAACAGCTTCCATCTCTCAGCTCTGATAACTTTTTTTATACCAAACCAAAAGACACAGAAAATATTAGAAACAGTTTCCAGTACCAAGAAGAAATCGACCATCAACAAAGGCAGTTGGCTGTCACCTGGAAACCAGAAATAAAGCTCCACAGAACAAGTGAGTCAGTCTCAGGGAGGATCCTATCAGGAGGATCCGAGGAGCAGGTCATTGATCCATGAAGAAACAGTCAAGTGTCTGTAGCTCAGTTGGCAGAGCAGTTCACCTACTAACTGGAAGGTTGTGTCGATCCCCGTCTGGTCCAGTCTCATGCCAAATATCCTTGGGCAAGATACTAACTAAGAACCAGGCCATTTACCAAATGTAATATAATAGGATACTCTCATAGCCTGGGTAATAGGCTATGAGAGTAATGCTACAGAAAACTGTTTATCTTGTAATTTATCATCACAAGCTGCATGCATTTAAACTTTATAGGTTACTCATTGTATTCAGATCTGACATCTGAAATACAGGTCATCTGGAGGGTGGAGCTATATAACTTTTTTTCTAATTTTGGTATTATATCCATCCGTCCATCTATCTTCCTTCTGCTTATCCACGCCCGGGTCGCGGGGGCAGCAGGCTAAGCAGAGAAGCCCAGTCCTCCCTCTTCCCAGCCACCTCCTCTAGTTTGTCTGAGGGAACACCAAGGCGTTCCCAGACTAGCTGAGAGATATAATCCCTCCAGCATTTCCTGGGTCTGCCCTGGAACCTCCCAGTGGGTCATGCCCGGAACACCTCACCCAGGAGGCATCCTTATCAGATGCCCGAACAACCTCACTTGCCACCTTTTGATGTGAAGGAGCAGCGGCTCTGCTCTGGGCACTTCCAGATGGCCGAACTCCTAACCCTATCTCTAAGGGAGAAAGCCGCCACCCTTCTGAGGAAACCCATTAACATTGCTTGTATCCACAATCTCGTTCTATCGGTCACCACCCACAGTTCATGACCATAGAAAGCACCATAGGAAGTGTAGGAACGTAGCTCGACCGGTAAATTGAAAGCCTTGTTTTCACACTCCTCTCTCTCCCAGAGTGGGCATTCCACCCTTTTCCGGCTGAGGACCCTGGCCTCAAATTTGGAGGTGCCGATTCTCATTCCCACCGCTTCACACTTGGCTGCGAACTGGAGGCCATCACCCAATGAAGCCAACAGAACGATGAGATTCTGAGACCACCCAAGTGAAAGCTTTCCACCACTTGGCTACGCCTAGAAATTCTGTCATATTATTACAATGGATTGTAAATAAAACAACTCAGATGCGGTTGAAGTGCAGACTTTCAGCTTTAAATCAGTGGGTTGAACAAAAAGATTGTATAAAAATATGAGGAACTAAAGCATTTTTAACTCAATCCCTTCATTTCAGGGGCTTAAGAAGTAATTGGACAAATTAAACAACTGAAAATAAAATATTTATTTATGTTTTTTATTGAAAACCCTTTGCTAGCATTGGCAACATGAAGTCTTGATCTCATTGACATCACCAGATGTTGGTTTCTCGTTTTTACTGCTCTGCCGGGCCTTTACTGCAGCGGCTTTCAGTTCAGTTGTTTGTTTGTGGGCCTTTCTGGAAGTTTAGTCTTCAACAAGTGAAATGCTCAGTTGGGTTAAGATCAGGTGACTAAGTTGGTCATCCAAGAATATTCAAGTTCTTTGCTTTTATAAACTCCTGGGTGGTTTTGGCTGTATGTTTTTGTCCATCTGTGTTATGAAATGCCACACAACCGATATGACTGCGTTTAGCTGGATTTGAGCAGACAGTATGTCTCTGAACACATCAGAATTCATTCAGCTGCTTCCGTCCTGTGTCACATCATCAGTAAACACTAGTGTCCCAGTGCCACTGGCAGCCGTCCACGTCCAAGCCATCACACTGCCTCTGCCATGTTTTACAGATGATGTCCAGAGATTGAAATCTTTTAGCAAAGTCCAATCTAGCCTTTCTATTCTTGAGGCATTTGAGTAGCTTGCACCTTGCAGTGAACTCTCTGTATTTACTTTCAGTCTTCTCTTTATGATAGACTTGAATATTGATACGCCTCCTGGAGAGTGTTGTTCACTTAGTTGGCTGCTGTGAAGAGGTTTCTCTTCACCATGGAAATTATTCTGCGATCATCCACCACTGTTGTCTTCTGTGGACGTCCAAGTCATTTTTCCTTGCTGAGTTTATCAGTGATTTTTTTCTTTCTCAGCATGTACCAAACTTTTTGCCACTTTTAATATTGTAGCAACTTCTCAGGTGGTTTTTTTTTCTGTTTTGCAGCTTGCAGGCTTGTTTCACCTGCATGGAGAGCTCCTTTGACCGCATGTTGTATGTCCAAATGCAAGCACCACAACTCGGATCAACTCCAGGCCTTTTATCTGCTTAATTGATAATGACATAACAAAAGAATTGCCCATGAAATGGTTTTTGAGTCAAATGTCCAATTACTTTTGGTCCCTTTAAAAAGAGGGTGGCACATGTTAAGGAGCTGAAACTCTTAAACCCTTCATCCAATTATAATTGGAATAAAATGTGTTTCATTTCATCTGACCAGCTCCTTTGCTGATTAAAATGAGAATCTAGGCTTATTTTTACTATTTTCTATCCAGAAAAGAACTCAGGGTGTGACCACTGGATTATCAGACTGGACTGGTGGTACTCTCTTTTAAGAAGGGAGGGTGTGCTCCAGCTGTGTGGGGGATCACACTGCTAAGCCTACCTGGGAAGGTGTACGCTGGAGTACTGGAGAGGAGAATTCATCCATTAGTCAAACATCAGATTGAGGATGTAGAGTGCAGTTTTCATCCTGGTCATCGAACGCTGGCTCTTTATCCTCTTGAGGCTATTCGAGGGTGTGTGGGAGTTTGCCCAACAGTCTACAGTGCTTTGTGGACTTGGAGAACGTATTCGACTGCACTCCTTGGGGTGTCCTGTGAACGGTGCTTTGGAAATATTGGCTATTTTGCCATTGTCAAAGGGCAGTTAGTCCCTGTACAGCTGCCCTGAACTTGGTCCATGTTGGCAACAATAAGTTGGACTCATTCCTGGTGGATGATGGGTTCCAGCAGTGCTGCCCTTCTTCACCAGTTCTACTCTACATTCTACTTTTATATCATCAGGACTTCTTGGTACACCACAGTGGCAGAGAGTCTCAGGTTTGGTGGTCCCAGAATCTTAACTTTGTGTTCAACAGACGACTTGTTTCTTTTGGTGGTGACTTGATGCACTTTGCAGCTGTAAGTCACCTGGTGCAGAGTGTGAAACAGCAGAAATAAGAATTTAGCGTCTCCAAGCACAAGGCTTTTCAGCCGGACAAGGGTGAGGTGGCCAATTCCAGACCAAGGCAGACCCACGACATGATGGCCTGGGAATGCTTCAGTGTCACCTGGAAGAGCTTGAGAAGATGGCCAGAGAGAGGAAGCTCTGTGCTTCTCTGCTACAGCAGTGGATCTGGATACATTAAATTTTTCTGTTCTTAGGTGCATTTAAACATTAATTATACAGCTTACATGTTGAGGAAAACACGATGAGAGGTATAAGTTGGCAACAAATTATGTTCTGCCATCATTAAAAATCTTGATTTCTGTATCTGTTGTTACTCGCACTGATGCAACAAAACGGTTTATGTGAGCAGCATACGCTGTATAATCCATGTGCTTAAGTTTAATTTATTTGTTTATATGTATTTTTATTTCATTGCACTAATTTTCAATTTTTTCTCCAGACACCCAACAAGAGCACGTCTGTGAGGAGGAGGAGGTTCTCCCTGAGCAGCAGCTCTGGAACCAGGAGGAACCAGAAGCTCCACAGATTAAAGAGGAAGAGGAGGAACTGTGCAGCAGTCAGGAGGGAGAGCAGCTGGGACTGAAGGAGGAGACGGATACCTTTATGGTGACTGCTGCTGAGGAAGGAGAGCACAGTGAACCAGGAGGAGACGAGGAGCAGCTCATCACTAACACATCTTGTCTAGCAGTGAGCCATGATCAGGAAGGAAGCACTAACGATGCACAAAACTTTCCACAGAGTCAGTCTAACACTAACACAGGTAAAAAGCCTTTAAAATGTGATGGCTGCAGAAAATCCTTTACACATAAGTCCCACTTTACTTTACATTACAAAATCCACACAGGTGAGAAGCTGTTCCTTTGCACAACCTGTGGGAAAAGATTTAGTCTAAAGGATTCTTTGTTAGATCGTGTGACAGTCCAAGCAGCTAAAACTACACATCTCTGTAAGACCTGTGGTAAAATGTTTTCTTATGCATCACTACTTAAGAAGCATAAAGTTATCCACTCTGATGAGAAGCAGTATTCCTGCAAAACATGTGGGAAAGGTTTTCACTATAAACACCATTTAGTTGACCATTTGAGAGTCCACACAGGGGAAAAGCCATATATTTGTAAAACATGTGATAAAAGGTTTTCAGTATCGTCCTCACTTAAAAAACATTCATGGCGCCACTCGGGTGAGACACCGTACTCTTGCAAAACATGTGGGAAAAGTTTTTCCACCAAATCGTTGCTTAAAATACATTCAAGAAGCCTCTCAGGTGAGAAGCCGTATTCCTGCGAAACATGTGAAAACGGTTTTCCACGACATCATCGCTTAAAATGCATGCAAGACTCCACTCATGTGAGAAACCATATTCCTGCATAACATTTGAAGAGTTTATTTCTAAATCACTTTGAATATCGATACAAGAACTCACACGTGAGAAGTCGTAGTCGTGAACTATTTATAGAGAAGACAAAGTCGAGCTTTTTGACGTCTTCAAACAATCAAGCAGCGATTGTCTGACTTTATTACTTTACTAAGATAATTCTGGTAATACCGGTTTTTCCTTGATGTCAGACTGTAAGGCATGTTAAGACTTTCGAATTCTTCAGTAAAAATATTATGAATCTTATTTTATACTTCTTTTTTTCCAAAATGAAACATTTTCAAATATGTTTTACATTCATTATTAATCATTATTCAGACGCGGTTTGTTTGTTTGTTTGTTTGTTTTGCAGAGATGTCTGCAACAAAAGCTTCTTGTCAGGTATTCTGGTAATTCGAGGTTGATCACTGTGCTATAAACTAAGTTTAGCATGGCCAGACATTTATTACTTCATCAATTCAATTTTATTTATATAGCGCCAAATCACAACAAAAGTCCCCTCAAGGCGCTTCATCAGTGTGTTTCAGCATATCTAAGTGAATGTAACCTTGTAAAATGAGTATTTGTAAAGATGAAACACCTGCCAAAGTTCATGCATTTGTGTCTACACGTATTGATTATTGTAACGCTCTCCTTTCTGGGCTACCAAAGAAAAGTTGTAGAGGTTTACAGATGGTGCAAAATGCAGCTGCTCGTATTTTAATTAAAACTGGAAAACTTGAGCACAGTATCCCTTTACTGAAATCCCTTCATTGGCCACACTGTTAGACCTCTGCCTCACCACTACATATTTCAAATACAACGAAGGCTTCTACAGACAAAAACATGGCTGTGCCATGGGCTCCCCCGTGTCACCTATTGTAGCCAACCTTTACATGGAGGAAGTGGAAAGGAAGGCTCTTGGCTCTTTCAAAGGAAGAGTACCCAGCCACTGGTACAGATATGTAGACGACACCTGGGTCAAAATCAAGACACAAGAAGTGGAATCCTTCACTGCGCACATCAACGCTGTGGATAAAAACATCAAGTTCACCAGGGAAGACACGAAGGATGACTGTTTGCCTTTGCTGGACTGCGCTGTGCACATTGAAGAGAATGGCAACCTCAACATCGAAGTTTACCGGAAGCCCACACACACGGACCAGTACCTCCTGTTTGACTCCCATCACCCTCTGGAACACAAACTTGGAGTAATTAGGACCCTACACCACCGGGCAGAACATGTTCCCTCTAAGCCTGAAGGGAAAAAGAAGGAACACACACATGTAAAGGAAGCACTCAAAACGTGCGGCTATCCTAAATGGGCGTTCTTAAAGTCAGCAAAGAGGCACAGAAAAGAAGATCAGACACCAGCGAGGGAGGATAAGAAGGACAGACGCAACAACATTGTCATCCCCTATGTAGCCGGTGTATCAGAGAAACTCAGGAGGGTTTTCTCCAAGCATGACATCCCGGTGTACTTCAGACCCAGCAACACACTCAGACAAAAACTGGTTCACCCGAAAGACAAAACTCCAAAACACAGACTTAACAATGTGGTGTTTGCTGTACAGTGCAGCGAGGAATGCCCAGACCTCTACATCGGAGAGACCAAACAGCCACTTCACAAGCGCATGGCACAACACAGAAGAGCCACCTCCACAGGACAAGACTCAGCTGTCCATCTGCATCTAAAGGTCAAAGGTCACTCTTTCGAGGATGCCAATGTTCACATTTTGGACAGAGAGGACAGATGGTTTGAAAGAGGAGTGAAAGAAGCATCTATGTCCACTGTGAGCGACCATCTTTGAACAGAGGCGGTGGTTTACGACACCAACTGTCTGCCATCTATAATCCAGTTTTGAGATCCCTCCCCAGACGCCTTAACGCCCACTCACATCCTGGGACATCTGACCTCAGGAAATCACATGATAAGGTGGAGCCAGGTTTCACAATGAACTCACCCGAAACTCTGGCTGATTGTGACCCACACCCAGTTTCACACCTTGGCTCAGGCGATTAGAGGATCATCAGGGGGTCCTTTGTCCCTCTGTGGGGGGAAACTCCCACTAGGTTTAAATCTGGGACTCTCCACCATTTGACCTTAGAACTGAAGAAGCTTCTCGGATGAAGGTGAAACGTCTTCAAGCAACTTAAACAAGTCCAGACACTTTTCTTTCCAAGCTCCTCAGACTTCCCACTCTGAGTGCTGTAACATTCGAGCTGTGAGCCAGCGTTATATTTGTCATCAGTCCATTCAGCCTGTAGACGCATGAAGTAAACCAAACATCTGTTTTCATCTTGAAATACATTCAGATAAATATTCTACAAGATTAAAATATTATTAGGTTAATTTCCTTGACTTGGTAACATTTATTTACTGCAAGTGAATCCATGCAGATGTTTGTGACAGTGCATTTAGTTTGCACTGCTGTAGCTTTAGTGCAGGTCTTTCCTCAGCAGTGTTACTAACAGACTTTAAAATGGGGCAGATAAAGAAAACATTCTTTCAACAGAGACTCTGTATCACACTGTCATTAAAAGTAACTGTGAAAATGTGGTTCTTGTAGCTGAAAGGCTGAACAAAACCAGCTCCAGACCAGGTTATTCAGCAGAAGATGGCGATCAGCCATCTGCTTCTGCAGAATCCTGTGGTTATATATTTATAAGTTAACTAATGAGGCTTTTATTAAAGGTATTTGTGAGTGTGTATTCAGATCCATGTGTCAGATTTGTAAATAAATGTGTGCATAGATATTAATGATTGAAAAGTCTAAACGGTTTGCTTCAAGCACTGAAAATACAGATAAGTCACCAGCCAGCTGTTCAGCTACGTGTCTTTTTACATGACCTTTGCTACATGTGTGCAGTGCGCCCTCAGGCTCACGGCTCAGACTTTGTCCCTCACTCAGTACAGTGTGTACCACCAGGTGGTACTCAATCTTTTTCACTGTGGTTCTGTTGAAGCAATGCAGGTTCAGATGGACAGAACACAGTGGAGTTATCATATGTTTGAAGTACATGTTCATGGTGAAGTAGCTTGTGTTATAATAAATGATATTTGTCACCAGTCTGCCTCTGGGTGAAGTCGGAGGATTTTCTTGAAACTTCTTCTTTTCTGTCTCACCTCCGTCATTTACAAACTGTCATCAATGTCACAAAAACTTGTAGTTTGGTTGTCACAGCAGCTCTGTCTCTGTCTCTGATCTTTACTGCTTCATTTCTCTGTTGTCTTTGTCATCAGTCCAATGACACAAGAATCAGAGGTTTAACAGTGTGTGGCTCCCTCTAGTGGATGTTGTGGAGTATTCTGTTGTCTTTGCTCCAAAGGTTTTTGTACAGAGTTTTGCTGTTTCCTGTCACTGTGGGCCTCACAGCACAGTAGTACACAGCAGAGTCAAACACTGCAGCAGAGGAGATCTGAAGAGTCATCAGTGTTTTGTCTCCACTCACATTAAACGTTAGTCCAGGAACTGGATCTGATATTTTCACTCTTGTTCCTGTGTGAGAGATCAGGAACTCTGGTGGTTTTCCTGGATGTTGCTGATACCAGTAGAAATAATCACTTCCAGTTGCTTCCTTGGAGTATTTGTAGGACAGAGTCACAGTGCTGCGTTCTACACTGAACACTTCTTTGTTGGTTGGAGTGAGATCTTGACAGCAAACAGCTAAAATGAGAGAAATATGCTTTATACAAATGATAAATATTGAAATATATTTATGAATCACTGGAATGAAAAGCAGTTGTTTTTTAAATGTACAGATGTTAGCGTACCTGTTAGAATCATTATAATCAGCAGAGGATGTGTGGAACAGCTGAACGACAGCATGTTGAATAAAGAGGGTTTGTATGGTCTGTATGATGAACTCTGTGTACTGTTCTGTACTTCACCTCAGCTCCTCCCACAGTCTGTGTCTCCTCTTGGTCTTTAGTTCAGGTTCCTGTTACGCTTCCTCAGAATGAAATTCAAAGATCCTGACAGCATGTTAGGTGGCTGCTCAGAACATGTGAAAGGTTCATGGTTCCTTCTGTATGTGAAGGAAACTTCTGATATTGGCATTTTTACAGAGATTTGGAGCTTGCAGTTCAGCTTGTGTGGGAATTTTTCTAATTCTTCTCTGATAGTCTGAAGTTCATGTTCATCAGGTTGAACTGCCAGCGTGCTTCTGTCATCAAATTGCAATAATGTGTACTCTTGGTATCCAACACTTGTCTTTTCTACAGGACGATGCTTACATCACAGCATGTGGATGTGACAGTTTAACCGTAAAGAGATAAACCTCTGTCACTTTATTTTGCTTCAGGTGCTTTTTTGCACCTTCTAACTAATGAAATCTATAAATAATGTTTGTTGTTATAAGTTGTCAGTACATTAAAATTCAGCAGGTGTTGCTTTCCAGTTGCAACAGTTACTTTGTTTCTTCGTGTCTGAACGTTCCTGCAGTTGGTTTGTGGTTGATGTGGATTTGCTGCTCATGTGAATCCTCCCACAGTGTTTCATTAGCAGCTGTAACCACAGTGACTCTGATAAAACAGGAATTAGCAGAATCCATCTGATATGAAGCTGTGCTTTGAATACCACTTCCCTCCTCTTTGAAGAGTAGTCAGATATCTGTGTTCAGGTTTTTGTACAGCCTCTTCTACACTTTGTATCACTGTGTTTGTAGAGCACAGTAGTAGAGAGCTGTGTCTGCCAGGGTTAGGGCTGCTATGGTCAGATTAGTTGATGTAGCTGATGTTTTTGATCCATATCGTTTATCAGGAATATATTGGCGATCACTCCGTGATCTTGCTCCTTTCCAGAGTATAAACTGAGGAGCCTGAAGGTCAGAATGATGTTTGTACCAGTGAAGTAGAGGATAACTTGATGTTGTCTCATAGCTACATGTGAGTTTGACAGATTCTCCTTCTGTTTCAGTGACTTCAGGTTGTTGAGGAGTGATTGAGTCTCCAGCTGTTAGTCCTGGAAAAAGAAAGAAGAAAAGTAGTGAAATGCAGTCTGTATATCTGCTTAATGCAGCAGCTTCAACTAAACTTTAATCCTGTTCTTAAACTCACCTATAATGTGAGATAGAAGCAAAAAGAGGTGCAGCAACATGTCTTTGGAGTTATTAAAGCCAGACAGACAGCACATGAACAATGTTCTTCCACTGCAGCACAATGACCAACAAATAATGTCATTGGATGAGCTCAGGTTCAGTGGGCGGGGCCAGTTTAATAGCTCAGCCAATCAAATAGTTTTGTGCTTCCACAGCAGCTCTGTCTCTGTCTCTGATCTTTACTGCTTCATTTCTCTGTTGTCTTTGTCATCAGTCCAATGACACAAGAATCAGAGGTTTAACAGTGTGTGGCTCCCTCTAGTGGATGTTGTGGAGTATTCTGTTGTCTTTGCTCCAAAGGTTTTTGTACAGAGTTTTGCTGTTTCCTGTCACTGTGGGCTGCAGAGCACAGTAGTACACAGCAGAGTCAGTCACTGCAGCAGAGGAGATCTGAAGGTCCATTTGTCTGTTATTATCAACTGCTTTTACATTTAATCCTGAGACTGGATTTAATATTATCTCTCCTGTCCCTGAGTGAGAGATCAGGAACTCTGGTGGTTTTCCAGGATATTGTCGATACCAGAAGAAATAATCATCATAAACTGCAGCTTTGGAGTATCTATAGGACAGAGTAGCAGTGCTGCCTTCTACACTGAACACTTCTTTGTTGGTTGGAGTGAGATCTTCACAGCTGACACCTAAAGGAACAGAAACATGTTTTATTCTTTTATAAATCATCACAATTCAAATGTCTTTCTTTAAACACACAGATTGTAACGTACCTGTTAGAATGGTGAGAATCAGTAAAGAAAGTGCAAAATAGTCCAAAGACAACATGTTGAATGAAGGTAAAGTTTATGGTTTGTGTTGAACTCTGTTGAATGTGGAGGTTTCTCTCTCTTCTAGTTCAGTAACAGCTCAGCTCCTCCCTGAATCTCTGCTCCTCCTCTCTGATCTGGATTTGAACTTCTCTCACTTCCTCCTGCTTTACACACTAGTAGCAGCATCTTCACTTTCAGGTGGAGCTCATATTTCAGCTCTGTGCTGCTTCAGTCCAAAAATAAGAGAGTCTGCATTGCTGGCAGACTGCAGAGGGCCCGGTGGCGCCAGTGTCCGGCAGCCTCGCCTCTGTCAGTGCGCCCCAGGGCGGCTGTGGCTACAATGTAGCTGCCATCACCAGTGTGTGAATGAATGACTGATTGTAGAGTAAAGCGCTTTGGGGTCCTTAGGGACTAAGTAAAGCGTTATACAAATACAGGCCATTTACCATTACATTCACAACTGTCCCTCCAGCCAAACGGCCACGTCCCTTAGTAGTCACAAGGATTCTGGCAGATTTTCCCTGCCCAGATTCATGCTAATCGCTAAGATTTCACTAAACACCAACACTCTCTCCGTACATCCATTGGTTGATTGTAGAGCACTTCCTGGTTACTCAGCTCAACATTCCCCTGGAACTCCTTCTGGCACCATTACAGGTTTCTGCGCTAAATGGAGCAAAAATCACTAACCAGGCTACTCTCTGGTTCTGTCAGGAAACCATTTTGTTCATCGAGGCTCCTGGTACCCTGTTAGTTCTGGGTCATGCTTCGTTAAAGGTCCATAATCCTAACATTGATTGGGAATGCAATACAATCACCGGTAGGAGTTAGGAGTGGGTTTGGATTATCGATTTATTAAAATCGATTCTGGCTTGGATATCATGATATCGAATCATTAAAATCCTGAATCAATTTTTTTAATATAAATTTATTTCTTTGGACCCGCCGACGGATCAGAATCAGTGAGATGTGACTTTCTCACCCGACGGCACGGACACGGTCGGGGCTGAAAGCGGGTCCTCGCTTTGTGTTTACGCCCTTTTTGCGCTGATTCTAAAGCTGCTACTTTGATGTCACCTGACACCAGGGAATGAACCGCACAATAACATTTTTGCAAGGAGCGTTGTGGTAGCCATCTCTCATGACGGATGTCCGAGAGTCTTCCAGCTCACCACCAACCAGCTTCCTCAGACCTCTTCCAACCCACAGTTCACTTCCAGGTCTGTCAAGAGTTCTGTTCAACCGTTGGCACAAAGTCTGTCTTCCAGTTTACATCCCCAGACAGACGGTCAGACTGAACCAACCAACCAGGAGCTAGAAAACACCCTGTGTTATCTCATCTCTTCCAACCAGATGTTACATCCCCCAGGAGGAAGTCTCTTCTCCCTACTAACCTTTTGTTTTGTCCAGGCTCCACCTCCTCTGTCCTGATTGGATGCTGCGCAGAGTCTGGCTAATTGTTAATCAGCAGAGCACTACTTAAGGCCTGTGGAGCTGTGCTTCTGGGCCCTCTGGCCATTTTGGTTGCCATACCTGTGCAGGCTTGCATGCCTTTGTAACTTGTATGAGCATTGTTGTTTTCATGTTCAGACTGCTTGTAGGGGAGAGCTGCCTTTTGCTTTGAGACCCTGTTTTCTCCTGTTTATGTGTTGTTAGGTAGGTTATGGTTATAGGTTGTATATTTTGTTTCTTTGGAGTTAGGTAAGTTTCTTTTATTTCTACATCAGGGATGTTTTGTTTGTTATGTTGGCTCTCCCTGACGTTACGCCTCAGTATGAACCCATATCTCATCACCAGCATTAAATAAACCTTCTACACTTACCATCTTGGCTCCTCCTTCTCTATCCACCTTTATGTTCGTCCCTTCAACCCCCTAGACTAGCCAGGGGACGTAACACAGACGACCTGGAGCAGCCAGCTCACTTGGATGGAGTCTGCCCGTAACCTCCTCCGCCAAAGGCTACTCTCCATTCGAGACCTCCCTAAAAATACTATAAACCAAAACACATTATATTCATTTATATGATTATAAATATTCAATAACGTGAGCCGTAACAATAATCTTCCAATTCTTTATTTATAGTTCTGTGTCACCTGTCAGAAATTGTCCTTCATACAGGATGTCATTATTTTATAATTGGGTTGCTATTAGTAATGACAACACATCATTAGATGTCTTTAGTAGAGAGACTTTGATCTCGGGTGCTAACAATGAATGTTAAGGTCAAGTGCTTAACCAGCCTCATGTCGTCCCCGGCCTACTATACTATTGTTTAAAGACGATCCATGACACGATGCAGTGTTTACTGATTTACACAGTTGGTGTGACCTTCACCCGATTTTCACCAAAATTAAATCACCTTGAGCTGTTATTGGTAACAACCATCACAGAAAATGTGAAGAGGACATCTTGAAAACTCTGGAAGCTTGACTGCTTGATAACCCAAAACCAGAGAAGTGTAACAGTGTGTGGCTCCCTCTAGTGGATGTTGTGGAGTATTCTGTTGTCTTTGCTCCAAAGGTTTTTGTACAGAGTTTTGCTGTTTCCTGTCACTGTGGGCCTCACAGCACAGTAGTACACAGCAGAGTCAGTCACTGCAGCAGAGGAGATCTGAAGAGTCATCAGTGTTTGATCTTCATTCACATTAAAAGTGATTCCAGGGACTGGGTCGGACATTTTCATTCCTGTTCCCAAGTGAGAGATCAGGAACTCTGGTGGTTTTCCAGGATATTGTCGATACCAGAAGAAATAATCACCTCCAGCTGCTTGTCTGGTGTATCTGTAGGACAGAGTAGCTGTGCTGCCTTCCAAACTGGACTCTTCAGTTTTGCTTGCAGTGAGTTGTTGACAGCTGACACCTAAAGAAACAGAAATCTGTTAAATGCTGTGTTGTATACAAAGAAAGCATCAATAACATGTAAACATTGGGATGAAGCAGTTTTTGACAGATTGTCATGCACCTGTTAGAATCATGATCATTAACAGAGACGTTTCATAACAGTCCAACATCAACATGTTGAATAAAGTGAATCTTCTGAGTGTTGAACTCTGTTGAATGTGGAGGTTTCTCTCTCTCGTCTGTTCTTCAGTAACAGCTCAGCTCCTCCCTGAATCTCTGTGCCTCCTCTTTGGTTTGTAGCTTCACTTCTCTGTTACACCTCCTTCTTTTAAACTTCCTCCTCTTCAATCAGCTTGAAACACAGCAGAGTAGGAGGTGTGGTGGTCAGAAGTTGATATAATCTCATCATGAGCATGAATGTCATGGTAATTCTGGGTCCACCAGGGTGGAATGATTGTTCAACATTCACCTTTATTGACTTTAAAAGACAATAATTGGTTTCACAAGTTTGACTTTATTTTGGATTTTCTCTAATTCACATGGACCCTAAAGTATACAGACAGGCTTAAATAAATAGATTTACATGTAAATATACTAGAGTTGGATGTCTCGAGACCGGTCTTGGTCTCGAGACCGGTCTCGAGACCACTTTTACGTGGTCTTGGTCTCGTCTTGGTCTCGACGGACTTTTGTCTTGGTCTCGGTCTTGGTCTCGCTGTCTCGGTCTTGCGCTCTCAAATCGACATAGTGTTCGGGAGATTTGGAGTCAACCATCAGCGGAGCGGGGGGTGTCTTACTGGGCTTAAGCCCGGGTCATTTTTTCAGAAGCATGGGGTTTTTTGGAGTGTAATTTGTTTGTTAGATGCCTGACTGACAACTGTATAAAACAAAAACAACACACGAAGCACAGAGCGCACCGTCCTAAATTCCCCCTGATTTTGGTATGATCCGAGCTTTGGCACTAGGCGACTGAGCACAGCACCCATGTGAGCGAGGGGGGAGAAGCTGCTGCCTGCGAGTTTGCTGCAGAGGAGAGCTTAAGTTTGACCAGGTACCAACGGAAATCATTCGTACTGAACTAATAATGTAAATATGACGGTGTATCACAAAAGATTGATATCAAACTGATCACTTGGTTGCGTTACTTACTCTTCGAGTGAATCAACAAATGGATAAATAAAAAACCGAACGACAATGCTGATTTTGTTTAGAGAGTCTTAGCTTACATCTCATATTTTCAGTTGTTACCCTCCACGGCTAAACAAACTCTCTAAATCGGTTTCAGTTGTGTACTGATGAACACAACAATGGACATAAGGAGCTTCTTTCAAAGAAAAAACTCAGGTAGATGTTATTTTATATATTATGCTTTGTATGTTGTTGTTGTATGTTCAGTATATCTATGCAAAACAAGAGGAATTTCAATACACAGCAGTATATTCACAGTTGAAACCAGATATTTACACTTTAGGGAGAAAACATAAAACCTTTTTTTTACTGTTAAACATCAATTTAGAGTAAACTTTTGTTTTAGATAAATAAATGTTGCAATGTCTTTTGAATTAGTTAAATGTCAGAATAAAAAGAGGGAGCTGTCTATTTTAATCACTTTCATCAAATGTAGGAGTACATATACACTAAGTTTATTGTTAATTAAGATTAATTAAGAAAACTCCAGATGATTCCATTCTGAGCTTAAGAAGCTTCTGATTGGTTAGTAGAGTCCATGTGGGTAAATTGGTGGCACAGCTGTGGATGCATATGAGGCAAAACACAGAGCCTGTTTCTTTGAAATGGGAAAGTTTCTTTGAAAAATCAAGAGATGTCAACCAAAACACCTGGAAAAGAATTCTGGAAAAGAATTGTGGAGCTCCATAAGTGTGGCTCAATTTTGAATACAATTTGGTGCCATTTACAATTAAGAAATACAGACAGTTTCTCTCTTTACTCTTAAAGTTAACAAATATGTTTTTTATATTTATCAATCTAAAAAAATAAACATTTAGTCTGATTTGATGTTACAATTAAAAAGTGTTTGTGTTTTTATCTGAAGAGTATGTAAATATCTGGTTTCCACTGTATATTTGTGTTTGGCTTGATTGTCAGCACAAAGAGGGAGAGAGAGGAACAGAGAGGGAGAGAGACGACGAAAATGACGACAGAACAGAGATGGAACAAGAGCAGGTGAGACACACATGTTAGTCAAATGGTTGTTTGCCAAAAACTCATCAGAACATGTATCTCGTACCTATTGTATCTTTTTAGATAGCGTTTGTTACTTTTAAAATTCTATATTTATTAAGTTATGCAGGCTTGTTTGCACAACAAGGCTGAATAATTATATAAACTTTTCAGAATCTAAATAGTGTACTTTGGTAGAATTAAAAAATAAGTGTAGTGCAGGTCTAAGATGATTTTTAGTGCTGCTATCATCTAGTTCTGATTCTGGTTCTGTCTTGGCCCGACTTTGTTCTGCCTTGCTGCTTAATTAAAAAACTATATATATATATATATATATATATATATATATATATATATATGAAGTCATTCTTTTTTGAACAAAGCTCAAAACAGAGCCTAATAATCTTTCAGTCATTTCTACCCCCACTTAATTTCCTTTGGCTGCTCAGCTCTCACACAGTGGCTCAGCTACGCTCCAATCCCTCCATATTGTGGCCAATCACATGCGAGGATATAGGATAATATCATTATGTGAAAAACAGAGAGGGTGAGAGACGCAACAGTCAAGTGGAGCATGCGTCAGTCCTCTCAGTGAGTGAGTGAGACAGTAGACAGCGGTGAGGAGGGCTGTGCGAAAGCAAAAACACATAAATATGCCCGAGACCCGTAAACGAAGCAGCATCTGGCTGCAGTTTAAAGACTTTTTTTGTCTCGGTCTTGGTCTTGGTCTTGGTCTCGTCTCGTCTCGGTCTTGGTCTTGGTCTTGTCTTGGTCTCGATACCCTCTGGTCTTGGTCTTGTCTTGGTCTCGGATTAGGCGGTCTTGACTACAAGTCTAAAATATACACATAATAAAGGTCCTGAAGGTTCTACAGTGTCTTTCACTTTGACAAGGCCACAGTTCTCATGAGTGTTTGACTCAAACTGGTAGTTTCTCTTTGCAGCATAAAAAGGATTTGTCAGACAGACCTCATTGGATCCAGAACTTGAACTTTAAACCTCTTAAACAAGACTGAGACCCTCCTGTGTGCTAACAAACCAGAGGTTTAACAGTGTGTGGCTCCCTCTAGTGGATGTTGTGGAGTATTCTGTTGTCTTTGCTCCAAAGGTTTTTGTACAGAGTTTTGCTGTTTCCTGTCACTGTGGGCTGCAGAGCACAGTAGTACACAGCAGAGTCAGACACTGCAGCAGAGGAGATCTCCAGATGAAACTCCTTTTTTTGATCATCATGTATAAACTTCAGCTTTTCTGTTTGCTCTGAATAATCTGCTATGAGAAGCTGTGGATGTGAACCAGACTTCTGATGGTACCAGTAAAGTGAATATACAGAGCCTGAATATTTGCAGGAGAGAGTCACAGTGTCTCCTTCCAAACTCATCACTACATCTTTAGATGGTGTCAGTAAATCCTCAGAGGATCCTGAAAACAACAAAGACATATTTCACCATCATGTTTCTGTATCTTTAAACTTAGTTTATAAAAAGTGAATCAATTCAAACAACATCCAAATATTTTCATGTCCATCATCTCCTTTTACATCTCACTCCATCTTTTGATGACTCACCAGTCTGAAAGGAGACGATCATCATCCAAATGAAAAGCAGCAACATGATTTTCTCTTGGACTGAATGAACAATAGAGAGAACACAGCAGCTCTTCAGCTCCTAAATGAAGCCTTTCATATTCACTGCTGTAGCTCCTCCTCCAAAGGCGGCTTCTTCTGGATCGGCTTGGCCCTGGTTTCTGAGGAGCCTGTAAATAAAGAGAGCTTTGAATATGTGACATATTTAGCAGAATGTAGAATAATCTCACTCATGTATTAAACAGCAGAAGTACACGTGTAAACCAGCATCAACACTGGACTTTAAAGATTCATTTGTAGCTGATTGGTTTCAACAACCTGACACAAGTTTATCATATCAAAGCCTGATTAGAAAAATCCTTTTCCACTGTTTTCTGCACAAAGTGAAGCTTTGGATGTAAAGCATCAGCTGTTGGTAGCTCTTCCTAAATGTCTCATACTTGGCAAGTTATAAATCTGTAGCAGTGAAAATAAATACAGAGTTCAGTATCAGCTCTATTAGATATCACAGGCGTTTCTTTAGACTCAGTAATGATGAAGTTATTGAGTGATGTGCATTACTGGGTAGAAATCATTCTCCAGCTTCCTGAAGGTCTTTCAAAGTTTTCCTTGGACATTGGCTGCTTGTTCACTCATTTTCAGTCCAGTCCTTGTACCTGATCATTTTCAGGGGAATGTTTTTGATTGTCAAGACTCTAAACACTGAGTAATGAATCCTTCAAGCATAAAATGCTCCTAACTCAACACATGAACCAGTGTTTTCTACACAGAACAGAAATAAAGCAAATAACCAGTTTCATGTTGTATATTTGGACTCTTATTTATTCGACTGTGTTACAAAAAAGACAAATATTCACATTTTGTTGGATGAATCTATAAAAAATGCAAAAGATCATCAGTTCAGTTCGACATAATAAAATATTTCTACATCAGTAAGGTGATTCTCAAACAGCTGTTAGCTTGAAATTTGAATTTTATTTAAATATGAGAACAAAGAGTTCTTACTGTTTTTATTTTATACAACATAAATTCTGCAAAAGAATAAAAACTGAGCTGAAGACTTTTAGCTTCATGTGAGAGATTTTAACTTAAAGAGATAAACCTCTGTTACTCTGTTTATTTTGCTTCTGCTGCATTTTTGCATGTCCTCATCCACTAAATATAAAATAGTGTAAATGAGCAGCTTTTGATGTTTGACAGTTTTTATTGTGTCTGAACGTTCCTGCAGTTGGTTTGTGGTTGATGTGGATTTGCTGCTCATGTGAATCCTCCCACAGTGTTTCATTAGCAGCTGTAACCACAGTGACTCTGATAAAACAGGAATTAGCAGAATCCATCTGATATGAAGCTGTGCTTTGAATACCACTTCCCTCCTCTTTGAAGAGTAGTCAGATATCTGTGTTCAGGTTTTTGTACAGCCTCTTCTACACTTTGTATCACTGTGTTTGTAGAGCACAGTAGTAGAGAGCTGTGTCTGCCAGGGTTAGGGCTGCTATGGTCAGATTAGTTGATGTAGCTGATGTTTTTGATCCATATCGTTTATCAGGAATATATTGAGCTGTCTGCTGTTTCCCTCCTTTCCAGAGTATAAACTGAGGAGCCTGAAGGTCAGAATGATGTTTGTACCAGTGAAGTAGAGGATAACTTGATGTTGTCTCATAGCTACATGTGAGTTTGACAGATTCTCCTTCTGTTTCAGTGACTTCAGGTTGTTGAGGAGTGATTGAGTCTCCAGCTGTTAGTCCTGGAAAAAGAAAGAAGAAAAGTAGTGAAATGCAGTCTGTATATCTGCTTAATGCAGCAGCTTCAACTAAACTTTAATCCTGTTCTTAAACTCACCTATAATGTGAGATAGAAGCAAAAAGAGGTGCAGCAACATGTCTTTGGAGTTATTAAAGCCAGACAGACAGCACATGAACAATGTTCTTCCACTGCAGCACAATGACCAACAAATAATGTCATTGGATGAGCTCAACTTCAGTGGGCGGGGCCAGTTTAGTAGCTCAGCCAATCAAATAGTTTTGTGCTTCCACAGCAGCTCTGTCTCTGTCTCTGATCTTTACTGCTTCATTTCTCTGTTGTCTTTGTCATCAGTCCAATGACACAAGAATCAGAGGTTTAACAGTGTGTGGCTCCCTCTAGTGGATGTTGTGGAGTATTCTGTTGTCTTTGCTCCAAAGGTTTTTGTACAGAGTTTTGCTGTTTCCTGTCACTGTGGGCCTCACAGCACAGTAGTACACAGCAGAGTCAGACACTGCAGCAGAGGAGATCTGAAGGTCCATTTGTCTGTTATTATCAACTGCTTTTACATTTAATCCTGAGACTGGATTTAATATTATCTCTCCTGTCCCTGAGTGAGAGATCAGGAACTCTGGTGGTTTTCCAGGATATTGTCGATACCAGAATAAATAATCATTCCCATCAGCAGCTTTGGAGTATCTATAGGACAGAGTAGCAGTGCTGCCTTCTACACTGAACACTTCTTTGTTGGTTGGAGTGAGATCTTCACAGCTGACACCTAAAGGAACAGAAACATGTTTTATTCTTTTATAAATCATCACAATTCAAATGTCTTTCTTTAAACACACAGATTGTAACGTACCTGTTAGAATGGTGAGAATCAGTAAAGAAAGTGCAAAATAGTCCAAAGACAACATGTTGTATGAAGGTAAAGTTTATGGTTTGTGTTGAACTCTGTTGAATGTGGAGGTTTCTCTCTCTTCTAGTTCAGTAACAGCTCAGCTCCTCCCTGAATCTCTGCTCCTCCTCTCTGATCTGGATTTGAACTTCTCTCACTTCCTCCTGCTTTACACACTAGTAGCAGCATCTTCACTTTCAGGTGGAGCTCATATTTCAGCTCTGTGCTGCTTCAGTCCAAAAATAAGAGAGTCTGCATTGCTGGCAGACTGCAGAGGGCCCGGTGGCGCCAGTGTCCGGCAGCCTCGCCTCTGTCAGTGCGCCCCAGGGCGGCTGTGGCTACAATGTAGCTGCCATCACCAGTGTGTGAATGAATGACTGATTGTAGAGTAAAGCGCTTTGGGGTCCTTAGGGACTAAGTAAAGCGTTATACAAATACAGGCCATTTACCATTTAGATTCACAACTGTCCCTCCAGCCAAACGGCCACGTCCCTTAGTAGTCACAAGGATTCTGGCAGATTTTCCCTGCCCAGATTCATGCTATTCGCTAAGATTTCACTAAACACCAACACTCACTCCGTACATCCATTGGTTGATTGTAGAGCACTTCCTGGTTACTCAGCTCAACATTCCCCTGGAACTCCTTCTGGCGCCATTACAGGTTTCCACGCTAAATGGAGCAAAAATCACTAACCAGGCTACTCTCTGGTTCTGTCAGGAAACCATTTTGTTCATGGAGGCTCCTGGTACCCTGTTAGTTCTGGGTCACGCTTCGTTAAAGGTCCATAATCCTTACATTGATTGGGAATGCAATACAATCACTGGTTGGAGTTAGGGGTTGGTTTGGATTATCGATTTATTAAAATCGATTCTGGCTTGGATATCATGATATCGAATCATTAAAATCCTGAATAAATTTTTTTAATATAAATTTATTTCTTTGGACCCGCCGACGGATCAGAATCAGTGAGATGTGACTTTCTCACCCGACGGCACGGACACGGTCGGGGCTGAAAGCGGGTCCTCGCTTTGTGTTTACGCCCTTTTTGCGCTGATTCTAAAGCTGCTAGTTTGATGTCACCTGACACCAGGGAATGAACCGCACAATAACATTTTTGCAAGGAGCGTTGTGGTAGCCATCTCTCATGAGGGTTGTCCGATAGTCTTCCAGCTCACCACCAACCAGCTTCCTCAGACCTCTTCCAACCCACACTTCACTTCCAGGTCTGTCAAGAGTTCTGTTCAACCGTTGGCACAAAGGTGAGTCTGTCTTCCAGTTTACATCCGCAGACAAACGGTCAGACTGAACCAACCAACCAGGAGCTAGAAAACACCCTGTGTTATCTCATCTCTTCCAACCAGATGTTACATCCCCCAGAAGGAAGTCTCTTCTCCCCAATAACCCTTTGTTTTGTCCAGGCTCCACCTCCTCTGTCCTGATTGGATGCTGCGCAGAGTCTGGCTAATTGGTAATCAGCAGAGCACTACTTAAGACCTGTGGAGCTGTGCTTCTGTGCCCTCTGGCCATTTTGGTTGCCATACCTGTGCAGGCTTGCATGCCTTTGTAACTTGTATGAGCATTGTTGTTTTCATGTTCAGACTGCTTGTAGGGGAGAGCTGCCTTTTGCTTTGAGACCCTGTTTTCTCCTGTTTATGTGTTGTTAGGTAGGTTATGGTTATAGGTTGTATATTTTGTTTCTTTGGAGTTAGGTAAGTTTCTTTTATTTCTACATCAGGGATGTTTTGTTTGTTATGTTGGCTCTCCCTGACGTTACGCCTCAGTATGAACCCATATCTCATCACCAGCATTAAATAAACCTTCTACACTTACCATCTTGGCTCCTCCTTCTCTATCCACCTTTATGTTCGTCCCTTCAACCCCCTAGACTAGCCAGGGGACGTAACACAGACGACCTGGAGCAGCCAGCTCACTTGGATGGAGTCTGCCCGTAACCTCCTCCGCCAAAGGCTACTCTCCATTCGAGACCTCCCTAAAAATACTATAAACCAAAACACATTATATTCATTTATATGATTATAAATATTCAATAACGTGAGCCGTAACAATAATCTTCCAATTCTTTATTTATAGTTCTGTGTCACCTGTCAAAAATTGTCCTTCATACAGGATGTCATTATTTTATAATTGGGTTGCTATTAGTAATGACAACACATCATTAGATGCCTTTAGTAGAGAGACTTTGATCTCGGGTGCTAACAATGAATGTTAAGGTCAAGTGCTTCACCAGCCTCATGTCCTCCCCGGCCTACTATACTATTGTTTAAAGACGATCCATGACACGATGCGGTGTTTATTGATTTACACAGTTGGTGTGACCTTCACCCGATTTTCACCAAAATTAAATCACCTTGAGCTGTTATTGGTAACAACCATCACAGAAAATGTGAAGATGACATCTTGAAAACTCTGGAAGCTTGACTGCTAACAGATGGACAACAAACAGAAACAATTACATAACCCAAAACCAGAGAAGTGTAACAGTGTGTGGCTCCCTCTAGTGGATGTTGTGGAGTATTCTGTTGTCTTTGCTCCAAAGGTTTTTGTACAGAGTTTTGCTGTTTCCTGTCACTGTGGGCCTCACAGCACAGTAGTACACAGCAGAGTCAGTCACTGCAGCAGAGGAGATCTGAAGGTTCAGACCATTTCTGTCATCGACCATTCTGACAGAAAGTTTGGAATTTGTTGTGTTTTGTGTTCCCAAATGATAGATCAGGAACTCTGGTGGTTTTCCAGGATATTGTCGATACCAGAAGAAATAATCACCTCCAGCTGCTTGTCTGGAGTATCTGTAGGACAGAGTAGCTGTGCTGCCTTCCAAACTGGACTCTTCAGTTTTGCTTGCAGTGAGTTGTTGACAGCTGACACCTAAAGAAACAGAAATCTGTTAAATGCTGTGTTGTATACAAAGAAAGCATCAATAACATGTAAACATTGGGATGAAGCAGTTTTTGACAGATTGTCATGCACCTGTTAGAATCATGATCATTAACAGAGACGTTTCATAACAGTCCAGCATCAACATGTTGAATAAAGTGAATCTTCTGAGTGTTGAACTCTGTTGAATGTGGAGGTTTCTCTCTCTCGTCTGTTCTTCAGTAACAGCTCAGCTCCTCCCTGAATCTCTGTGCCTCCTCTTTGGTTTGTAGCTTCACTTCTCTGTTACACCTCCTTCTTTTAAACTTCCTCCTCTTCAATCAGCTTGAAACACAGCAGAGTAGGAGGTGTGGTGGTCAGAAGTTGATATAATCTCATCATGAGCATGAATGTCATGGTAATTCTGGGTCCACCAGGGTGGAATGATTGTTCAACATTCACCTTTATTGACTTTAAAAGACAATAATTGGTTTCACAAGTTTGACTTTATTTTGGATTTTCTCTAATTCACATGGACCCTAAAGTATACAGACAGGCTTAAATAAATAGATTTACATGTAAATATACTAGAGTTGGATGTCTCGAGACCGGTCTTGGTCTCGAGACCGGTCTCGAGACCACTTTTACGTGGTCTTGGTCTCGTCTTGGTCTCGACGGACTTTTGTCTTGGTCTCGGTCTTGGTCTCGCTGTCTCGGTCTTGCGCTCTCAAATCGACATAGTGTTCGGGAGATTTGGAGTCAACCATCAGCGGAGCGGGGGGTGTCTTACTGGGCTTAAGCCCGGGTCATTTTTTCAGAAGCATGGGGTTTTTTGGAGTGTAATTTGTTTGTTAGATGCCTGACTGACAACTGTATAAAACAAAAACAACACACGAAGCACAGAGCGCACCGTCCTAAATTCCCCCTGATTTTGGTATGATCCGAGCTTTGGCACTAGGCGACTGAGCACAGCACCCATGTGAGCGAGGGGGGAGAAGCTGCTGCCTGCGAGTTTGCTGCAGAGGAGAGCTTAAGTTTGACCAGGTACCAACGGAAATCATTCGTACTGAACTAATAATGTAAATATGACGGTGTATCACAAAAGATTGATATCAAACTGATCACTTGGTTGCGTTACTTACTCTTCGAGTGAATCAACAAATGGATAAATAAAAAACCGAACGACAATGCTGATTTTGTTTAGAGAGTCTTAGCTTACATCTCATATTTTCAGTTGTTACCCTCCACGGCTAAACAAACTCTCTAAATCGGTTTCAGTTGTGTACTGATGAACACAACAATGGACATAAGGAGCTTCTTTCAAAGAAAAAACTCAGGTAGATGTTATTTTATATATTATGCTTTGTATGTTGTTGTTGTATGTTCAGTATATCTATGCAAAACAAGAGGAATTTCAATACACAGCAGTATATTCACAGTTGAAACCAGATATTTACATACACTTTAGGGAGAAAACATAAAACCTTTTTTTTACTGTTAAACATCAATTTAGAGTAAACTTTTGTTTTAGATAAATAAATGTTGCAATGTCTTTTGAATTAGTTAAATGTCAGAATAAAAAGAGGGAGCTGTCTATTTTAATCACTTTCATCAAATGTAGGAGTACATATACACTAAGTTTATTGTTAATTAAGATTAATTAAGAAAACTCCAGATGATTCCATTCTGAGCTTAAGAAGCTTCTGATTGGTTAGTAGAGTCCATGTGGGTAAATTGGTGGCACAGCTGTGGATGCATATGAGGCAAAACACAGAGCCTGTTTCTTTGAAATGGGAAAGTTTCTTTGAAAAATCAAGAGATGTCAACCAAAACACCTGGAAAAGAATTCTGGAAAAGAATTGTGGAGCTCCATAAGTGTGGCTCAATTTTGAATACAATTTGGTGCCATTTACAATTAAGAAATACAGACAGTTTCTCTCTTTACTCTTAAAGTTAACAAATATGTTTTTTATATTTATCAATCTAAAAAAAAGAAACATTTAGTCTGATTTGATGTTACAATTAAAAAGTGTTTGTGTTTTTATCTGAAGAGTATGTAAATATCTGGTTTCCACTGTATATTTGTGTTTGGCTTGATTGTCAGCACAAAGAGGGAGAGAGAGGAACAGAGAGGGAGAGAGACGACGAAAATGACGACAGAACAGAGATGGAACAAGAGCAGGTGAGACACACAAGTTAGTCAAATGGTTGTTTGCCAAAAACCTATCAGAACATGTATCTCGTACCTATTGTATCTTTTTAGATAGCGTTTGTTACTTTTAAAATTCTATATTTATTAAGTTATGCAGGTTTGTTTGCTCAACAAGGCTGAATAATTATATAAACTTTTCAGAATCTAAATAGTGTACTTTGGTAGAATTAAAAAATAAGTGTAGTGCAGGTCTAAGATGATTTTTAGTGCTGCTATCATCTAGTTCTGATTCTGGTTCTGTCTTGGTTACTGTTGTAGTCCTGTTTTAATTCTGGATCAGTTCTGGGTCTGGTTGAATTGGGGTTTAGTCCCTGTGTCTTGATACAGGCCCGACTTTGTTCTGCCTTGCTGCTTAATTAAAAAACTATATATATATATATATATATATATATGAAGTCATTCTTTTTTGAACAAAGCTCAAAACAGAGCCTAATAATCTTTCAGTCATTTCTACCCCCACTTAATTTCCTTTGGCTGCTCAGCTCTCACACAGTGGCTCAGCTACGCTCCAATCCCTCCATATTGTGGCCAATCACATGCGAGGATATAGGATAATATCATTATGTGAAAAACAGAGAGGGTGAGAGACACAACAGTCAAGTGGAGCATGCGTCAGTCCTCTCAGTGAGTGAGTGAGACAGTAGACAGCGGTGAGGAGGGCTGTGTGAAAGCAAAAACACATAAATATGCCCGAGACCCGTAAACGAAGCAGCATCTGGCTGCAGTTTAAAGACTTTTTTTGTCTCGGTCTTGGTCTTGGTCTTGGTCTTGTCTTGGTCTCGATACCCTCTGGTCTTGGTCTTGTCTTGGTCTCGGATTAGGCGGTCTTGACTACAAGTCTAAAATATACACATAATAAAGGTCCTGAAGGTTCTACAGTGTCTTTCACTTTGACAAGGCCACAGTTCTCATGAGTGTTTGACTCAAACTGGTAGTTTCTCTTTGCAGCATAAAAAGGATTTGTCAGACAGACCTCATTGGATCCAGAACTTGAACTTTAAACCTCTTAAACAAGACTGAGACCCTCCTGTGTGCTAACAAACCAGAGGTTTAACAGTGTGTGGCTCCCTCTAGTGGATGTTGTGGAGTATTCTGTTGTCTTTGCTCCAAAGGTTTTTGTACAGAGTTTTGCTGTTTCCTGTCACTGTGGGCTGCAGAGCACAGTAGTACACAGCAGAGTCAGACACTGCAGCAGAGGAGATCTCCAGATAAAACTCACTTTTGTCTTGATCTTTTCTAAACTTCAGCTTTTCTGTTTTCTCTGAATAATCTGCCATGAGAAGCTGTGGATGTGAACCGGACTTCTGATGGTACCAGAAGAGGTTCCTGACAGAGCCTGAATATTTGCAGGAGAGAGTCACAGTGTCTCCTTCCAAACTCATCACTACATCTTTAGATGGTGTCAGTAAATCCTCAGAGGATCCTGAAAACAACAAAGACATATTTCACCATCATGTTTCTGCATCTTTAAACTTAGTTTATAAAAAGTGAATCAATTCAAACAACATCCAAATATTTTCATGTCCATCATCTCCTTTTACATCTCACTCCATCTTTTGATGACTCACCAGTCTGAAAGGAGACGATCATCATCCAAATGAAAAGCAGCAACATGATTTTCTCTTGGACTGAATGAACAATAGAGAGAACACAGCAGCTCTTCAGCTCCTAAATGAAGCCTTTCATATTCACTGCTGTAGCTCCTCCTCCAAAGGCGGCTTCTTCTGGATCGGCTTGGCCCTGGTTTCTGAGGAGCCTGTAAATAAAGAGAGCTTTGAATATGTGACATATTTAGCAGAATGTAGAATAATCTCACTCATGTATTAAACAGCAGAAGTACACGTGTAAACCAGCATCAACACTGGACTTTAAAGATTCATTTGTAGCTGATTGGTTTCAACAACCTGACACAAGTTTATCATATCAAAGCCTGATTAGAAAAATCCTTTTCCACTGTTTTCTGCACAAAGTGAAGCTTTGGATGTAAAGCATCAGCTGTTGGTAGCTCTTCCTAAATGTCTCATACTTGGCAAGTTATAAATCTGTAGCAGTGAAAATAAATACAGAGTTCAGTATCAGCTCTATTAGATATCACAGGCGTTTCTTTAGACTCAGTAATGATGAAGTTATTGAGTGATGTGCATTACTGGGTAGAAATCATTCTCCAGCTTCCTGAAGGTCTTTCAAAGTTTTCCTTGGACATTGGCTGCTTGTTCACTCATTTTCAGTCCAGTCCTTGTACCTGATCATTTTCAGGGGAATGTTTTTGATTGTCAAGACTCTAAACACTGAGTAATGAATCCTTCAAGCATAAAATGCTCCTAACTCAACACATGAACCAGTGTTTTCTACACAGAACAGAAATAAAGCAAATAACCAGTTTCATGTTGTATATTTGGACTCTTATTTATTCGACTGTGTTACAAAAAAGACAAATATTCACATTTTGTTGGATGAATCTATAAAAAATGCAAAAGATCATCAGTTCAGTTCGACATAATAAAATATTTCTACATCAGTAAGGTGATTCTCAAACAGCTGTTAGCTTGAAATTTGAATTTTATTTAAATATGAGAACAAAGAGTTCTTACTGTTTTTATTTTATACAACATAAATTCTGCAAAAGAATAAAAACTGAGCTGAAGACTTTTAGCTTCATGTGAGAGATTTTAACTTAAAGAGATAAACCTCTGTTACTCTGTTTATTTTGCTTCTGCTGCATTTTTGCATGTCCTCATCCACTAAATATAAAATAGTGTAAATGAGCAGCTTTTGATGTTTGACAGTTTTTATTGTGTCTGAACGTTCCTGCAGTTGGTTTGTGGTTGATGTGGATTTGCTGCTCATGTGAATCCTCCCACAGTGTTTCATTAGCAGCTGTAACCACAGTGACTCTGATAAAACAGGAATTAGCAGAATCCATCTGATATGAAGCTGTGCTTTGAATACCACTTCCCTCCTCTTTGAAGAGTAGTCAGATATCTGTGTTCAGGTTTTTGTACAGCCTCTTCTACACTTTGTATCACTGTGTTTGTAGAGCACAGTAGTAGAGAGCTGTGTCTGCCAGGGTTAGGGCTGCTATGGTCAGATTAGTTGATCGATCTGATGTTTCTGAGTCAAATCTTCTATCAGGGATATATTGACCTGCAGTTCCTTTTCCTTTTTTCCAGAGTATAAACTGAGGAGCCTGAAGGTCAGAATCATGTCTGTACCAATAAAGGTTAGCATAATCCGATGTTGTCTCATAGTCACATGTGAGTGTGACAGATTCTCCTTCTGTTTCAGTGACTTCAGGTTGTTGAGGAGTGATTGAGTCTCCAGCTGTTAGTCCTGGAAAAAGAAAGAAGAAAAGTAGTGAAATGCAGTCTGTATATCTGCTTAATGCAGCAGCTTCAACTAAACTTTAATCCTGTTCTTAAACTCACCTATAATGTGAGATAGAAGCAAAAAGAGGTGCAGCAACATGTCTTTGGAGTTATTAAAGCCAGACAGACAGCACATGAACAATGTTCTTCCACTGCAGCACAATGACCAACAAATAATGTCATTGGATGAGCTCAACTTCAGTGGGCGGGGCCAGTTTAGTAGCTCAGCCAATCAAATAGTTTTGTGCTTCCACAGCAGCTCTGTCTCTGTCTCTGATCTTTACTGCTTCATTTCTCTGTTGTCTTTGTCATCAGTCCAATGACACAAGAATCAGAGGTTTAACAGTGTGTGGCTCCCTCTAGTGGATGTTGTGGAGTATTCTGTTGTCTTTGCTCCAAAGGTTTTTGTACAGAGTTTTGCTGTTTCCTGTCACTGTGGGCCTCACAGCACAGTAGTACACAGCAGAGTCAGTCACTGCAGCAGAGGAGATCTGAAGGTCCATTTGTCTGTTATTATCAACTGCTTTTACATTTAATCCTGAGACTGGATTTAATATTATCTCTCCTGTCCCTGAGTGAGAGATCAGGAACTCTGGTGGTTTTCCAGGATATTGTCGATACCAGAAGAAATAATCATCATAAACTGCAGCTTTGGAGTATCTATAGGACAGAGTAGCAGTGCTGCCTTCTACACTGAACACTTCTTTGTTGGTTGGAGTGAGATCTTCACAGCTGACACCTAAAGGAACAGAAACATGTTTTATTCTTTTATAAATCATCACAATTCAAATGTCTTTCTTTAAACACACAGATTGTAACGTACCTGTTAGAATGGTGAGAATCAGTAAAGAAAGTGCAAAATAGTCCAAAGACAACATGTTGAATGAAGGTAAAGTTTATGGTTTGTGTTGAACTCTGTTGAATGTGGAGGTTTCTCTCTCTTCTAGTTCAGTAACAGCTCAGCTCCTCCCTGAATCTCTGCTCCTCCTCTCTGATCTGGATTTGAACTTCTCTCACTTCCTCCTGCTTTACACACTAGTAGCAGCATCTTCACTTTCAGGTGGAGCTCATATTTCAGCTCTGTGCTGCTTCAGTCCAAAAATAAGAGAGTCTGCATTGCTGGCAGACTGCAGAGGGCCCGGTGGCGCCAGTGTCCGGCAGCCTCGCCTCTGTCAGTGCAGCTGTGGCTGCAATGTAGCTGCCATCACCAGTGTGTGAATGAATGACTGATTGTAGAGTAAAGCGCTTTGGGGTCCTTAGGGACTAAGTAAAGCGTTATACAAATACAGGCCATTTACCATTTAGATTCACAACTGTCCCTCCAGCCAAACGGCCACGTCCCTTAGTAGTCACAAGGATTCTGGCAGATTTTCCCTGCCCAGATTCATGCTATTCACTAAGATTTCACTAAACACCAACACTCACTCCGTACATCCATTGGTTGATTGTAGAGCACTTCCTGGTTACTCAGCTCAACATTCCCCTGGAACTCCTTCTGGCGCCATTACAGGTTTCTGCGCTAAATGGAGCAAAAATCACTAACCAGGCTACTCTCTGGTTCTGTCAGGAAACCTTTTGTTCATCGAGGCTCCTGGTACCCTGTTAGTTCTGGGTCACGCTTCGTTAAAGGTCCATAATCCTAACATTGATTGGGAATGCAATACAATCACCGGTTGGAGTTAGGGGTGGGTTTGGATTATCGATTTATTAAAATCGATTCTGGCTTGGATAACATGATATCGAATCATTAAAATCCTGAATCAATTTTTTTAATATAAATTTATTTCTTTGGACCCGCCGACGGATCAGAATCAGTGAGATGTGACTTTCTCACCCGACGGCACGGACATGGTTGGGGCTGAAAGCGGGTCCTCGCTTTGTGTTTACGCCCTTTTTGTGCTGATTCTAAAGCTGCTAGTTTGATGTCACCTGACACCAGGGAATGAACCGCACAATAACATTTTTGCAAGGAGCGTTGTGGTAACCATCTCTCATGACGGATGTCCGAGAGTCTTCCAGCTCACCACCAACCAGCTTCCTCAGACCTCTTCCAACCCACACTTCACTTCCCAGGTCTGTCAAGAGTTCTGTTCAACCGTTGGCACAAAGGTGCGTCTGTCTTCCAGTTTACATCCCCAGACAGACGGTCAGACTGAACCAACCAACCAGGAGCTAGAAAACACCCTGTGTTATCTCATCTCTTCCAAGCAGACGACCTGGAGCAGCCATCTTACTTGGATGGAGTCTGCCCATAACCTCCTCCGCCAAAGGCTACTCTCCATTCGAGACCTCCCTAAAAATACTATAAACCAAAACACCATCCATCCATCTTCCTCCGCTTTATCCGAGGCCGGGTCGCGGGGGCAGCAGCCTAAGCAAAGAGGCCCAGACCTCCCTCTCCCCAGCCACCTCCTCCAGCTTATCCGGGGGAACACCAAGGCGCTCCCAGGCCAGCCGAGAGATATAATCTCTCCAGCGTGTCCTGGGTCTGCCCTGGGGCCTCCTCCTGGTGGGACATGCCTGGAACACCTCACCCAGGAGGCGCCCAGGAGGCATCCTTGTCAGATGCCCGAACCACCTCAGCTGGCTCCTTTCGATGTGGAGCAGCAGCGGCTCTACTCTGAGCCCCTCCCGGATGGCCGAACTTCTCACCCTATCTCTAAGGGAGAGGCCAGCCACCCTTCTGATGAAGCTCATTTCCGCCGCTTGTATCCGCGATCTCGTCCTTTCGGTCACTACCCACAGCTCGTGGCCATAGGTGAGGGTAGGGACGTAGATCGACCGGTAAATTGAGAGCTTCGCTTTTACACTCAGCTCCCTCTTCACCACGACGGACCGGTGCAGCGTCTGCATTACTGCAGCTGCAGCCCCAATCCGTCTGTCGATCTCCGGCTCCCTTCTCCCATCACTCGCGAACAAGACCCCGAGATACTTGAACTCCTCCACTTGGGGCAGGAACTCATCCCCGACCCGGAGTGGGCACTCCACCCTTTTCCGGCTGAGAACCATGGCCTTAGATTTGTAGGTGCTGATCCTCATTCCAGCTGCTTCACACTCGGCTGCGAACCGTTCCAGTGCGAGCTGGAGGCCCTCACCCGATGAAGCCAACAGAACCACATCATCCGCAAAAATCATAGATGAGATCCTGAGGCCACCAAAGCGAAAGCCCTCTGCCACTTGGCTGCGCCTAGAAATCCTGTCCATAAAAATTATGAACAGAACCGGTGACAAAGGGCAGCCCTGGCAGAGCCCATCACCCACCGGGAACGAGTCCGACTTATTGCCGGCAATGCGAACCAAGCTCTTGCAACGGTTGTATAGGGACTGAATGGCCCATAGCAATGGGCCAGACACCCCAAACTCCCGCAACACCTCCCACAGGACAGCCCGAGGGACACGGTCGAATGCCTTCTCCAAGTCCACAAAACACATGTAGACTGGTTGGGCAAACTCCCATGCACCCTCAAGTATCCTCGAGAGGATGAAGAGCTGGTCCAGTGTTCCACAACCAGGACGAAAACCGCATTGTTCCTCCTGTATCCGAGGTTCGACTAGCGGACGAACTCTCCTTTCCAGCACCCTGGCATAGACTTTCCCAGGGAGGCTGGGAAAGTCTCCCAGGGAACCAAAACACATTATATTTTATATATTTATAGGATTATAAATATTCAATAACGTGAGTCGTAACAATAATCTTCCAATTCTTTATTTATAGTTCTGTGTCACCTGTCAAAAATTGTGCTTCATACAGGATGTCATTATTTTATAATTGGGTTGCTATTAGTAATGACAACACATCATTAGATGCCTTTAGTAGAGAGACTTTGATCTCGGGTGCTAACAATGAATGTTAAGGTCAAGTGCTTAACCAGCCTCATGTCGTCCCCGGCCTACTATACTATTGTTTAAAGACGATCCATGACACGTTGCGGTGTTTACTGATTTACACAGTTGGTGTGACCTTCACCCGATTTTCACCAAAATTAAATCACCTTGAGCTGTTATTGGTAACAACCATCACAGAAAATGTGAAGATGACATCTTGAAAACTCTGGAAGCTTGACTGCTAACAGATGGACAACAAACAGAAACAATTACATAACCCAAAACCAGAGAAGTGTAACAGTGTGTGGCTCCCTCTAGTGGATGTTGTGGAGTATTCTGTTGTCTTTGCTCCAAAGGTTTTTGTACAGAGTTTTGCTGTTTCCTGTCACTGTGGACGGCACAGCACAGTAGTACACAGCAGAGTCAGACACTGCAGCAGAGGAGATCTGAAGAGTCATCAGTGTTTGATCTTCATTCACATTAAAAGTGATTCCAGGGACTGGGTCGGACATTTTCATTCCTGTTCCCAAGTGAGAGATCAGGAACTCTGGTGGTTTTCCAGGATATTGTCGATACCAGAAGAAATAATCACCTCCAGCTGCTTGTCTGGAGTATCTGTAGGACAGAGTAGCTGTGCTGCCTTCCAAACTGGACTCTTCAGTTTTGCTTGCAGTGAGTTGTTGACAGCTGACACCTAAAGAAACAGAAATCTGTTAAATGCTGTGTTGTATACAAAGAAAGCATCAATAACATGTAAACATTGGGATGAAGCAGTTTTTGACAGATTGTCATGCACCTGTTAGAATCATGATCATTAACAGAGACGTTTCATAACAGTCCAGCATCAACATGTTGAATAAAGTGAATCTTCTGAGTGTTGAACTCTGTTGAATGTGGAGGTTTCTCTCTCTCGTCTGTTCTTCAGTAACAGCTCAGCTCCTCCCTGAATCTCTGTGCCTCCTCTTTGGTTTGTAGCTTCACTTCTCTGTTACACCTCCTTCTTTTAAACTTCCTCCTCTTCAATCAGCTTGAAACACAGCAGAGTAGGAGGTGTGGTGGTCAGAAGTTGATATAATCTCATCATGAGCATGAATGTCATGGTAATTCTGGGTCCACCAGGGTGGAATGATTGTTCAACATTCACCTTTATTGACTTTAAAAGACAATAATTGGTTTCACAAGTTTGACTTTATTTTGGATTTTCTCTAATTCACATGGACCCTAAAGTATACAGACAGGCTTAAATAAATAGATTTACATGTAAATATACTAGAGTTGGATGTCTCGAGACCGGTCTTGGTCTCAAGACCGGTCTCGAGACCACTTTTACGTGGTCTTGGTCTCGTCTTGGTCTCGACGGACTTTTATCTTGGTCTCGGTCTTGGTCTCGACGGACTTTTGTCTTGGTCTCGGTCTTGGTCTCGCTGTCTCGGTCTTGCGCTCTCAAATCGACATAGTGTTCGGGAGATTTGGAGTCAACCATCAGCGGAGCGGGGGGTGTCTTACTGGGCTTAAGCCCGGGTCATTTTTTCAGAAGCATGGGGTTTTTTGGAGTGTAATTTGTTTGTTAGATGCCTGACTGACAACTGTATAAAACAAAAACAACACACGAAGCACAGAGCGCACCGTCCTAAATTCCCCCTGATTTTGGTATGATCCGAGCTTTGGCACTAGGCGACTGAGCACAGCACCCATGTGAGCGAGGGGGGAGAAGCTGCTGCCTGCGAGTTTGCTGCAGAGGAGAGCTTAAGTTTGACCAGGTACCAACGGAAATCATTCGTACTGAACTAATAATGTAAATATGACGGTGTATCACAAAAGATTGATATCAAACTGATCACTTGGTTGCGTTACTTACTCTTCGAGTGAATCAACAAATGGATAAATAAAAAGCCGAACGACAATGCTGATTTTGTT
This sequence comes from Neolamprologus multifasciatus, assembly GCF_963576455.1. Lineage (NCBI taxonomy): Eukaryota > Metazoa > Chordata > Actinopteri > Cichliformes > Cichlidae > Neolamprologus > Neolamprologus multifasciatus. The sequence goes on from NC_140456.1 coordinate 1,187,219, forward strand.
TAGAGAGTCTTAGCTTACATCTCATATTTTCAGTTGTTACCCTCCACGGCTAAACAAACTCTCTAAATCGGTTTCAGTTGTGTACTGATGAACACAACAATGGACATAAGGAGCTTCTTTCAAAGAAAAAACTCAGGTAGATGTTATTTTATATATTATGCTTTGTATGTTGTTGTTGTATGTTCAGTATATCTATGCAAAACAAGAGGAATTTCAATACACAGCAGTATATTCACAGTTGAAACCAGATATTTACATACACTTTAGGGAGAAAACATAAAACCTTTTTTTTACTGTTAAACATCAATTTAGAGTAAACTTTTGTTTTAGATAAATAAATGTTGCAATGTCTTTTGAATTAGTTAAATGTCAGAATAAAAAGAGGGAGCTGTCTATTTAATCACTTTCATCAAATGTAGGAGTACATATACACTAAGTTTATTGTTAATTAAGATTAATTAAGAAAACTCCAGATGATTCCATTCTGAGCTTAAGAAGCTTCTGATTGGTTAGTAGAGTCCATGTGGGTAAATTGGTGGCACAGCTGTGGATGCATATAAGGCAAAACACAGAGCCTGTTTCTTTGAAATGGGAAAGTTTCTTTGAAAAATCAAGAGATGTCAACCAAAACACCTGGAAAAGAATTCTGGAAAAGAATTGTGGAGCTCCATAAGTGTGGCTCAATTTTGAATACAATTTGGTGCCATTTACAATTAAGAAATACAGACAGTTTCTCTCTTTACTCTTAAAGTTAACAAATATGTTTTTTATATTTATCAATCTAAAAAAAAGAAACATTTAGTCTGATTTGATGTTACAATTAAAAAGTGTTTGTGTTTTTATCTGAAGAGTATGTAAATATCTGGTTTCCACTGTATATTTGTGTTTGGCTTGATTGTCAGCACAAAGAGGGAGAGAGGAACAGAGAGGGAGAGAGACGACGAAAATGACGACAGAACAGAGATGGAACAAGAGCAGGTGAGACACACAAGTTAGTCAAATGGTTGTTTGCCAAAAACCTATCAGAACATGTATCTCGTACCTATTGTATCTTTTTAGATAGCGTTTGTTACTTTTAAAATTCTATATTTATTAAGTTATGCAGGCTTGTTTGCTCAACAAGGATAAATAATTATATAAACTTTTCAGAATCTAAATAGTGTACTTTGGTAGAATTAAAAAATAAGTGTAGTGCAGGTCTAAGATGATTTTTAGTGCTGCTATCATCTAGTTCTGATTCTGGTTCTGTCTTGGTTACTGTCCTGTTTTAATTCTGGATCAGTTCTGGGTCTGGTTGAATTGGGGTTTAGTCCCTGTGTCTTGATACAGGCCCGACTTTGTTCTGCCTTGCTGCTTAATTAAAAAACTATATATATATATATATATATATATATATATATATGAAGTCATTCTTTTTTGAACAAAGCTCAAAACAGAGCCTAATAATCTTTCAGTCATTTCTACCCTCACTTAATTTCCTTTGGCTGCTCAGCTCTCACACAGTGGCTCAGCTACGCTCCAATCCCTCCATATTGTGGCCAATCACATGCGAGGATATAGGATAATATCATTATGTGAAAAACAGAGAGGGTGAGAGACGCAACAGTCAAGTGGAGCATGCGTCAGTCCTCTCAGTGAGTGAGTGAGACAGTAGACAGCGGTGAGGAGGGCTGTGTGAAAGCAAAAACACATAAATATGCCCGAGACCCGTAAACGAAGCAGCATCTGGCTGCAGTTTAAAGACTTTTTTTGTCTCGGTCTTGGTCTTGGTCTCGTCTCGTCTCGTCTCGGTCTTGGTCTTGTCTTGGTCTCGGATTAGGCGGTCTTGACTACAAGTCTAAAATATACACATAATAAAGGTCCTGAAGGTTCTACAGTGTCTTTCACTTTGACACGGCCACAGTTCTCATGAGTGTTTGACTCAAACTGGTAGTTTCTCTTTGCAGCATAAAAAGGATTTGTCAGACAGACCTCATTGGATCCAGAACTTGAACTTTAAACCTCTTAAACAAGACTGAGACCCTCCTGTGTGCTAACAAACCAGAGGTTTAACAGTGTGTGGCTCCCTCTAGTGGATGTTGTGGAGTATTCTGTTGTCTTTGCTCCAAAGGTTTTTGTACAGAGTTTTGCTGTTTCCTGTCACTGTGGGCTGCAGAGCACAGTAGTACACAGCAGAGTCAGACACTGCAGCAGAGGAGATCTCCAGATGAAACTCCTGTTTTTCTTTCTCGTGTATTAACTTCAGCTTTTCTGTTTGCTTTGAATAATCTGCCATGAGAAGCTGTGGATGTGAACCAGACTTCTGATGGTACCAGTAAAGTGAATATACAGAGCCTGAATATTTGCAGGAGAGAGTCACAGTGTCTCCTTCCAAACTCATCACTACATCTTTAGATGGTGTCAGTAAATCCTCAGAGGATCCTGAAAACAACAAAGACATATTTCACCATCATGTTTCTGTATCTTTAAACTTAGTTTATAAAAAGTGAATCAATTCAAACAACATCCAAATATTTTCATGTCCATCATCTCCTTTTACATCTCACTCCATCTTTTGATGACTCACCAGTCTGAAAGGAGACGATCATCATCCAAATGAAAAGCAGCAACATGATTTTCTCTTGGACTGAATGAACAATAGAGAGAACACAGCAGCTCTTCAGCTCCTAAATGAAGCCTTTCATATTCACTGCTGTAGCTCCTCCTCCAAAGGCGGCTTCTTCTGGATAGGCTTGGCCCTGGTTTCTGAGGAGCCTGTAAATAAAGAGAGCTTTGAATATGTGACATATAGCAGAATGTAGAATAATCTCACTCATGTATTAAACAGCAGAAGTACACGTGTAAACCAGCATCAACACTGGACTTTAAAGATTCATTTGTAGCTGATTGGTTTCAACAACCTGACACAAGTTTATCATATCAAAGCCTGATTAGAAAAATCCTTTTCCACTGTTTTCTGCACAAAGTGAAGCTTTGGATGTAAAGCATCAGCTGTTGGTAGCTCTTCCTAAATGTCTCATACTTGGCAAGTTCTAAATCTGTAGCAGTGAAAATAAATACAGAGTTCAGTATCAGCTCTATTAGATATCACAGGCGTTTCTTTAGACTCAGTAATGATGAAGTTATTGAGTGATGTGCATTACTGGGTAGAAATCATTCTCCAGCTTCCTGAAGGTCTTTCAAAGTTTTCCTTGGACATTGGCTGCTTGTTCACTCATTTTCAGTCCAGTCCTTGTACCTGATCATTTTCAGGGGAATGTTTTTGATTGTCAAGACTCTAAACACTGAGTAATGAATCCTTCAAGCATAAAATGCTCCTAACTCAACACATGAACCAGTGTTTTCTACACAGAACAGAAATAAAGCAAATAACCAGTTTCATGTTGTATATTTGGACTCTTATTTATTCGACTGTGTTACAAAAAAGACAAATATTCACATTTTGTTGGATGAATCTATAAAAAATGCAAAAGATCATCAGTTCAGTTCGACATAATAAAATATTTCTACATCAGTAAGGTGATTCTCAAACAGCTGTTAGCTTGAAATTTGAATTTTATTTAAATATGAGAACAAAGAGTTCTTACTGTTTTTATTTTATACAACATAAATTCTGCAAAAGAATAAAAACTGAGCTGAAGACTTTTAGCTTCATGTGAGAGATTTTAACTTAAAGAGATAAACCTCTGTTACTCTGTTTATTTTGCTTCTGCTGCATTTTTGCATGTCCTCATCCACTAAATATAAAATAGTGTAAATGAGCAGCTTTTGATGTTTGACAGTTTTTATTGTGTCTGAACGTTCCTGCAGTTGGTTTGTGGTTGATGTGGATTTGCTGCTCATGTGAATCCTCCCACAGTGTTTCATTAGCAGCTGTAACCACAGTGACTCTGATAAAACAGGAATTAGCAGAATCCATCTGATATGAAGCTGTGCTTTGAATACCACTTCCCTCCTCTTTGAAGAGTAGTCAGATATCTGTGTTCAGGTTTTTGTACAGCCTCTTCTACACTTTGTATCACTGTGTTTGTAGAGCACAGTAGTAGAGAGCTGTGTCTGCCAGGGTTAGGGCTGCTATGGTCAGATTAGTTGATGTAGGTGATGTTTCTGATTTATATCGATCATCAGGAATATATTGAGCTGTCTCCCGTTTCCCTCCTTTCCAGAGTATAAACTGAGGAGCCTGAAGGTCAGAATGATGTTTGTACCAGTAAAGCTCTGGATATGTATCACTTGTCTCATAGTCACATGTGAGTTTGACAGATTCTCCTTCTGTTTCAGTGACTTCAGGTTGTTGAGGAGTGATTGAGTCTCCAGCTGTTAGTCCTGGAAAAAGAAAGAAGAAAAGTAGTGAAATGCAGTCTGTATATCTGCTTAATGCAGCAGCTTCAACTAAACTTTAATCCTGTTCTTAAACTCACCTATAATGTGAGATAGAAGCAAAAAGAGGTGCAGCAACATGTCTTTGGAGTTATTAAAGCCAGACAGACAGCACATGAACAATGTTCTTCCACTGCAGCACAATGACCAACAAATAATGTCATTGCTAAACTTCAGTGGGCGGGGCCAGTTTAATAGCTCAGCCAATCAGATAGTTTTGTGCTTCACAGCAGCTCTGTCTCTGTCTCTGATCTTTACTGCTTCATTTCTCTGTTGTCTTTGTCATCAGTCCAATGACACAAGAATCAGAGGTTTAACAGTGTGTGGCTCCCTCTAGTGGATGTTGTGGAGTATTCTGTTGTCTTTGCTCCAAAGGTTTTTGTACAGAGTTTTGCTGTTTCCTGTCACTGTGGGCCTCACAGCACAGTAGTACACAGCAGAGTCAGACACTGCAGCAGAGGAGATCTGAAGGTCCATTTGTCTGTTATTATCAACTGCTTTTACATTTAATCCTGAGACTGGATTTAATATTATCTCTCCTGTCCCTGAGTGAGAGATCAGGAACTCTGGTGGTTTTCCAGGATATTGTCGATACCAGAAGAAGGAATCTCTACCATCAGCAGCTTTGGAGTATCTATAGGACAGAGTAGCAGTGCTGCCTTCTACACTGAACACTTCTTTGTTGGTTGGAGTGAGATCTTCACAGCTGACACCTAAAGGAACAGAAACATGTTTTATTCTTTTATAAATCATCACAATTCAAATGTCTTTCTTTAAACACACAGATTGTAACGTACCTGTTAGAATGGTGAGAATCAGTAAAGAAAGTGCAGAATAGTCCAAAGACAACATGTTGAATGAAGGTAAAGTTTATGGTTTGTGTTGAACTCTGTTGAATGTGGAGGTTTCTCTCTCTTCTAGTTCAGTAACAGCTCAGCTCCTCCCTGAATCTCTGCTCCTCCTCTCTGATCTGGATTTGAACTTCTCTCACTTCCTCCTGCTTTACACACTAGTAGCAGCATCTTCACTTTCAGGTGGAGCTCATATTTCAGCTCTGTGCTGCTTCAGTCCAAAAATAAGAGAGTCTGCATTGCTGGCAGACTGCAGAGGGCCCGGTGGCGCCAGTGTCCGGCAGCCTCGCCTGTCAGTGCAGCTGTGGCTGCAATGTAGCTGCCATCACCAGTGTGTGAATGAATGACTGATTGTAGAGTAAAGCGCTTTGGGGTCCTTAGGGACTAAGTAAAGCGTTATACAAATACAGGCCATTTAAAATTACATTCACAACTGTCCCTCCAGCCAAACGGCCACGTCCCTTAGTAGTCACGAGGATTCTGGCAGATTTTCCCTGCCCAGATTCATGCTATTCGCTAAGATTTCACTAAACACCAACACTCACTCCGTACATCCATTGGTTGATTGTAGAGCACTCCCTGGTTACTCAGCTCAACATTCCCCTGGAACTCCTTCTGGCACCATTACAGGTTTCCACGCTAAATGGAGCAAAAATCACTAACCAGGCTACTCTCTGGTTCTGTCAGGAAACCATTTTGTTCATGGAGGCTCCTGGTACCCTGTTAGTTCTGGGTCACGCTTCGTTAAAGGTCCATAATCCTAACATTGATTGGGAATGCAATACAATCACCGGTTGGAGTTAGGGGTTGGTTTTGATTATCGATTTATTAAAATCGATTCTGGCTTGGATATCATGATATCGAATCATTAAAATCCTGAATCAATTTTTTTAATATAAATTTATTTCTTTGGACCCGCCGACGGATCAGAATCAGTGAGATGTGACTTTCTCACCCGACAGCACGGACACGGTCGGGGCTGAAAGCGGGTCCTCGCTTTGTGTTTACGCCCTTTTTGTGCTGATTCTAAAGCTGCTAGTTTGATGTCACCTGACACCAGGGAATGAACCGCACAATAACATTTTTGCAAGGAGCGTTGTGGTAGCCATCTCTCATGACGGATGTCCGAGAGTCTTCCAGCTCACCACCAACCAGCTTCCTCAGACCTCTTCCAACCCACACTTCACTTCCAGGTCTGTCAAGAGTTCTGTTCAACCGTTGGCACAAAGTCTGTCTTCCAGTTTACATCCCCAGACAGACGGTCAGACTGAACCAACCAACCAGGAGCTAGAAAACACCCTGTGTTATCTCATCTCTTCCAACCAGATGTTACATCCCCCAGGAGGAAGTCTCTTCTCCCTACTAACCTTTTGTTTTGTCCAGGCTCCACCTCCTCTGTCCTGATTGGATGCTGCGCAGAGTCTGGCTAATTGGTAATCAGCAGAGCACTACTTAAGGCCTGTGGAGCTGTGCTTCTGGGCCCTCTGGCCATTTTGGTTGCCATACCTGTGCAGGCTTGCATGCCTTTGTAACTTGTATGAGCATTGTTGTTTTCATGTTCAGACTGCTTGTAGGGAGAGCTGCCTTTTGCTTTGACACCCTGTTTTCTCCTGGTTATGTGTTGTTAGGTAGGTTATGGTTATAGGTTGTATATTTTGTTTCTTTGGAGTTAGGTAAGTTTCTTTTATTTCTACATCAGGGATGTTTTGTTTGTTATGTTGGCTCTCCCTGACGTTACACCTCAGTCTGAACCCAAATCTCATCACCAGCATTAAATAAACCTTCTACACTTACCATCTTGGCTCCTCCTTCTCTATCCACCTTTATGTTCGTCCCTTCAACCCCCTAGACTAGCCAGGGGACGTAACACAGACGACCTGGAGCAGCCAGCTCACTTGGATGGAGTCTGCCCGTAACCTCCTCCACCAAAGGCTACTCTCCATTCGAGACCTCCCTAAAAATACTATAAACCAAAACACATTATATTCATTTATATGATTATAAATATTCAATAACGTGAGCCGTAACAATAATCTTCCAATTCTTTATTTATAGTTCTGTGTCACCTGTCAAAAATTGTCCTTCATACAGGATGTCATTATTTTATAATTGGGTTGCTATTAGTAATGACAACACATCATTAGATGCCTTTAGTAGAGAGACTTTGATCTCGGGTGCTAACAATGAATGTTAAGGTCAAGTGCTTCACCAGCCTCATGTCCTCCCCGGCCTACTATACTATTGTTTAAAGACGATCCATGACACGATGCAGTGTTTATTGATTTACACAGTTGGTGTGACCTTCACCCGATTTTCACCAAAATTAAATCACCTTGAGCTGTTATTGGTAACAACCATCACAGAAAATGTGAAGATGACAACTTGAAAACTCTGGAAGCTTGACTGCTAACAGATGGACAACAAACAGAAACGATTACATAACCCAAAACCAGAGAAGTGTAACAGTGTGTGGCTCCCTCTAGTGGATGTTGTGGAGTATTCTGTTGTCTTTGCTCCAAAGGTTTTTGTACAGAGTTTTGCTGTTTCCTGTCACTGTGGGCCTCACAGCACAGTAGTACACAGCAGAGTCAGTCACTGCAGCAGAGGAGATCTGAAGAGTCATCAGTGTTTGATCTTCATTCACATTAAAAGTGATTCCAGGGACTGGGTCGGACATTTTCATTCCTGTTCCCAAGTGAGAGATCAGGAACTCTGGTGGTTTTCCAGGATATTGTCGATACCAGAAGAAATAATCACCTCCAGCTGCTTGTCTGGAGTATCTGTAGGACAGAGTAGCTGTGCTGCCTTCCAAACTGGACTCTTCAGTTTTGCTTGCAGTGAGTTGTTGACAGCTGACACCTAAAGGAACAGAAATCTGTTAAATGCTGTGTTGTATACAAAGAAAGCATCAATAACATGTAAACATTGGGATGAAGCAGTTTTTGACAGATTGTCATGCACCTGTTAGAATCATGATCATTAACAGAGACGTTTCATAACAGTCCAGCATCAACATGTTGAATAAAGTGAATCTTCTGAGTGTTGAACTCTGTTGAATGTGGAGGTTTCTCTCTCTCGTCTGTTCTTCAGTAACAGCTCAGCTCCTCCCTGAATCTCTGTGCCTCCTCTTTGGTTTGTAGCTTCACTTCTCTGTTACACCTCCTTCTTTTAAACTTCCTCCTCTTCAATCAGCTTGAAACACAGCAGAGTAGGAGGTGTGGTGGTCAGAAGTTGATATAATCTCATCATGAGCATGAAAGTCATGGTAATTCTGGGTCCACCAGGGTGGAATGATTGTTCAACATTCACCTTTATTGACTTTAAAAGACAATAATTGGCTTCACAAGTTTGACTTTATTTTGGATTTTCTCTAATTCACATGGACCCTAAAGTATACAGACAGGCTTAAATAAATAGATTTACATGTAAATATACACATAATAAAGGTCCTGAAGGTTCTACAGTGTCTTTCACTTTGACAAGGCCACAGTTCTCATGAGTGTTTGACTCAAACTGGTAGTTTCTCTTTGCAGCATAAAAAGGATTTGTCAGACAGACCTCATTGGATCCACCAATACTCAGAACGCTACAGATGAACAGATTCAACTTTCTGAGATTTCCTTACCTGGATGATTGAGCGTGCATCAAGACAACCTAATGGATTCTTTTTAAGTCATGAAGAACTTTGTGCTTTATTGTGAAAAATCTTTCACTTGTTTCAGTTTCAGACAAATCAAAACTTCTGTGATGCTTTAGTGTCTGAAATCAGGCTTCACTCATCAACAGTTTTAAAATATCCTCAAACTGATGTGTATTTTTTTTTTCAAAGTGACCATAGTGAAGAGCTTGAACTTTAAACCTCTTAAACAAGACTGAGACCCTCCTGTGTGCTAACAAACCAGAGGTTTAACAGTGTGTGGCTCCCTCTAGTGGATGTTGTGGAGTATTCTGTTGTCTTTGCTCCAAAGGTTTTTGTACAGAGTTTTGCTGTTTCCTGTCACTGTGGGCGTCACAGCACAGTAGTACACAGCAGAGTCAGACACTGCAGCAGAGGAGATCTCCAGATAAAACTCACTTTTGTCTTGATCTTTTCTAAACTTCAGCTTTTCTGTTTGCTCTGAATAGTAGGCGATGAGAAACTCTGGATGTGAACCAGACTTCTGATGGTACCAGAAGAAGAAAGTGTCAGAGCCTGAATATTTGCAGGAGAGAGTCACAGTGTCTCCTTCCAAACTCATCACTACATCTTTAGATGGTGTCAGTAAATCCTCAGAGGATCCTGAAAACAACAAAGACATATTTCACCATCATGTTTCTGCATCTTTAAACTTAGTTTATAAAAAGTGAATCAATTCAAACAACATCCAAATATTTTCATGTCCATCATCTCCTTTTACATCTCACTCCATCTTTTGATGACTCACCAGTCTGAAAGGAGACGATCATCATCCAAATGAAAAGCAGCAACATGATTTTCTCTTGGACTGAATGAACAATAGAGAGAACACAGCAGCTCTTCAGCTCCTAAATGAAGCCTTTCATATTCACTGCTGTAGCTCCTCCTCCAAAGGCGGCTTCTTCTGGATAGGCTTGGCCCTGGTTTCTGTGGAGCCTGTAAATAAAGAGAGCTTTGAATATGTGACATATTTAGCAGAATGTAGAATAATCTCACTCATGTATTAAACAGCAGAAGTACACGTGTAAACCAGCATCAACACTGGACTTTAAAGATTCATTTGTAGCTGATTGGTTTCAACAACCTGACACAAGTTTATCATATCAAAGAGAATAAATGGAACAAGCATGAGATGGTCTTCCTGGTTGGACTTTTATCTTCATGTGAGAGATTTTAACTTAAAGAGATAAACCTCTGTTACTCTGTTTATTTTGCTTCTGCTGCATTTTTGCATGTCCTCATCCACTAAATATAAAATAGTGTAAATGAGCAGCTTTTGATGTTTGACAGTTTTTATTGTGTCTGAACGTTCCTGCAGTTGGTTTGTGGTTGATGTGGATTTGCTGCTCATGTGAATCCTCCCACAGTGTTTCATTAGCAGCTGTAACCACAGTGACTCTGATAAAACAGGAATTAGCAGAATCCATCTGATATGAAGCTGTGCTTTGAATACCACTTCCCTCCTCTTTGAAGAGTAGTCAGATATCTGTGTTCAGGTTTTTGTACAGCCTCTTCTACACTTTGTATCACTGTGTTTGTAGAGCACAGTAGTAGAGAGCTGTGTCTGCCAGGGTTAGGGCTGCTATGGTCAGATTAGTTGTTGTTTTTGATGTTTGGGTTTTGTAATGTTTATTAGGTATGTATTCACCACTCCATGATCCTTCTGCTTTCCATAGTATAAACTGAGGAGCCTGAAGGTCAGAATGATGTTTGTACCAGTGAAGGTAAACTATGTCATTACTTGTCTCATAGCTACATGTGAGTTTGACAGATTCTCCTTCTGTTTCAGTGACTTCAGGTTGTTGAGGAGTGATTGAGTCTCCAGCTGTTAGTCCTGGAAAAAGAAAGAAGAAAAGTAGTGAAATGCAGTCTGTATATCTGCTTAATGCAGCAGCTTCAACTAAACTTTAATCCTGTTCTTAAACTCACCTATAATGTGAGATAGAAGCAAAAAGAGGTGCAGCAACATGTCTTTGGAGTTATTAAAGCCAGACAGACAGCACATGAACAATGTTCTTCCACTGCAGCACAATGACCAACAAATAATGTCATTGGATGAGCTCAACCTAAGTGGGCGGGGCCAGTTTAGTAGCTGAGCCAATCAAATAGTTTTGTGCTTCCACAGCAGCTCTGTCTCTGTCTCTGATCTTTACTGCTTCATTTCTCTGTTGTCTTTGTCATCAGTCCAATGACACAAGAATCAGAGGTTTAACAGTGTGTGGCTCCCTCTAGTGGATGTTGTGGAGTATTCTGTTGTCTTTGCTCCAAAGGTTTTTGTACAGAGTTTTGCTGTTTCCTGTCACTGTGGGCCTCACAGCACAGTAGTACACAGCAGAGTCTGTCACTGCAGCAGAGGAGATCTGAAGGTCCATTTGTCTGTTATTATCAACTGCTTTTACATTTAATCCTGAGACTGGATTTAATATTATCTCTCCTGTCCCTGAGTGAGAGATCAGGAACTCTGGTGGTTTTCCAGGATATTGTCGATACCAGAATAAATAATCATTCCCATCTGCAGCTTTGGAGTATCTATAGGACAGAGTAGCAGTGCTGCCTTCTACACTGAACACTTCTTTGTTGGTTGGAGTGAGATCTTCACAGCTGACACCTAAAGGAACAGAAACATGTTTTATTCTTTTATAAATCATCACAATTCAAATGTCTTTCTTTAAACACACAGATTGTAACGTACCTGTTAGAATGGTGAGAATCAGTAAAGAAAGTGCAGAATAGTCCAAAGACAACATGTTGAATGAAGGTAAAGTTTATGGTTTGTGTTGAACTCTGTTGAATGTGGAGGTTTCTCTCTCTTCTAGTTCAGTAACAGCTCAGCTCCTCCCTGAATCTCTGCTCCTCCTCTCTGATCTGGATTTGAACTTCTCTCACTTCCTCCTGCTTTACACACTAGTAGCAGCATCTTCACTTTCAGGTGGAGCTCATATTTCAGCTCTGTGCTGCTTCAGTCCAAAAATAAGAGAGTCTGCATTGCTGGCAGACTGCAGAGGGCCCGGTGGCGCCAGTGTCCGGCAGCCTCGCCTCTGTCAGTGCGCCCCAGGGCGGCTGTGGCTACAATGTAGCTGCCATCACCAGTGTGTGAATGAATGACTGATTGTAGAGTAAAGCGCTTTGGGGTCCTTAGGGACTAAGTAAAGCGTTATACAAATACAGGCCATTTACCATTTAGATTCACAACTGTCCCTCCAGCCAAACGGCCACGTCCCTTAGTAGTCACGAGGATTCTGGCAGATTTTCCCTGCCCAGATTCATGCTATTCGCTAAGATTTCACTAAACACCAACACTCACTCCGTACATCCATTGGTTGACTGTAGAGCACTCCCTGGTTACTCAGCTCAACATTCCCCTGGAACTCCTTCTGGCACCATTACAGGTTTCTGCGCTAAATGGAGCAAAAATCACTAACCAGGCTACTCTCTGGTTCTGTCAGGAAACCATTTTGTTCATGGAGGCTCCTGGTACCCTGTTAGTTCTGGGTCACGCTTCGTTAAAGGTCCATAATCCTAACATTGATTGGGAATGCAATACAATCACCGGTTGGAGTTAGGGGTTGGTTTGGATTATCGATTTATTAAAATCGATTCTGGCTTGGATATCATGATATCGAATCATTAAAATCCTGAATCAATTTTTTTAATATAAATTTATTTTTTTGGACCCGCCGACGGATCAGAATCAGTGAGATGTGACTTTCTCACCCGACGGCACGGACACGGTCGGGGCTGAAAGCGGGTCCTCGCTTTGTGTTTACGCCCTTTTTGCGCTGATTCTAAAGCTGCTAGTTTGATGTCACCTGACACCAGGGAATGAACCGCACAATAACATTTTTGCAAGGAGCGTTGTGGTAGCCATCTCTCATGAGGGTTGTCCGAGAGTCTTCCAGCTCACCACCAACCAGCTTCCTCAGACCTCTTCCAACCCACAGTTCACTTCCCAGGTTCTGTTCAACCGTTGGCACAAAGGTGCGTCTGTCTTCCAGTTTACATCCCCAGACAGACGGTCAGACTGAACCAACCAACCAGGAGCTAGAAAACACCCTGTGTTATCTCATCTCTTCCAAGCAGACGACCTGGTGCAGCCATCTTACTTGGATGGAGTCTGCCCATAACCTCCTCCGCCAAAGGCTACTCTCCATTCGAGACCTCCCTAAAAATACTATAAACCAAAACACCATCCATCCATCTTCCTCCGCTTTATCCGAGGCCGGGTCGCGGGGGCAGCAGCCTAAGCAAAGAGGCCCAGACCTCCTTCTCCCCAGCCACCTCCTCCAGCTTATCCGGGGGAACACCAAGGCGTTCCCAGGCCAGCCGAGAGATAGAATCTCTCCAGCGTGTCCTGGGTCTGCCCCGGGGGCCTCCTCCCGGTGGGACATGCCCGGAAAACCTCACCCAGGAGGCGCCCAGGGGGCATCCTTGTCAGATTCCCGAACCACCTCAGCTGGCTCCTTTCGATGTGGAGCAGCAGCAGCTCTACTCTGAGCCCCTCCCGGATGGCCGAACTTCTCACTCTATCTCTAAGGGAGAGGCCAGCCACCCTTCGGAGGAAGCTCATTTCCGCCGCTTGTATCCGCGATCTCGTTCTTTCGGTCACTACCCACAGCTCGTGGCCATAGGTGAGGGTAGGGACGTAGATCGACCGGTAAATTGAGAGCTTCGCTTTTACACTCAGCTCCCTCTTCACCACGACGGACCGGTGCAGCGTCTGCATTACTGCAGCTGCAGCCCCAATCCGTCTGTCGATCTCCGGCTCCCTTCTCCCATCACTCGCGAACAAGACCCCAAGATACTTGAACTCCTCCACTTGGGGCAGGAACTCATCCCCGACCCGGAGTGGGCACTCCACCCTTTCCGGCTGAGAACCATGGCCTCAGATTTGTAGGTGTTGATCCTCATTCCCGCTGCTTCACACTCGGCTGCGAACCGTTCCATTGCGAGCTGGAGGCCCTCACCCGATGAAGCCAACAGAACCACATCATCCGCAAAAATCATAGATGAGATTCTGAGGCCACCAAAGTGAAAGCCCTCCGCCACTTGGCTGCGCCTAGAAATCCTGTCCATAAAAATTATGAACAGAACCGGTGACAAAGGGCAGCCCTGGCAGAGCCCATCACCCACCGGGAACGAGTCCGACTTATTGCCGGCAATGCGAACCAAGCTCTTGCAACGGTTGTATAGGGATCGAATGGCCCGTAGCAATGGGCCAGAGACCCCATACTCCCGCAACACCTCCCACAGGACACCCCGAGGGACACGGTCGAATGCCTTCTCCAAGTCCACAAAACACATGTAGACTGGTTGGGCAAACTCCCATGCACCCTCAAGTATCCTCGAGAGGATGAAGAGCTGGTCCAGTGTTCCACAACCAGGACGAAAACCGCATTGTTCCTCCTGTATCAGAGGTTCGACTAGCGGACGAACTCTCCTTTCCAGCACCCTGGCATAGACTTTCCCAGGGAGGCTGAGGAAGTCTCCCAGGGAACCAAAACACATTATATTTTATATATTTATAGGATTATAAATATTCAATAACGTGAGCCGTAACAATAATCTTCCAATTCTTTATTTATAGTTCTGTGTCACCTGTCAAAAATTGTGCTTCATACAGGATGTCATTATTTTATAATTGGGTTGCTATTAGTAATGACAACACATCATTAGATGCCTTTAGTAGAGAGACTTTGATCTTGGGTGCTAACAATGAATGTTAAGGTCAAGTGCTTAACCAGCCTCATGTCGTCCCCGGCCTACTATACTATTGTTTAAAGACGATCCATGACACGTTGCAGTGTTTACTGATTTACACAGTTGGTGTGACCTTCACCCGATTTTCACCTAAATTAAATCACCTTAAGCTGTTATTGGTAACAACCATCACAGAAAATGTGAAGATGACATCTTGAAAACTCTGGAAGCTTGACTGCTAACAGATGGACAACAAACAGAAACGATTACATAACCCAAAACCAGAGGTTTAACAGTGTGTGGCTCCCTCTAGTGGATGTTGTGGAGTATTCTGTTGTCTTTGCTCCAAAGGTTTTTGTACAGAGTTTTGCTGTTTCCTGTCACTGTGGGCTGCAGAGCACAGTAGTACACAGCAGAGTCAGACACTGCAGCAGAGGAGATCTCCAGATGAAACTCCTGTTTTTCTTTCTCGTGTATTAACTTCAGCTTTTCTGTTTGCTTTGAATAATCTGCTATGAGAAGCTGTGGATGTGAACCAGACTTCTGATGGTACCAGTAAAGTGAATATACAGAGCCTGAATATTTGCAGGAGAGAGTCACAGTGTCTCCTTCCAAACTCATCACTACATCTTTAGATGGTGTCAGTAAATCCTCAGAGGATCCTGAAAACAACAAAGACATATTTCACCATCATGTTTCTGCATCTTTAAACTTAGTTTATAAAAAGTGAATCAATTCAAACAACATCCAAATATTTTCATGTCCATCATCTCCTTTTACATCTCACTCCATCTTTTGATGACTCACCAGTCTGAAAGGAGACGATCATCATCCAAATGAAAAGCAGCAACATGATTTTCTCTTGGACTGAATGAACAATAGAGAGAACACAGCAGCTCTTCAGCTCCTAAATGAAGCCTTTCATATTCACTGCTGTAGCTCCTCCTCCAAAGGCGGCTTCTTCTGGATCGGCTTGGCCCTGGTTTCTGAGGAGCCTGTAAATAAAGAGAGCTTTGAATATTTGAAATATTTAGCAGAATGTAGAATAATCTCACTCATGTATTAAACAGCAGAAGTACACGTGTAAACCAGCATCAACACTGGACTTTAAAGATTCATTTGTAGCTGATTGGTTTCAACAACCT
This sequence comes from Neolamprologus multifasciatus, assembly GCF_963576455.1. Lineage (NCBI taxonomy): Eukaryota > Metazoa > Chordata > Actinopteri > Cichliformes > Cichlidae > Neolamprologus > Neolamprologus multifasciatus. Next base: position 1,202,968 of record NC_140456.1, read on the forward strand.
GACACAAGTTTATCATATCAAAGCCTGATTAGAAAAATCCTTTTCCACTGTTTTCTGCACAAAGTGAAGCTTTGGATGTAAAGCATCAGCTGTTGGTAGCTCTTCCTAAATGTCTCATACTTGGCAAGTTATAAATCTGTAGCAGTGAAAATAAATACAGAGTTCAGTATCAGCTCTATTAGATATCACAGGCGTTTCTTTAGACTCAGTAATGATGAAGTTATTGAGTGATGTGCATTACTGGGTAGAAATCATTCTCCAGCTTCCTGAAGGTCTTTCAAAGTTTTCCTTGGACATTGGCTGCTTGTTCACTCATTTTCAGTCCAGTCCTTGTACCTGATCATTTTCAGGGGAATGTTTTTGATTGTCAAGACTCTAAACACTGAGTAATGAATCCTTCAAGCATAAAATGCTCCTAACTCAACACATGAACCAGTGTTTTCTACACAGAACAGAAATAAAGCAAATAACCAGTTTCATGTTGTATATTTGGACTCTTATTTATTCGACTGTGTTACAAAAAAGACAAATATTCACATTTTGTTGGATGAATCTATAAAAAATGCAAAAGATCATCAGTTCAGTTCGACATAATAAAATATTTCTACATCAGTAAGGTGATTCTCAAACAGCTGTTAGCTTGAAATTTGAATTTTATTTAAATATGAGAACAAAGAGTTCTTACTGTTTTTATTTTATACAACATAAATTCTGCAAAAGAATAAAAACTGAGCTGAAGACTTTTAGCTTCATGTGAGAGATTTTAACTTAAAGAGATAAACCTCTGTTACTCTGTTTATTTTGCTTCTGCTGCATTTTTGCATGTCCTCATCCACTAAATATAAAATAATGTAAATGAGCAGCTTTTGATGTTTGACAGTTTTTATTGTGTCTGAACGTTCCTGCAGTTGGTTTGTGGTTGATGTGGATTTGCTGCTCATGTGAATCCTCCCACAGTGTTTCATTAGCAGCTGTAACCACAGTGACTCTGATAAAACAGGAATTAGCAGAATCCATCTGATATGAAGCTGTGCTTTGAATACCACTTCCCTCCTCTTTGAAGAGTAGTCAGATATCTGTGTTCAGGTTTTTGTACAGCCTCTTCTACACTTTGTATCACTGTGTTTGTAGAGCACAGTAGTAGAGAGCTGTGTCTGCCAGGGTTAGGGCTGCTATGGTCAGATTAGTTGATCGATCTGAAGTTTCTGATCCATATCGTTTATCAGGAATATATTGAGCTGTCTGCTGTTTCCCTCCTTTCCAGAGTATAAACTGAGGAGCCTGAAGGTCAGAATGATGTTTGTACCAATAAAGGTCAGCATACTCTGATGTTGTCTCATAGCTACATGTGAGTTTGACAGATTCTCCTTCTGTTTCAGTGACTTCAGGTTGTTGAGGAGTGATTGAGTCTCCAGCTGTTAGTCCTGGAAAAAGAAAGAAGAAAAGTAGTGAAATGCAGTCTGTATATCTGCTTAATGCAGCAGCTTCAACTAAACTTTAATCCTGTTCTTAAACTCACCTATAATGTGAGATAGAAGCAAAAAGAGGTGCAGCAACATGTCTTTGGAGTTATTAAAGCCAGACAGACAGCACATGAACAATGTTCTTCCACTGCAGCACAATGACCAACAAATAATGTCATTGGATGAGCTCAACTTCAGTGGGCGGGGCCAGTTTAGTAGCTGAGCCAATCAAATAGTTTTGTGCTTCCACAGCAGCTCTGTCTCTGTCTCTGATCTTTACTGCTTCATTTCTCTGTTGTCTTTGTCATCAGTCCAATGACACAAGAATCAGAGGTTTAACAGTGTGTGGCTCCCTCTAGTGGATGTTGTGGAGTATTCTGTTGTCTTTGCTCCAAAGGTTTTTGTACAGAGTTTTGCTGTTTCCTGTCACTGTGGGCTGCAGAGCACAGTAGTACACAGCAGAGTCAGTCACTGCAGCAGAGGAGATCTGAAGGTCCATTTGTCTGTTATTATCAACTGCTTTTACATTTAATCCTGAGACTGGATTTAATATTATCTCTCCTGTCCCTGAGTGAGAGATCAGGAACTCTGGTGGTTTTCCAGGATATTGTCGATACCAGAAGAAGGAATCTGTACCATCAGCAGCTTTGGAGTATCTATAGGACAGAGTAGCAGTGCTGCCTTCTACACTGAACACTTCTTTGTTGGTTGGAGTGAGATCTTCACAGCTGACACCTAAAGGAACAGAAACATGTTTTATTCTTTTATAAATCATCACAATTCAAATGTCTTTCTTTAAACACACAGATTGTAACGTACCTGTTAGAATGGTGAGAATCAGTAAAGAAAGTGCAAAATAGTCCAAAGACAACATGTTGAATGAAGGTAAAGTTTATGGTTTGTGTTGAACTCTGTTGAATGTGGAGGTTTCTCTCTCTTCTAGTTCAGTAACAGCTCAGCTCCTCCCTGAATCTCTGCTCCTCCTCTCTGATCTGGATTTGAACTTCTCTCACTTCCTCCTGCTTTACACACTAGTAGCAGCATCTTCACTTTCAGGTGGAGCTCATATTTCAGCTCTGTGCTGCTTCAGTCCAAAAATAAGAGAGTCTGCATTGCTGGCAGACTGCAGAGGGCCCGGTGGCGCCAGTGTCCGGCAGCCTCGCCTCTGTCAGTGCGCCCCAGGGCGGCTGTGGCTACAATGTAGCTGCCATCACCAGTGTGTGAATGAATGACTGATTGTAGAGTAAAGCGCTTTGGGGTCCTTAGGGACTAAGTAAAGCGTTATACAAATACAGGCCATTTAAAATTACATTCACAACTGTCCCTCCAGCCAAACGGCCACGTCCCTTAGTAGTCACGAGGATTCTGGCAGATTTTCCCTGCCCAGATTCATGCTATTCACTAAGATTTCACTAAACACCAACACTCACTCCGTACATCCATTGGTTGACTGTAGAGCACTCCCTGGTTACTCAGCTCAACATTCCCCTGGAACTCCTTCTGGCACCATTACAGGTTTCCACGCTAAATGGAGCAAAAATCACTAACCAGGCTACTCTCTGGTTCTGTCAGGAAACCATTTTGTTCATGGAGGCTCCTGGTACCCTGTTAGTTCTGGGTCATGCTTCGTTAAAGGTCCATAATCCTAACATTGATTGGGAATGCAATACAATCACCGGTTGGAGTTAGGGGTGGGTTTGGATTATCGATTTATTAAAATCGATTCTGGCTTGGATATCATGATATCGAATCATTAAAATCCTGAATCAATTTTTTTAATATAAATTTATTTCTTTGGACCCGCCGACGGATCAGAATCAGTGAGATGTGACTTTCTCACCCGACGGCACGGACACGGTCGGGGCTGAAAGCGGGTCCTCGCTTTGTGTTTACGCCCTTTTTGCGCTGATTCTAAAGCTGCTAGTTTGATGTCACCTGACACCAGGGAATGAACCGCACAATAACATTTTTGCAAGGAGCGTTGTGGTAGCCATCTCTCATGACGGATGTCCGAGAGTCTTCCAGCTCACCACCAACCAGCTTCCTCAGACCTCTTCCAACCCACAGTTCACTTCCAGGTCTGTCAAGAGTTCTGTTCAACCGTTGGCACAAAGGTGAGTCTGTCTTCCAGTTTACATCCCCAGACAGACGGTCAGACTGAACCAACCAACCAGGAGCTAGAAAACACCCTGTGTTATCTCATCTCTTCCAACCAGATGTTACATCCCCCAGGAGGAAGTCTCTTCTCCCTACTAACCTTTTGTTTTGTCCAGGCTCCACCTCCTCTGTCCTGATTGGATGCTGCGCAGAGTCTGGCTAATTGGTAATCAGCAGAGCACTACTTAAGACCTGTGGAGCTGTGCTTCTGGGCCCTCTGGCCATTTTGGTTGCCATACCTGTGCAGGCTTGCATGCCTTTGTAACTTGTATGAGCATTGTTGTTTTCATGTTCAGACTGCTTGTAGGGGAGAGCTGCCTTTTGCTTTGACACCCTGTTTTCTCCTGGTTATGTGTTGTTAGGTAGGTTATGGTTATAGGTTGTATATTTTGTTTCTTTGGAGTTAGGTAAGTTTCTTTTATTTCTACATCAGGGATGTTTTGTTTGTTATGTTGGCTCTCCCTGACGTTATACCTCAGTCTGAACCCAAATCTCATCACCAGCATTAAATAAACCTTCTACACTTACCATCTTGGCTCCTCCTTCTCTATCCACCTTTATGTTCGTCCCTTCAACCCCCTAGACTAGCCAGGGGACGTAACACAGACGACCTGGAGCAGCCAGCTCACTTGGATGGAGTCTGCCCGTAACCTCCTCCACCAAAGGCTACTCTCCATTCGAGACCTCCCTAAAAATACTATAAACCAAAACACATTATATTCATTTATATGATTATAAATATTCAATAACGTGAGCCGTAACAATAATCTTCCAATTCTTTATTTATAGTTCTGTGTCACCTGTCAAAAATTGTGCTTCATACAGGATGTCATTATTTTATAATTGGGTTGCTATTAGTAATGACAACACATCATTAGATGCCTTTAGTAGAGAGACTTTGATCTCGGGTGCTAACAATGAATGTTAAGGTCAAGTGCTTCACCAGCCTCATGTCCTCCCCGGCCTACTATACTATTGTTTAAAGACGATCCATGACACGATGCAGTGTTTATTGATTTACACAGTTGGTGTGACCTTCACCCGATTTTCACCAAAATTAAATCACCTTGAGCTGTTATTGGTAACAACCATCACAGAAAATGTGAAGATGACATCTTGAAAACTCTGGAAGCTTGACTGCTAACAGATGGACAACAAACAGAAACGATTACATAACCCAAAACCAGAGAAGTGTAACTGTGTGTGGCTCCCTCTAGTGGATGTTGTGGAGTATTCTGTTGTCTTTGCTCCAAAGGTTTTTGTACAGAGTTTTGCTGTTTCCTGTCACTGTGGGCTGCACAGCACAGTAGTACACAGCAGAGTCTGTCACTGCAGCAGAGGAGATCTCCAGATAAAACTCCTTTTTTTGATCGTCATGTATAAACTTCAGCTTTTCTGTTTTCTCTGAATAGTAGGCGATGAGAAACTCTGGATGTGAATTAGGTTTCTGTTTGTACCAGAAGAAGTAAGTGTCAGAGCCTGAATATTTGCAGGAGAGAGTCACAGTGTCTCCTTCCAAACTCATCACTACATCTTTAGATGGTGTCAGTAAATCCTCAGAGGATCCTGAAAACAACAAAGACATATTTCACCATCATGTTTCTGCATCTTTAAACTTAGTTTATAAAAAGTGAATCAATTCAAACAACATCCAAATATTTTCATGTCCATCATCTCCTTTTACATCTCACTCCATCTTTTGATGACTCACCAGTCTGAAAGGAGACGATCATCATCCAAATGAAAAGCAGCAACATGATTTTCTCTTGGACTGAATGAACAATAGAGAGAACACAGCAGCTCTTCAGCTCCTAAATGAAGCCTTTCATATTCACTGCTGTAGCTCCTCCTCCAAAGGCGGCTTCTTCTGGATCGGCTTGGCCCTGGTTTCTGTGGAGCCTGTAAATAAAGAGAGCTTTGAATATGTGACATATTTAGCAGAATGTAGAATAATCTCACTCATGTATTAAACAGCAGAAGTACACGTGTAAACCAGCATCAACACTGGACTTTAAAGATTCATTTGTAGCTGATTGGTTTCAACAACCTGACACAAGTTTATCATATCAAAGAGAATAAATGGAACAAGCATGAGATGGTCTTCCTGGTTGGACTTTTAGCTTCATGTGAGAGATTTTAACTTAAAGAGATAAACCTCTGTTACTCTGTTTATTTTGCTTTTGCTGCATTTTTGCATGTCCTCATCCACTAAATATAAAATAGTGTAAATGAGCAGCTTTTGATGTTTGACAGTTTTTATTGTGTCTGAACGTTCCTGCAGTTGGTTTGTGGTTGATGTGGATTTGCTGCTCATGTGAATCCTCCCACAGTGTTTCATTAGCAGCTGTAACCACAGTGACTCTGATAAAACAGGAATTAGCAGAATCCATCTGATATGAAGCTGTGCTTTGAATACCACTTCCCTCCTCTTTGAAGAGTAGTCAGATATCTGTGTTCAGGTTTTGTACAGCCTCTTCTACACTTTGTATCACTGTGTTTGTAGAGCACAGTAGTAGAGAGCTGTGTCTGCCAGGGTTAGGGCTGCTATGGTCAGATTAGTTGATGTTGGTGATGTTTGGGATCCATATCGATTATCAGGAATATATTCAGATGTTCCCCCCTTTCCTCTTTTCCAGAGTATAAACTGAGGAGCCTGAAGGTCAGAATGATGTCTGTACCAATAAAGGTCAGCATACTCTGATGTTGTCTCATAGCTACATGTGAGTGTGACAGATTCTCCTTCTGTTTCAGTGACTTCAGGTTGTTGAGGAGTGATTGAGTCTCCAGCTGTTAGTCCTGGAAAAAGAAAGAAGAAAAGTAGTGAAATGCAGTCTGTATATCTGCTTAATGCAGCAGCTTCAACTAAACTTTAATCCTGTTCTTAAACTCACCTATAATGTGAGATAGAAGCAAAAAGAGGTGCAGCAACATGTCTTTGGAGTTATTAAAGCCAGACAGACAGCACATGAACAATGTTCTTCCACTGCAGCACAATGACCAAGGTTCAGTGGGCGGGGCCAATTACATTTTGACAGTTTCAGTTCATCTCAGCCAATCAAATAGTTTTGTGCCTCCACAGCAGCTCCTGTTTCCTGCTTCTTTTCTCTTTCATCTTTGTCATCAACCCAATGACACAAAAACATATGTGAACTGCTTCAGTCTTTCCAGTCATGTCAAGGCTTCCGAGGTCTTCAGTGAAATGATGACTGCTGTATCTTACACCATCCATTGATCGGTTTAAGGAGGCAGTGGATTCAAGATAGGAATCGTGGTAAAGTTCAATGTAAGAAAACCATTCAGATAATTTAAAAACAGAAAAGCAAAATTCAAATGATAATATTTGTGATTTTCTTGTTTTTCATGGATGTAGAAAAAACATTGTTTTCAGCTAAAACTGATTTGAAACAGAGAGGAATCTTCGACAGCGGAACAGTTAAAGGTAAATGCTCTCTGCCGGAACAACAACCGTGTGACACCAAGCGGAAATAAAGAAAGGAAAGGCGCGTGTGTGAACAGAGCCGAGAGTGTGGGACCGAAAAAAGTCAGCACATCACTGTGGTGTTAGCGGCTTTGCAGACTCCCCGAGCTCTCTGTAATACTTTACATTCATTAATAAGAGAGAGAGAGAGGGAGGTGCGTTAACAGTCCCGCTCTGGCGGAGCTTTATCACGTAACACCAGGCGGAAGTAAACAAAAAAGGCGCTAAAACTGTTAGCTATCCTCTTGTGTGCCTGAGCAGAGATTCTTCTGTTGTGTTGTGTGTGAGCTGTGTCAGCAACAATGCCTTCAGTTCAGTATCTGAGAGAGTTTATCAACGAGCGACTAACTGCTGCTGCTGAACAAATATTCTTGGAGTTTGAAAAAACGATCGTCCAGTACGAGGAAGAGATCGACCGTCAGCGCAGACTGCTGGATATCACCTGGAAACCCGAAATCAAGCTGCACAGGACAGGTGAGTGTCCCTCTGAGGGAGGATCCTGATCACAGCTCTGCGGGACGTTTCTGATTGTGAGGGTTAATAAAAACTCGACTGCATCTTTTGCAGTCTGGTGACGATCAATGTTGGGTTCATTTAGAGAGAAAAGAAAAATATGCTCAGAGTGGATTTTCTTAAATTTATTAAGCAGTTGAAGGCTCAAGTTAAAAAAATAAATAAAACAAAACAACTGCTTCCCAAACAATCCAGCCTTGTGGGGATTTGAACAGCCGGTTCCGCTTTGATAAGTCAGGGCCAAGCCAGCTCCAATCAGCAACAACCCTGTTACCATGGTTCCGAATAGGTAGATATCTTCAGCACTGAGGCCCAGACTTCTCGTTGAGAAAAGGGAGTCAATTGCATTTAGGGACCAGTTGATCAAATCCGTAAATCCTCTTTTAGGTTTTAGAGAACAGACTGTGAGAGAGTGTTCAGGGAAAAGTAATACAAAAAACACGAGACTAGACAAGGACACAGGAGGCTAAGCAGGGAAGCTAAGGGAGAGGAGGAGGAGAGGAGAAAAGTGCGACCGCCTTCGTCAAGAGCAAAGAGAAGTTGATAGAGCCAGAGCCGGATGTTTGTCAGAAGGTAATCTGACTCTATCAACTTCATGCACTATGGCACTTGGCCACAGGTGGCGCTAGTTGACTTGCCTACGTTTGAGTGCACACAAAGTAAACTGCACGTTTCAGTTGTGTGGTGAAGACGCTGAAATAGAAGTAGTAAAACATACGAGGGGAATGATAACGAAGACAAGATTCTCCAGTAACTTAGTTTGCTGTTTCAGAAAGCTGCTGATCTCAGACATGCACAGCTTCAGCTGCATGAAGAGCACATGAGATTTTCTCTGACAGCATTAAATTAAACCCGATTAAGGTCAAAGGTAATCGTTTATATGTTGAACTAAAGGCTTCAATCTAGAATTTCTCCAATATCTACAATATTGTATTATTTACCATAAAGTACTTGAGAGTCATTCATACCAGAGTAACCAGAGAGGATGTATATTTAACCCTCTGGGTCCACGGAATAATTGGCCATTTTAACTACTTTTGATTTTTCCTCTACATTTCACTGTTAAGAAAAAAGAAAAAGTTTACTTTGCTTTGTTTGGTATCTTCTTTTTTTTTTTAGCCTCAGGCCTGACAGCCGGAGGTGTATCACTCCACCTGGAGACAGCGTTTGCTCTGTAATCTGCCTTTGGTGGCTTTTTGGCAGCAACTGTAACATTCAGCAGTTGCATCATTGTTTCAACACACACAACAAAGCTATTGACTACACTACACACTAACTACACGCTCCAAATATCATAAATCTCTCACATCACAATGTGCATGCTAGCGGCTAATGTAGCTAACAAATTACCAACATAGTGCTGTTAGATGTTGTAGAAATATAACATTTTTTGTTTGTTTGGGGGGTTTGGGTTTTTGTTTTTTTGTTTTTATAAATAGGAGCAATGTGGTTGTATTTACCTTAATTTAATGAGTCATTAGTGGGAGCAGCCGGGCTACATAAAAACTAAAGGTCGGCGATTTTTGTCCTGCCAGAACTCCCACAGCAGCCTGTCTGTAAGGACGAGGAGGTTCTCCCTGAGCCGCAGCTCTGGAGCCAGGAGAGGAACTCTCTGCACCAGGAGGAACCAGAACTTCCACATATTAAAGAGGAACAGGAGGAACTCTGCACCAGTCAGGAGGGTGAGCAGGTTGGACTGAAGGAGGAGATTGATACCTTTATTGTGACTGCTGCTGAGGAAAGAGACCACCATGAACCAGAAGCAAACAGTAACCAGCTCCCTTCTCAAACCTCTCCTATAGATGAGAGCCAAAATCACAGAGGAAGTAGGAATTTAGACTCAGGGACAAATAGTAACTTAGAAAGTCAGAGTAATTCTGACACAGGTAAAGAGTCTATAACATGTAATCTTTGTGGAAAATCATTTAAGTACAAGTACAGAATGACTCGACATCAGTTAATCCACACAGGTGAGAAACCATATTCTTGTAAAATATGTGGGAAAAGTTTTACGCGAAGCAGTGCTGTGACCATACACATGAGAATGCATACAGGTGAGAGACCGTACCATTGTAAAACATGCAGGAAAGTGTTCTCAAGTAGTAGTCATTTATCGGCACACAGTAGAACGCACACAGTTGAGAGACCGTATAATTGTAAAACATGTGGGAAGATGTTCAAATCTAGCAGTCATATATGGCGCCACATGAAAACGCACACGGGTGAGAGACCGTATCATTGCACAACATGTGGGAAAATGTTCACATCTAGCAGTCATTTATGGCGCCACATGAAAATTCACACAGGTGAGAAATCGTAGTCTTGAAACATTTAGAGAACAATGTCCGAGAAGCCAAGCGTGGAAGAATATTTGAGAATTTATACAGGTTCACATGAGTACTTTCAGAGTTTAGATACCTTTAAATACCATGTTTATCATGTATAAGGCAGATTTAACCCTGTAAGACCCAATCCATCAATTCTAAAAAAAAAAAAAAAAATTTTTGGCGGGGGGCAGAGATGTTTAATAACCCTTATAACAAAATCCACATTTTTAATGTCATGTTGTTTATGATATATAATAGAAATATACTTTTTGTTTCACTTTTGATACATTTGATGTTTTTGTTTTGATGAGATAGATCTTAGAAACTAATGTAGCAAATATGATACTGAGGGTGTTATAGGGTTAATCTGTTCTCATCAAATGTGTCAATGAAAATATGGTGACTGTCAAAAAATGAATTTTAGCTGTTTTATTTATTGATATATTTCTCTGTGGCAAAGTTGAAACTCAATTTGAAGTACAACATTCTGGAACGGCCATCTCAGTCCCTAGACCTGAATATTATTGAAATCTGTGGTGTGAGTTAAAGAGAGCTGTCCATGCTCAGAAGCCATCAAATCTGAATGAACTAGAGATGTTCTGTAAAGAGGAACAGTCCAAAATACCTCCAACCACAATCCAGACTCTCATTGGAACCTACAGGAAGCGTTTAGAGGCTGGAATTTCTGCAAAAGGCGGATCTACTAAATATTGATTTCATATCTTTTTTTGTGGAGCCAAATTTATGCACCTGCCTGATTTTGTTTAAACAATTCTTGCACACTTTCTGTAAATCCAATAAACTTAACTCACTTCTCAAATATCACTGTGTGTGTCTCCTATATGATGTATTTAACTGACATTTTTTTATTGTAACAACCAATGATTTATACAGGAAAATAATGACTATTAACAAGGTTGCCCAAACTTTTGCGTCTCACTGTATCACTTTTGGTTATTCCATTCATTAAGGATGACATATTTTTTCATTTTTGTTTTTTGTCGTTTTTTAACTTTTGAGTTTTGTAAGAATGTAGGCGTGTTGTGCTAATGGGATCATCAGGTTGGGTAGGCAGGACCAGCATGGGGGAGGGTCTTTGTTTTGTTGTGTTTTATGTACACGGCAGTAACTAATGGATGAATATTTTGACAGTAGTAAAGCAGAAAGTTTCGAGGGGATGATTGTGTCCCTTGGAATCTTCGAGCCTTGCTCAAAGACCTCGTTCCTGTAGCTGCACAGGTGTTTCTCTGCTCGTCAGCACAGTGTGTGGAAAAGGTGTTTTCCCTGCATCATGGGGACCTTCCAGAGCTCATCTTTTATCCAGCACCACTTTACAAGAGAGGGTTTAAAAAATTGACTAAAATAGACTAGGGTTAAATGAAGATAATGGTTTACTTGCGTTGTACTTGTATCCTTTCTAACCGTTGAATAGATTTTTATAGGTTATTTCTGTTAGCTTCTGCATGCATTAAATTGAAGCCCACCTGCCATTACTCTATTTCATTACTCGGACTCCTCCCACCTGAATGCGGTCATTATAAAGCCACTTGAGCTCGGTCCTTAAGATGTTTCAGATTGGGGATGGGCGATATGGCCAAAATTCATATCTCGATATTCTGGAACCTGATTGGCTCAAAGAAGGTGGGGGAGAAGCTGACTGGACTAACATGATGATGTCAGCAAAGAGACTGACCGTGTGGGAAAGTGGCAGTAATGTCTGAAATGCAGATTAGCGATTACAGACCTTCCCAAACAAACTTACACATAAGCGTCATACTAATGAAGGAGAGAAAATACCTGAAAACGACAAGAGGTCTTGAATAATTCCTAATAATGGAAGCTTTCCGCTGGAATTTTCAAACCGAATCTGTGATGATCACATGGGATGTTGTTTTTAGATAGAATACATGTATTTAAATAAGCCGGTTTTGCATTTTAGCTGTATTCATGTTTTTTCTTTGCACGTACTATGAATCCCAGTTCCCTCCTCTTTGAAGAGTAGTCCGATATCTGTGACCTGTGACCAATCCTGCAGCAGCTCTCCCCCCACTTCAGGACACCTACACCAGGAGATGCCGGACTAGAGCAGCGCAGATACTGAAGGACCGTCCCATCCTGGCAACGAACTGTTCCAACTTCTGCAATCCGGAATGCTCTTTCTCTAACCCCGCCCCTTTTTTCTTTGCACAAGTTGAGGAGCATGTCAGGTTACATTTCACTGTGTGTTATACTTGTATAACTATGCATGTGACAAATAAAGAATCTTGAACCTTGAACAAACAAATAAACCCAGGTGTTCGTGGCAGTTTTTTACAGCTCAGGAGCATTTCTAAACGCAAAACTTTCTTGTGATCTAAAGATCTGAAAGAGAGTATTACTTTGATACTTGGCTGCCAGCTAAATACAGAATCTACCTCAAGGTTCTATTATTTGTTTAAACAAATAATGAATAGTGAAGTGTAACCTTGGGCCAAGGTTGGCGCAATGTTACACTTCAGATCTCCTTCAGATCTCCTCAAGCCTATAGTGTTGTAAATGACCTACTAATTTTATTCAGGTCTGTTGCAGCAGGGACACATGGAAAAGTTTCAGGACATCTTGCTCACTTGTCTCGACTTGAATCAGTTGTTTAACAGTGTGTGGCTCCCTCTAGTGGATGTTGTGGAGTATTCTGTTGTCTTTGCTCCAAAGGTTTTTGTACAGAGTTTTGCTGTTTCCTGTCACTGTGGGCTGCAGAGCACAGTAGTACACAGCAGAGTCTGTCACTGCAGCAGAGGAGATCTGAAGAGTCATCAGTGTTTTGTCTCCACTCACATTAAAAGTTATTCCAGGGACTGGATCTGACAGTTTCACTCCTGTTCCTAAGTGAGAGATCAGGAACTCTGGTGGTTTTCCAGGATATTGTCGATACCAGAATAAATAATCATTCCCATCAGCAGCTTTGGAGTATTTATAGGACAGAGTAGCAGTGCTGCCTTCTACACTGAACACTTCTTTGTTGGTTGGAGTGAGATCTTCACAGCTGACACCTAAAGGAACAGAAACATGTTTTATTCTTTTATAAATCATCACAATTCAAATGTCTTTCTTTAAACACACAGATTGTAACGTACCTGTTAGAATGGTGAGAATCAGTAAAGAAAGTGCAAAATAGTCCAAAGACAACATGTTGAATGAAGGTAAAGTTTATGGTTTGTGTTGAACTCTGTTGAATGTGGAGGTTTCTCTCTCTTCTAGTTCAGTAACAGCTCAGCTCCTCCCTGAATCTCTGCTCCTCCTCTCTGATCTGGATTTGAACTTCTCTCACTTCCTCCTGCTTTACACACTAGTAGCAGCATCTTCACTTTCAGGTGGAGCTCATATTTCATTAGGCTCCAGCTTCCCTGCATCACTGAATTGGATAAGCTGAAAATGGATGTATCAGAATCAGAATACTTTATTGATCCCTGGGGGAAATTATTTAATGGATAATTAATTATTCACTGTTAAGTCGAAACAAAAACACTTTCAGAACAAAAAATCTTCAGAAAACTGGAGAACTATTCTTCATGACCACGTTGAAAATCACGATGAGGTCTGTCTGCTTGGAAGCTGAAGTAGAAAAAGGTCTACCTCGTCACTTTTACACAGAGCTGATTGTCTCACATGAACCTGATCTCCAGGTCATATTTTCCTTTCTTCCTGCTTTATTCTGATTTACTAACCAGTCGTTTCACTTTAGTGTTTCCCCTGACTGATCCATTTCTGCTGGTAAACATTGTTTCAATTGTGTGGTTGGCAGGAAGTGGACCCAAACGCAGGACTCAGGAGAGAAGACTTGAACTCAAAAACCTGCTTCAATGCTGATTATTCACAGGAATAACAAGAGACCAAAAGCTCCTGCAGGGACGAGGAATCAGAGTAGACACGTCTAAGGAAACCACAGAGCAGAAAAACACAAAGCTTTGAGTCAGCATGATAATGATCAGAGGGAGACTGTGACAATACAGACATGTGGGATAACAAGGGGATTTCTCTGCTCTGCCTCTTGACGAAGGCGGTCACACTTTTCTGCTCCCCCTCTCCCTTAGCTTCCCTGCTTAGCCTCTTGTGTCCCTGTCTAGTCTTGTGTTTTTTGTATTACTTTCCCTGAACAGTCTCTCACAGTCTGTTCTCTAAAACCTAAAAGAAGAATTATGGATTTGATCAACATGTCCCTGAATGCTACTGACACCCTTTTCTCAACGAGAAGTCTGGGCTCGGGTGAGCCTGAGTGTCCTGGAGGTGCTTTCCCTGCCGGATACACGATGGACGGGTGGCAGAATTGGAGGGTCGTGTGCCTGGCGGGACTGTCGATCGAGGACGCTGAAGATATCGACCTATTCGGAACCATGGTAACAGGGTTCTTGCTGATCGGAGCTGGCTTGGCCCTGACTTATCGGAGAATTAAGAAAGCGAAACCGGCTGTTCAAAGCCCCACAAGGCTGCTGTGGTGTGAATAAGGCATGGCAGGACCAAAGATCATAATTTAGAGCCATTTTATTGATTTCACATCACACCACAACACACCCAAACCCCTGAGTCCCCGTGTTTTTAACTAGGCGGGCGTGATTAAGGATGCCGTGCAGGTGCGTCCGCCCTCCCTGCGCGGCACCACAGACCACACCCCACCACAGCTGCCCGCTGGGATTGAAACGATGGGACGAGGCGCGACGTCTCAGAATGGGCTCATTGAGTGCAGCACAGATCGAATCTTGGAGAAGCTTACGGCTGCCATGAACACTCAGAATAAGACCTCTGAGTGCAAATTGGATCACATCTTGGAGAAGCTCACTGCGGTCGTGAGTTCTCAGAATCGGCTCTTTGAGCACAAGAATGACAACATCATGGAGCGTAAGGTTGATAACATCATGGAGAAGCTCGCGGCTCTCCAACGGGAGATTGAGAGACCAGTGTTGGTCTGTTAGAACAGCTTTGAAATTCATATGAGTTGTTCGCACTAAAGTAAAAACCACCATCACTTCATGCGGATATGCCTTCAGCACTGTGGTCTCAAGGCTGGAGCTGAACAACAACACCCTGATAACGACTGTGTTGAGACTGTTCTTCCTATCTCATGCAAGGCCACCTGGGTTGGCTGGAAGACTGTTTACTTAGCCTGGCAGGGCGAAGGACACTGTCTCAGCTGAACTCTGGACACACACACACATATATACACATGCAGATATACACTCATCCCCCCTCCAAACGCCTTCGACGCTTATTCCCTTCCGCTCAAGAAGACCAGCGCACAGGATGTGCTGTCTACACTGGCTGTCTCTCACCCTTTACCCCCCCCGGCTGCTTGTCATGTGTTTCTTTGGTGTATTAAGAGTTTTTCATGTGCAGAGGTGTTTTTTCTGTTCTCTGATCTCCCTGTTGGAGCTCAGTCTGGGGGGAGTTATTTTTTCTCCTTATCTTTCCTCATGTGGTGCATTTTAGCCACAGCCACCCTGGGGCGCACTGACAGAGGTGAGGCTGCCGGACACTGGCGCCACCGGGCCCTCTGACCACCACCAGTAGTCAACGGGTGAAGTGTCTTGCCCAAGACGACCGAGACTGTCCGAGCTGGGGCTCAAACCGGCAACCTTCAGATTACAAGACGAACTCCCAACTCTTGAGCCACGATCGCCCCATCAGGTGAGAGGAAGTCAAACTAAATACAAGACACAGAGGGCAGTCACCAAAATGAAACAGGAAGAGGAACATAACAGAATGTGGAGACAAGATTAACTTCACAACTAAACAGGGAAACAATGGAGACAGGACACAGAGAGACAGACACGGGGACGAGACTGAGGAAACAGAAAGGGAACAGGAAAACAATCAACCTGAAGTCCTCTATCACTAACCTGAGACACAAATACCACAACAGAGAACCAACAAAAGGATCAGGAAAACTCAAAAGCACAAAGAAACCAAAACATTATGAACAGAAACGAGGAGCATAAATTATTAAAAACCAAAAACAAATAATGAAATTACAAAACTCAAAATCCTGATGACTCAGGGACCCTGACAGTTTCCTTATACAGAGAAATGAGGCTGTGTCAGTGTGTCAGAGCTCATTTACAGTGATTTAGATTCAGTAACATACATGTGGTGGCACAAAACAAACTGTGTTTTTCACAACTGAGACCAGAGAGAAGAAGAAGTTTCAGTCACAGTAACAGAATCAGAGGTTTAACAGTGTGTGGCTCCCTCTAGTGGATGTTGTGGAGTATTCTGTTGTCTTTGCTCCAAAGGTTTTTGTACAGAGTTTTGCTGTTTCCTGTCACTGTGGGCCTCACAGCACAGTAGTACACAGCAGAGTCAGACACTGCAGCAGAGGAGATCTGAAGAGTCATCAGTGTTTTGTCTCCACTCACATTAAAAGTGATTCCAGGGACTGGATCTGACAGTTTCCCTCCTGCTCCTAAGTGAGAGATCACGAACTCTGGTGGTTTTCCAGGATATTGTCGATACCAGAAGAAATAATCATTCCCATCAGCAGCTTTGGAGTATTTAAAGGACAGAGTAGCAGTGCTGCCTTCTACACTGAACACTTCTTTGTTGGTTGGAGTGAGATCTTCACAGCTGACACCTAAAGGAACAGAAACATGTTTTATTCTTTTATAAATCATCACAATTCAAATGTCTTTCTTTAAACACACAGATTGTAACGTACCTGTTAGAATGGTGAGAATCAGTAAAGAAAGTGCAAAATAGTCCAAAGACAACATGTTGAATGAAGGTAAAGTTTATGGTTTGTGTTGAACTCTGTTGAATGTGGAGGTTTCTCTCTCTTCTAGTTCAGTAACAGCTCAGCTCCTCCCTGAATCTCTGCTCCTCCTCTCTGATCTGGATTTGAACTTCTCTCACTTCCTCCTGCTTTACACACTAGTAGCAGCATCTTCACTTTCAGGTGGAGCTCATATTTCATTAGGCTCCAGCTTCCCTGCATCACTGAATTGGATAAGCTGCAAATGGATGGATCAGAATCAGAATACTTTATTGATCCCTGGGGGAAATTATTTAATGGATAATTAATTATTCAGTGTTAAGTCGAAACAAAAACACTTTCTGAACAAAAAACCTTCAGAAAACTGGAGAACTATTCTTCATGACCACGTTGAAAATGACGATGAGGTCTGTCTGCTTGGAAGCTGAAGTAGAAAAAGGTGTACCTCGTCACTTTTACACAGAGCTGATTGTCTCACATGAACCTGATCTCCAGGTCATATTTTCCTTTCTTCCTGCTTTATTTTGATTTACTAACCAGTCGTTTCACTTTAGTGTTTCCCCTGACTGATCCATTTCTGCTGGTAAACATTGTTTCAGTTGTGTGGTTGGCAGGAAGTGGACCCAAACGCAGGACTCAGGAGAGAAGACTTGAACTCAAAAACCTGCTTCAATGCTGATTATTCACAGGAATAACAAGAGACCAAAAGCTCCTGCAGGAACGAGGAATCAGAGTAGACACATCTAAGGAAACCACAGAGCAGAAAAACACAAAGCTTTGAGTCAGCATGATAATGATCGGAGGGAGACTGTGACAATACAGACATGTGTGATAACAAGGGGATTTCTCTGCTCTGCCTCTTGACGAAGGCGGTCGCACTTTTCTCCTCCTCCTCTCCCTTAGCTTCCCTGCTTAGCCTCTTGTGTCCTTGTCTAGTCTTGTGTTTTTTGTATTACTTTCCCTGAACACTCTCTCACAGTCTGTTCTCTAAAACCTAAAAGAAGAATTATGGATTTGATCAACATGTCCCTGAATGCAATTGACTCCCTTTTCTCAACGAGAAGTTTGGACTCGGGTGAGCCTGAGTGTCCTGGAGGTGCTTTCCCTGCCGGATACACGATGGACGGGTGGCAGAATTGGAGGGTCGTGTGCCTGGCGGGACTGTCGATCGAGGACGCTGAAGATATCTACCTATTCGGAACCATGGTAACAGGGTTCTTGCTGATCGGAGCTGGCTTGTCCCTGACTTATCGGAGAATTAAGAAAGCGAAACCGGCTGTTCAAAGCCCCACAAGGCTGCTGTGGTGTGAATAAGGCATGGCAGGACCAAAGATCATAATTTAGAGCCATTTTATTGATTTCACATCACACCACAACACACCCAAACCCCTGAGTCCCCGTGTTTTTAACTAGGCGGGCGTGATTAAGGATGCCGTGCAGGTGCGTCCGCCCTCCCTGCGCAGCACCGCAGACCACACCCCACCACAGCTGCCTGCTGGGATTGAAACGATGGGACGAGGCGCGACTTCTCAGAATGGGCTCATTGAGTGCAGCACAGATCGAATCTTGGAGAAGCTTACGGCTGCCATGAACACTCAGAATAAGACCTCTGAGCGCAAATTGGATCACATCTTGGAGAAGCTCACTGCGGTCGTGAGTTCTCAGAATCGGCTCTTTGAGCACAAGAATGACAACATCATGGAGCGTAAGGTTGATAACATCATGGAGAAGCTCGCGGCTCTCCAACGGGAGATTGAGAGACCAGTGTTGGTCTGTTAGAACAGCTTTGAAATTCACATGAGTTGTTCGCACTAAAGTAAAAACCACCATCACTTCATGCAGATACCCCTTCGGCACTGTGGTCTCAAGGCTGGAGCTGAACAACAACACCCTGATAACGACTGTGTTGAGACTGTTCTTCCTATCTCATGCAAGGCCACCTGGGTTGGCTGGAAGACTGTTTACTTAGCCTGGCAGGGCGAAGGACACTGTCTCAGCTGAACTCTGGACACACACACACATATATACACATGCAGATATACACTCATCCCCCCTCCAAACGCCTTCGACGCTTATTCCCTTCCGCTCAAGAAGACCAGCGCACAGGATGTGCTGTCTACACTGGCTGTCTCTCACCCTTTACCCCCCCCGGCTGCTTGTCATGTGTTTCTTTGGTGTATTAAGAGTTTTTCATGTGCAGAGGTGTTTTTTCTGTTCTCTGATCTCCCTGTTGGAGCTCAGTCTGGGGGGAGTTATTTTTTCTCCTTATCTTTCCTCATGTGGTGCATTTTAGCCACAGCCACCCTGGGGCGCACTGACAGAGGTGAGGCTGCCGGACACTGGCGCCACCGGGCCCTCTGACCACCACCAGTAGTCAACGGGTGAAGTGTCTTGCCCAAGACGACCGAGACTGTCCGAGCTGGGGCTCGAACCGGCAACCTTCAGATTACAAGACGAACTCCCAACTCTTGAGCCACGATCGCCCCATCAGGTGAGAGGAAGTCAAACTAAATACAAGACACAGAGGGCAGTCACCAAAATGAAACAGGAAGAGGAACATAACAGAATGTGGAGACAAGATTAACTTCACAACTAAACAGGGAAACAATGGAGACAGGACACAGAGAGACAGACACGGGGACGAGACTGAGGAAACAGAAAGGGAACAGGAAAGGAATCAACCTGAAGTCCTCTATCACTAACCTGAGACACAAATACCACAACAGAGAACCAACAAAAGGATCAGGAAAACTCAAAAGCACAAAGAAACCAAAACATTATGAACAGAAACGAGGAGCATAAATTACTAAAAACCAAAAACAAATAATGAAATTAGAAAACTCAAAATCCTGATGACTCAGGGACCCTGACAGTTTCCTTATACAGAGAAATGAGGCTGTGTCAGTGTGTCAGAGCTCATTTACAGTGATTTAGATTCAGTAACATACATGTGGTGGCACAAAACAAACTGTGTCACAGTAACAGAATCAGAGGTTTAACAGTGTGTGGCTCCCTCTAGTGGATGTTGTGGAGTATTCTGTTGTCTTTGCTCCAAAGGTTTTTGTACAGAGTTTTGCTGTTTCCTGTCACTGTGGGCCTCACAGCACAGTAGTACACAGCAGAGTCAGACACTGCAGCAGAGGAGATCTGAAGAGTCATCAGTGTTTTGTCTCCACTCACATTAAAAGTGATTCCAGGGACTGGATCTGATATTTTCCCTCCTGTTCCAAAGTGAGAGATCAGGAACTCTGGTGGTTTTCCAGGATATTGTCGATACCAGAATAAATAATCATTCCCATCAGCAGCTTTGGAGTATTTATAGGACAGAGTAGCAGTGCTGCCTTCTACACTGAACACTTCTTTGTTGGTTGGAGTGAGATCTTCACAGCTGACACCTAAAGGAACAGAAACATGTTTTATTCTTTTATAAATCATCACAATTCAAATGTCTTTCTTTAAACACACAGATTGTAACGTACCTGTTAGAATGGTGAGAATCAGTAAAGAAAGTGCAAAATAGTCCAAAGACAACATGTTGAATGAAGGTAAAGTTTATGGTTTGTGTTGAACTCTGTTGAATGTGGAGGTTTCTCTCTCTGCTAGTTCAGTAACAGCTCAGCTCCTCCCTGAATCTCTGCTCCTCCTCTCTGATCTGGATTTGAACTTCTCTCACTTCCTCCTGCTTTACACACTAGTAGCAGCATCTTCACTTTCAGGTGGAGCTCATATTTCATTAGGCTCCAGCTTCCCTGCATCACTGAATTGGATAAGCTGAAAATGGATGGATCAGAATCAGAATACTTTATTGATCCCTGGGGGAAATTATTTAATGGATAATTAATTATTCACTGTTAAGTTGAAACAAAAACACTTTCTGAACAAAAAATCTTCAGAAAACTGGAGAACTATTCTTCATGACCACGTTGAAAATCACGATGAGGTCTGTCTGCTTGGAAGCTGAAGTAGAAAAAGGTGTACCTCGTCACTTTTACACAGAGCTGATTGTCTCACATGAACCTGATCTCCAGGTCATATTTTCCTTTCTTCCTGCTTTATTTTGATTTACTAACCAGTCGTTTCACTTTAGTGTTTCCCCTGACTGATCCATTTCTGCTGGTAAACATTGTTTCAGTTGTGTGGTTGTCAGGAAGTGGACACAAACACAGGACTCAGGAGAGAAGAATTGAACTCAAAAACCTGCTTCAATGCTGATTATTCACAGGAATAACAAGAGACCAAAAGCTCCTGCAGGAACGAGGAATCAGAGTAGACACGTCTAAGGAAACCACAGAGTAGAAAAACACAAAGCTTTGAGTCAGCATGATAATGATCAGAGGGAGACTGTGACAATACAGACATGTGGGATAACAAGGGGATTTCTCTGCTCTGCCTCTTGACGAAGGCAGTCGCACTTTTCTCCTCCTCCTCTCCCTTAGCTTCCCTGCTTAGCCTCTTGTGTCCTTGTCTAGTCTCGTGTTTTTTGTATTACTTTCCCTGAACAGTCTCTCACAGTCTGTTCTCTAAAACCTAAAAGAAGAATTATGGATTTGATCAACTGGTCCCTGAATGCTATTGACACCCTTTTCTCAACGAGAAGTCTGGACTCGGGTGAGCCTGAGTGTCCTGGAGGTGCTTTCCCTGCCGGATACACGATGGACGGGTGGCAGAATTGGAGGGTCGTGTGCCTGGCGGGACTGTCGATCAAAGACGCTGAAGATATCGACCTATTCGGAACCATGGTAACAGGGTTGTTGCTGATCGGAGCTGGCTTGGCCCTGACTTATCGAAGAATTAAGAAAGCGGAACCGGCTGTTCAAACCCCCACAAGGCTGCTGTGGTGTGAATAAGGCACGGCGGGACCAAAGATCATAATTTAGAGTTTCACATCACACCACAACAAAAGAGTCCCCATGTTTTTAACTAGGCGGGCGTGATTAAGGATGCCGTGCAGGTGCGTCCGCCCTCCCTGCGTGGCACCGCAGACCACGCCCCACCACAGCTGCCTGCTGGGATTGAAACGATGGGACGAGGCGCAACTTCTCAGAATGGGCTCATTGAGTGCAGCACAGATCGAATCTTGGAGAAGCTTACGGCTGCCGTGAACACTCAGAATAAGACCTCTGAGTGCAAATTGGATCACATCTTGAAGAAGCTCACTGCGGTCGTGAGTTCTCAGGATCGGCTCTTTGAGCACAAGAATGACAACATCACGGAGCGTAAGGTTGATAACATCATAGAAGCTCGCGGCTCTCCAACGGGAGATTGAGAGACCAGTGTTGGTCTGTTAGAACAGCATTGAAATTCATATGAGTTGTTCGCACTAAAGTAAAAACCATCATCACTTCATGCAGATACCCCTTCGGCACTGCGGTCTCAAGGCTGGAGCTGAACAAAAACACCCTGATAACGACTGTGTTGAGACTGTTCTTCCTATCCCACGTGAGGCCACCTGGGTTGGCTGGAAGACTGTTTACTTAGCCTGGCAGGGCGAAGGACCTCTGGACACGCACACACGTACATATACACTGATATGCACACACTCATCCTCCCTCCAAATGCCTTCGACGCTTATTCCCTTCCGATGCTGACGGTGGATCAAGGAGACCAGCGCACAGGCTGCAGGCCCGGATGTGCTGTCTACACTGGCTGTCTCTCACCCTTTACCCCCCCCCCCCCCCCCCCCCCCCCCCCCCGCTGCTTGTCATGTGTTTCTTTGGTGTATTAAGAGTTTTTCATGTGCAGAGGTGTTTTTTCTGTTCTCAAACTGATCTCCCTGTTGGAGCTCAGTCTGGGGGGAGTTATTTTTTCTCCTTGTCTTTCCTCATGTGGTACATTTTCCATTGTTAGACCTCTCTGACCTGTCTTCCCCATGTGATGTTTGTATGGTCGGACGGTAAGATGGCGCCGCCATTGCGTGCAATAGGTCGGCAGCCTTATGAAATTTCCCCTTGTGGGACTAATAAATGTATCTTATCTTGTCTTAAAAGAAACAAATGGGAACACAGCTGATGGCAACTAACACAATGATGGCCTGTATTTGTATAGCGCTTTACTAGTCCCTAAGGACCCCAAAGCCTTTACACATCCACCCATTCCACTGGTGATGGCAGCTACATTTTAGCCACAGCCACCCTGGGGCGCACTGACAGAGGCGAGGCTGCCGGACACTGGTGCCACCGGGCCCTCTGACCACCACCAGTAGTCAACGGGTGAAGTGTCTTGCCCAAGGACACAACGACCGAGACTGTCCGAGCCGGGGCTCGAACCAGCAACCTTCCAATTACAAGACGAACTCCCAACTCTTGAGCCACGATCGCCCCATCAGGTGAGAGGAAGTCAAACTAAATACAAGACACAGAGGGCAGTCACCAAAATGAAACAGGAAGAGGAACATAACAGAATGTGGAGACAAGATTAACTTGACACAACTAAACAGGGAAACAATGGAGACAGGACACAGAGAGACAGACACGGGGACGAGACTGAGGAAACAGAAAGGGAACAGGAAAGGAATCAATCTGAAGTCCTCTATCACTAACCTGAGACACAAATACCACAACAGAGAACCAACAAAAGGATCAGGAAAACTCATAAGCACAAAGAAACCAAAACATTATGAACAGAAACGAGGAGCATAAATTACTTCTAAAACCCAAAAACAAATAATGAAATTAGAAAACTCAAAATCCTGATGACTCAGGGACCCTGACAGTTTCCTTATACAGAGAAATGAGGCTGTGTCAGTGTGTCAGAGCTCATTTACAGTGATTTAGATTCAGTAACATACATGTGGTGGCACAAAACAAACTGTGTCACAGTAACAGAATCAGAGGTTTAACAGTGTGTGGCTCCCTCTAGTGGATGTTGTGAGTATTCTGTTGTCTTTGCTCCAAAGGTTTTTGTACAGAGTTTTGCTGTTTCCTGTCACTGTGGGCCTCACAGCACAGTAGTACACAGCAGAGTCAGTCACTGCAGCAGAGGAGATCTGAAGAGTCATCAGTGTTTTGTCTCCACTCACATTAAAAGTGATTCCAGGGACTGGATCTGACATTTTCCCTCCTGTTCCCGAGTGAGAGATCAGGAACTCTGGTGGTTTTCCAGGATATTGTCGATACCAGTAAAACTCGTCACCTGCAGCTGCTTGTTTGGAGTATCTGTAGGACAGAGTAGCTGTGCTGCCTTCCAAACTGGACTCTTCAGTTTTGTTTGCAGTGAGTTGTTGACAGCTGACACCTAAAGGAACAGAAATCTGTTAAATGCTGTGTTGTATACAAAGAAAGCATCAATAACATGTAAACATTGGGATGAAGCAGTTTTTGACAGGTTGTCATGCACCTGTTAGAATCATGATCATTAACAGAGACGTTTCATAACAGTCCAGCATCAACATGTTGAATAAAGTGAATCTTCTGAGTGTTGAACTCTGTTGAATGTGGAGGTTTCTCTCTCTCGTCTGTTCTTCAGTAACAGCTCAGCTCCTCCCTGAATCTCTGTGCCTCCTCTTTGGTTTGTAGCTTCACTTCTCTGTTACACCTCCTTCTTTTAAACTTCCTCCTCTTCAATCAGCTTGAAACACAGCAGAGTAGGAGGTGTGGTGGTCAGAAGCAATGTTCCCTCTAAGATGCGCGCGTGCACAATTGTGCACTGCTTGCACGATCTCTGCGACTGCTGAGTGTTACAGGTGTTACAGCAGTGATACATCTGCTGCTGTCAGGCCTGCAGGTATCAGGCTGTTGTTCTCCTTCATCTCATAGTGGACAGAAATTATTTTTGGAGTGGCACAAATAATTTGTGTGGCATCAGATTTGATGCAGAACAGCTGATTGTTCTGGAAATAGTTTGAAATGTTTGTTTAAAAAACGCCTTGGCTGCATTTTTAGGTAAACAACTGCAAAACTTTGTTTGCAAAACTCAGTTACTTTTTTGAAGAAGTAACTATATGATTAATTGCCCAACATTGGTCATTATTTACTGTATTTGCAGACAGAGTTACTGACTCTCTCCCAGACCACAGACTCATAATACAGACAGAAAGTTGTGTTTTCAAAATTGGAGTTCAAGTTATTTTAACTTCCAATAGTGTTAACATACTACACAGGTCATGAACAAGATTTTTTAAATTTTCATTGTAAGTGGGCAAAAGCAGTTAATTAAAAGTAGTCTAACATAAATGCTGTAATTTGATTATTTTAATAAACATGGAACTTGGATGATTCGATGCTGGCGTGACCACAGTGCACACATCTGCTGTTGCTCACAGTGGTCCAAGAGACACTCAGGGAGTTTGTGTGTTCGCTCCAGGGCTGCCACGATTAGTCGACTATTAAAATCGTCGACGACTAATTTAATAGTCGACGCAAAAGACGCAGGAATAAGTAGTAGGATTTAAGAGTGTAATAACGGACTGAAACAGAAGATGGCAGCACTGCATGTACAAGGATGCCAGCTGCCGTTAAACCCCGAAGAAGAAGAAGCTGTGTCCCAGAATTCATAGCGCGGCCCAGCTCAGTTGTATCACCAACAATGGTGGCAGCTAGTTTTTTTTTGTTTTGTTTTTTTTTAACCTTTATTTAAACATCAGTACAATACAAAATGGAATTAAACAGTACCACAATAATGGTGTTGTACTTACAAAAGAATTGTATGTATAGATAAACAAATACAAGAACAGTATTCAAAAACAACAATATAAATATGCTAGGGGGAAAGTAACTGATCAAGCCAAAGAATAAAGTGATTGAAAGATTTGGATTTTTTCACAAACACCAATAGTTTTTATAGCTTTTGGGTTAGTGGAGTTCTTAATTGAGTTAAAATACTGTACAAGTTCAAAGGAGAATACATAAAAAGAGGGATGTCTTCCTAAACATTTGGACTTATGAATATGAAATTTAGCCATTAAAATTAACAAGTTAATCATATATCTGTTATCAAAGTTGAATTGTTTTTGGTTTTTGTGCAGACCAAACAAAACATATTTCCAAAACAGTACAAATCCTTTAAATATATTTTCTGAAATAAAAACACATAAACTCAAAAATCTTGTACAAGGTTACAAAACCAAAAAAGATGTGTAGTAGATTCCTTGGAAGTTTTACAAAAGCTACAGCTTGTATCAATGTCTAATTTGAATTTGCTTTGAAGATCATCTTTAGAAGGATAAATTCTGTGTATTAACTTATAAGAAATATCTTTAATTTTGTTGGTAATTAAAAACTGATTAGGGAGTCTCCAAACTTCGTTCCACATAAAACCATCTGACAGCCGGTTCCAGAAAAAAATGACATATGGTAGCGTGGTTATGGTACTCTGAAATAAAGCTCTGATTGATTTATTGTTGTTTTTAGATTGCTTAGAAAAGCAAATCTTGCCAACAAAAGTTTGTATGGGAGATGCCAACGGCCTGTGGAATGAAGTGATATTAGGTTGATTCTTAAACAGCATACAAACCCCTGATGGTATTGATCCAAATACTTTTGTATAATCATCACGATTTATAGCTAAATTGAAAAGTAAACAAAATTCTTCATAGGAGAAAAGCGTACCATTTGAATCAAATAATTGGTTGACTAAAACAATGTTATTCCTAAACCAACGATCTAAGAAGAGAGATTTTCTTTTAAATAAAACATCCTTGTTATTCCAGATATAATAATTGTGTGGACTAAAGTTATGCTTGTAAATAAGAGTCCATGCTAAAAAAGCTTGACGATGAAAAGCAGAGATTTTTAAAGGGATTTTATCAATATCAAAATTACAAGTAAGGAAAAATTCCGTGCCACCTAACTTAGAAAACATAAACACAGGTATAGTATTCCAAATGGAAGTAGGATTAGTAATTAGATTCTTTAACCAATTTATTTTGAATGTGTTATTTAAAGTGTTAAAATCTAACACATTAAGTCCTCCATTGACATAGGAGTTCATAAGAACTGTTTTTTTAGTTGTGTGTCCTATTTTTCCAGATAAAGTTGAAAAGTAACTTTTCAACCTCTTTTATGAGTTTTTTATCAAGGTGCAATGCCAATGCAGCGTATGTAAGACGAGAGATGCCTTCTGCTTTCGTTATTAATACTCTGCCTTTTAACGACAAATCTCTTAAGAGCCACTGATTAAATCTGTTTTTGAGTTTCTCTAGAATAGGATAGAAATTTTGAGTGATTCTACTTTCCTGATTTTTGGTTATTATAATACCTAAATAACGAATTTCTTGTTTTATTGGAATGTTACACAAAGCTGTTTTCGAACATTCTTTTATCGCCATAAGTTCACATTTAGGAATATTCAAGTACAATCCAGAAGCTTTGGAAAATATGGAGATTGTTTCAATAGCAATAGAGATTTGATCTTCATCTTTTAGGAATAATGTAGTGTCATCCGCTAACTGTGTTATGAGTAAATCTTTGCCAATTAACGATATACCTTTTACATTGCTTGATTTCATATGGTTAGACAATAGTTGGGCAATTAACAAAAACAGGTATGGAGAAATGGGACAGTCTTGTCTTATCCCTCTTTGTATGTTAAATCTGGGTGAAGTACCGTTTGTTAATTTAATACTGCTGTTACTGTTATGGTATAATGTTTTAATCACTGTAGAGAAGTAAGAGCCAAAACCATACTTATCCAGAGCTTGAAATATAAATTCATGCTCCACCGTATCGAAGGCCTTGTAGAAGTCTAAAAATAAAATGAAACCACTGCAATTTATGAGGTCAGAATAATCCAGAATATCTAAAACCAATCTGATATTGTTAGTTATGTGTCTTTTAGGCATAAAGCCAGATTGTGTTTCATCAATAACAGAGTCAAGAACCATCTTAAGTCTGTTAGCTATAATTAGAGCAAATACTTTATAATCATTATTTAGGAAGCTAATTGGTCTCCAATTATCAATCATTAATAGGTCCTTATTAGGCTTCGGAATCAACGTGGTCAAACCTTGATTCATCGTAGTGGGAAGTTGTTGGTTTCTTATGCTTTCTGCAAATACCTCAAGAAGAAAGGGAGACAACTCTTCAGAAAAAGTTTTATATAATTCAGCAGTAAGACCATCCGTACCTGGAGATTTATTATTTTTTAATAGTCCAATTGCATCTTTGACTTCTTCTAATGAGATGGGTTGATCACATAATATAGAGTCTTCTTGGCTGATAGATTTAACATTCAGCGATTCTAAGAGGTGATCTGTAGCTTCCTGAGAAAATGTAGAGCTATAAAGTTCCTTATAGAAATGACTACAATGTTTAGAGATTAATCTGTAATCCTCTGTTATAACCCCATTTAACATTAATTTGCTAATATTATTTATGCTTGAGTGTTTCTTTCTAAACTAAAGAAATAATGGGAATTACGCTCACCTTCTTCAAGCCATTTAGATCTTGATCTGATAAAAGCTCCTTTTGCTTTGTCTGTGTATAAACGATCTAATTTATCTTGTAATTTAACAAGGTTCAATTTATCCTCTTCAGTTAAAGTGTCAATTTGTTTATTAGATAACTGTGTGATTTGAGAGATTATATTTTCTTCCTCTAATCTTCTGGATTTTGCATTAAGGCTGCCAACCTTCCTTAAATATTTGCCAATTTCAAATTTTAATAATTCCCAGTTATTTCTATACTTTAAATCTTCTTGAGCTATAGACCAAAAGTTTGAGATGAGTTCTTTAAGCTCCTTTTTCACATTGTCTTTTTGTAATAATGAGCTGTTGAGTTTCCAGTATGTAAATTTAACAACAGAAGAATTAGATAGAGAAGTTAGATTTATTTTAATATATATGGCTTTATGATCTGTTGCTGGAGAAGGCCAAGCACCTACATCTATGCTATTGCTGTCAAAGCTCTCCGAAACTAACCAAAAGTCTATCCTTGAATGTCTCGAGTTAGAATTGTTGCACCAAGTAAACATTTTGGACTGAGGATATTTGAATCTCCAAATGTCTGTGAGTTTAAGACGTACCATAACAGCCTTCAATGTGGTATTAATTCTGTTCGAATGTCCTGGAGGAAATTTATCTAATTCAGCATCCATAATACAGTTAAAGTCTCCACCTAGTAATAATTTCGCATTTGGAAATTTATTTAACCAGCTAGATTTTTTTTTTTCAATTGTCAAAAATAAATGATCATTTTCTAGCTTCGTGTTAAACCCGTATATGTTAGTTACAATTAAGACTAAATCATTACATTTTATGACTTGACATATGTAATGACCTGCAGAATCACATTCTGTATGTAAAACATCCCCATTATATCTGTTTTTTAGGATTGATACCCCTGCTGATCGTTCAGTTCCATGAGATAACCAGATAGAATTTCCCCATTGAGATCGCCAAAAATTAACATCGTTGATAGTAGAGTGAGATTCTTGTAAAAACACAAAGTCAGATTTAAGTTGCTTTGCATAAAGAAAAGTGGCTTTACGTTTTAAGTTGTTACGAAGACCCCTAGCATTAATAGAAACAAAAAACAAAGAACACAAATTGACAAAGAAAAGATATGTATTAAAATGTAAATCGAAGGTAAACTTTTTAACCTAACACTGAGATCAGCACTAGAATATGAAAATGTTCACAGTATACAGTATATATATAAATAAACTTTAGACGCCTAAAAAAAGCGTAGCAAAAAAAAAAAAAAAGGCTTTACCTATTTAACAGTAAGTTTGCTTTTTGCTAACATCAAAGAGCAATTTAGAAAGTCAAACATTAATATCTACAGATATCAGGCACATCAATATAAAAAACACCTTGTAAACAAACCTGAGAAGAACTGAGGGTCAGGGAATACCGAATAGATTATGTGTGAATTTCAGCACCATTTACGAAGCCTCGACCTCCAACAAAGTAAGCAGATTTCCCTTCTTCACGTGCTTTCTTTATAATGGGCCACAGCTTCAGTCTGTTCTCTTTGTCCTCTCTCGTCAGGTCTTCAGTGAACCGCAGATGATTATTTTGAAGGAAAGTATTGTTCTTGGCAGCTTTCCACACCGCATCACGAATTCTCCTTGAGATGAACCGGATGATGATCCCTCTGGGTCTCGGGTCATTTTGTTTTGGTTTCCCCACTCGATGAGCGATGTCTAAAACCTCTGAAAACTTTTCCTTTTCCGCAGGCAGAACCGTTTGGCATATCCCAATCGCCTTTTCGCGCACATCTTCTTTCTCCAACTCCGCTACCCCATACAGTCTCAGATTCCAACGGCGGTTGTAGCGTTCAACTTCAGAGATGCGTTCATCACATTTCTGTGTAAGCGCTTCATTTTTCTCAACCCTCTTCTCAATGACCATAATCTTATCACTTATGTCCTTTAAATCCGTACGAACTGTTCCTACCATTTCTTCAATGGCATCACTTCTGGTGTTGATCAGATTAATCAAAGTGTTGACCGCATCAGCTTTCAGGGAGTCGCCATCAGAGTGACTGGTAGACAATGTTGGTTTTTTAGCCACTGGAGGCTTGGAAGGCGTAACTGGTAGAGGTGGAAATTCTTCTTCAACCATCTGCTGACACTCTATTTCTTTCATGTAGCTATGGTCGCTAGCTAGCATGCTAGTTGCATGTGTTTTGCCCGAGTTACTCAGCCTTTTCTGAGCAGATTTCGACATGTTGTTGTTATTGAATTTGGTTTCAAATTTAGCAGGTTTAGTGCGTTGATCTTCAAAAAAGTCTTGAAAGTTAGAAAGACGTCAAATAGGTGTTGTAAAAGTGCTTTATATCTTTCTAGTGCTGAGAGCTCGAAAAAACACTTCTCTTCACGCCGCCATCTTGCTCGGCCCGGTACTGGTGGCAGCTAGTTAGTTTTAATGTTACTCTTATTATTCTTTCTGGGTCACAAAATAAACGTTTAACATATTTTCAGGCGAGAATGTAGCTGTGTAAACCTCAAATATCTGCTCAGTTTATCAAGACACCACATATTTTCAAAAGCGCTCCGACGTTTTCGGAGACGTCTGTTACCCACTAGCTCGATAGCTAGCCGGGGGCTAGGCTCACTAGAGCCGTGAGAACACCGGACTCCCGCAAATCGTTTTCAAACCCACCGCCGTCTTTCGCTACTCAGGTTAAACATGATATATAAGTCACTTAGATAACTTAAAAATGTTATTGTTTGGCTTTTTTCAGTATTTTATTTGTTCCTGAGTAAATCGGTTTGGCTGAGATTAAAGTTATAGTTTTAACACAGCTGAATATACGTCAAGCAGACAGCTGATTATCAGAAGTGTGAGATGCTGGAGAATTTACTCCGGTGTCCTGTTATATTTTAGATAGCAAGGAGTTTATTAAACTTCACCGAAACAATCTGCAAATGTCATTAACATTTAATAAACTATCATCTTGTCTTTATTTTTAGTTAGCACATACCTTAAACACTTAAAGCTGTAAGCTAATGATAGTTATATAAGAGCAGATGCTGCTGGTGCAATAAGCTGTACGTTTTATGGATGATGATCTGATTAGTCGACTATCAAAATAATCGTTTGTGGCAGCTCTAGTTCACTCAGACACATGAAACATTAGAGGGAACATTGGTCAGAAGAAGAAGAAGATGTCATGGTAATTCTGGGTTTTAATGATTTGTTTGAAGTGTTCCAGGGTGGAATGATTGTTCAACATTCACCTTTATTGACTGTAAAAAACAATAATTGGCTTCACAAGTTTGACTTTATTTTGGATTTTCTCTAATTCACATAGATTCTAAAGTATACAGACAGGCTTAAATAAATAGATTTACATGTAAATATACACATAATAAAGGTCCTGAAGGTTCTACAGTGTCTTTCACTTTGACAAGGCCACAGTTCTCATGAGTGTTTGACTCAAACTGGTAGTTTCTCTTTGCAGCATAAAAAGGATTTGTCAGACAGACCTCATTGGATCCAGAACTTGAACTTTAAACCTCTTAAACAAGACTGAGACCCTCCTGTGTGCTAACAAACCAGAGGTTTAACAGTGTGTGGCTCCCTCTAGTGGATGTTGTGAGTATTCTGTTGTCTTTGCTCCAAAGGTTTTTGTACAGAGTTTTGCTGTTTCCTGTCACTGTGGGCCTCACAGCACAGTAGTACACAGCAGAGTCAGTCACTGCAGCAGAGGAGATCTGAAGAGTCATCAGTGTTTTGTCTTCAGTCACATTAAAAGTGATTCCAGGGACTGGCTCTAATATTTCCACTCCTGTTCCCGAGTGAGAGATCAGGAACTCTGGTGGTTTTCCAGGATATTGTCGATACCAGAAGAAATAATCATCTCCAGCTGCTTGTTTGGAGTATCTGTAGGACAGAGTAGCTTTGCTGCCTTCCAAGCTGGACTCTTCAGTTTTGTTTGCAGTGAGTTGTTGACAGCTGACACCTAAAGGAACAGAAATCTGTTAAATGCTGTGTTGTATACAAAGAAAGCATCAATAACATGTAAACATTGGGATGAAGCAGTTTTTGACAGATTGTCATGCACCTGTTAGAATCATGATCATTAACAGAGACGTTTCATAACAGTCCAGCATCAACATGTTGAATAAAGTGAATCTTCTGAGTGTTGAACTCTGTTGAATGTGGAGGTTTCTCTCTCTCGTCTGTTCTTCAGTAACAGCTCAGCTCCTCCCTGAATCTCTGTGTCTCCTCTTTGGTTTGTAGCTTCACTTCTCTGTTACACCTCCTTCTTTTAAACTTCCTCCTCTTCAATCAGCTTGAAACACAGCAGAGTAGGAGGTGTGGTGGTCAGAAGCAATGTTCCCTCTAAGATGCGCGCGTGCACAATTGTGCACTGATTGCACGATCTCTGCGACTGCTGAGTGTTACAGGTGTTACAGCAGTGATACATCTGCTGCTGTCAGGCCTGCAGGTATCAGGCTGTTGTTCTCCTTCATCTCATAGTGGACAGAAATTATTTTTGGAGTGGCACAAATAATTTGTGTGGCATCAGATTTGATGCAGAACAGGTGATTGATCTGTAAATAGTTTGAAATGTTTGTTTAAAAACTCCTTGGCTGCATTTTTAGGTAAACAGCTGCAAAAAACTTTGTTTGCAAAACTCAGTTACTTTTTTGAAGAAGTAACTATATGATTAATTGCCCAACATTGGTCATTATTTACTGTATTTGCAGACAGAGTTACAGACTCTCTAACAGACCACAGACTCATAATACAAGTCAGAGCTTTATAAAAAAAAAAAGGAAAAAAAAGAAAAAAAAGAAAGTTGTGTTTTCAAAATTGGAGTTGAAGTTATTTTAACTTCCAATAGTGTTAACAAACTACACAGGTCATGAACAAGATTTTTTAAATTTTCATTGTAAGTGGGCTAAAGCAGTTAATTAAAGATAGTCTAACATAAATGCTGTAATTTGATTATTTTAATAAACATGGAACTTGGATGATTCGATGCTGGCGTGACCACAGTGCACACGTCTGCTGTTGCTCACAGTGGTCCAAGCTCAGGGAGTTTGTGTGTTCGCTCCAGGGCTGCCACGATTAGTCGACTAGTCACGATTACGTCGACTATTAAAATCGTTGATGACTAATTTAATAGTCGACGCAAAAGATGCAGGAATAAGTAGTAGGATTTAAGAGTGTAATAACGGACTGAAACAGAAGATGGCAGCACTGCATGTACAAGGATGCCAGCTGCCGTTTAACCCCGAAAAAGAAGCTGTGTCCCAGAATTCATAGCGCGGCCCAGCTCAGTTTCCAACAATGGCGGCAGCTAGTTAGTTTTAATATTACTCTTATTATTCTTTCTGGGTCACAAAATAAACGTTTAACATATTTTCAGGCGAGAATGTAGCTGTGTAAACCTCAAATATCTGCTCAGTTTATCAAGACACCACATATTTTCAAAAGCGCTCCGACATTTTCGGAGACGTCTGTTAGCCACTAGCTCGATAGCTAGCCGGGGGCTAGGCTAACTAGAGCGGTGAGAACACCGGACTCCCGCAAATTGTTTTCAAACCCACCGCAGTCTTTCGCTACTCAGGTTAAACATGATATATAAGTCACTTAGATAACTTAAAAATGTTATTGTTTGGCTTTTTTCAGTATTTTATTTGTTCCTGAGTAAATCGGTTTGGCTGAGATTAAAGTTATAGTTTTTACACAGCTGAATATACGTCAAGCAGACAGCTGATTATCAGAAGTGTGAGATGCTCGAGAATTTACTCCGGTGTCCTGTTATATTTTAGATAGCAAGGAGTTTATTAAACTTCACTGAAACAATCTGCAAATTTCATTAAAATGTAATAAACTATCATCTTGTCTTTATTTTTAGTTAGCACATACCTTAAACACTTAAAGCTGTAAGCTAATGATAGTTATATAAGAGCAGATGCTGCTGGTGCAATAAGCTGTACGTTTTATGGATGATGATCTGATTAGTCGACTATCAAAATAATCGTTTGTGGCAGCTCTAGTTCACTCAGACACATGAAACATTAGAGGGAACATTGGTCAGAAGAAGAAGAAGATGTCGTGGTAATTCTGGGTTTTAATGATTTGTTTGAAGTGTTCCAGGGTGGAATGATTGTTCAACATTCACCTTTATTGACTGTAAAAAACAATAATTGGCTTCACAAGTTTGACTTTATTTTGGATTTTCTCTAATTCACATGGACCCTAAAGTATACAGACAGGCTTAAATAAATAGATTTACATGTAAATATACACATAATAAAGGTCCTGAAGGTTCTACAGTGTCTTTCACTTTGACAAGGCCACAGTTCTCATGAGTGTTTGACTCAAACTGGTAGTTTCTCTTTGCAGCATAAAAAGGATTTGTTAGACAGACCTCATTGGATCCAGAACTTGAACTTTAAACCTCTTAAACAAGACTGAGACCCTCCTGTGTGCTAACAAACCAGAGGTTTAACAGTGTGTGGCTCCCTCTAGTGGATGTTGTGAGTATTCTGTTGTCTTTGCTCCAAAGGTTTTTGTACAGAGTTTTGCTGTTTCCTGTCACTGTGGGCCTCACAGCACAGTAGTACACAGCAGAGTCAGACACTGCAGCAGAGGAGATCTGAAGAGTCATCAGTGTTTTGTCTTCAGTCACATTAAAAGTGATTCCAGGGACTGGGTCAGACATTTTCATTCCTGTTCCCGAGTGAGAGATCAGGAACTCTGGTGGTTTTCCAGGATATTGTCGATACCAGTAAAACTCGTCACCTGCAGCTGCTTGTTTGGAGTATCTGTAGGACAGAGTAGCTGTGCTGCCTTCCAAGCTGGACTCTTCAGTTTTGTTTGCAGTGAGTTGTTGACAGCTGACACCTAAAGGAACAGAAATCTGTTAAATGCTGTGTTGTATACAAAGAAAGCATCAATAACATGTAAACATTGGGATGAAGCAGTTTTTGACAGATTGTCATGCACCTGTTAGAATCATGATCATTAACAGAGACGTTTCATAACAGTCCAGCATCAACATGTTGAATAAAGTGAATCTTCTGAGTGTTGAACTCTGTTGAATGTGGAGGTTTCTCTCTCTCGTCTGTTCTTCAGTAACAGCTCAGCTCCTCCCTGAATCTCTGTGTCTCCTCTTTGGTTTGTAGCTTCACTTCTCTGTTACACCTCCTTCTTTTAAACTTCCTCCTCTTCAATCAGCTTGAAACACAGCAGAGTAGGAGGTGTGGTGGTCAGAAGCAATGTTCCCTCTAAGATGCTCACGTGCGTAATTGTGCACTGCTTGCACGATCTCTGCGACTGCTGAGTGTTACAGGTGTTACAGCAGTGATACATCTGCTGCTGTCAGGCCTGCAGGTATCAGGCTGTTGTTCTCCTTCATCTCATAGTGGACAGAAATTATTTTTGGAGTGGCACAAAAAATTTGTGTGGCATCAGATTTGATGCAGAACAGCTGATTGTTCTGGAAATAGTTTGAAATGTTTGTTTAAAAAACGCCTTGGCTGCATTTTTAGGTAAACAGCTGCAAAAAACTTTGTTGTTTGCATAAGTCAGTTACTTTTTTGAAGAAGTAACTATATGATTAATTACCCAACATTGGTCATTATTTACTGTATTTGCAGACAGAGTTACAGACTCTCTCCCAGACCACAGACTCATAATACAGACAGAAAGTTGTGTTTTCAAAATTGGAGTTGAAGTTATTTTAACTTCCAGTAGTGTTAACATACTACACAGGTCATGAACAAGATTTCTTTTAAATGTTCATTGTAAGTGGGCTAAAGCAGTTAATTAAAAGTAGTCTAACATAAATGCTGTAATTTGATTATTTTAATAAACATGGAACTTGGATGATTCGATGCTGGCGTGACCACAGTGCACACGTCTGCTGTTGCTCACAGTGGTCCAAGGGACGCTCAGGGAGTTTGTGTGTTCACTCTAGGGCTGCCACGATTAGTCGACTATTAAAATTGTCGACGACTAATTTAATGGTCGACGCAAAAGACGCAGGAATAAGTAGTAGGATTTAAGAGTGTAATAACGGACTGAAACAGAAGATGGCAGCACTGCATGTACAAGGATGCCAGCTGCCGTTAAACCCCGAAGAAGAAGAAGCTGTGTCCCAGAATTCATAGCGCAGCCCAGCTCAGTTTCCAACAATGGCGGCAGCTAGTTAGTTTTAATATTACTCTTATTATTCTTTCTGGGTCACAAAATAAACGTTTAACATATTTTCAGGCGAGAATGTAGCTGTGTAAGCCTCAAATATCTGTGTAAGGACAAGAAAGACATTGTGGACAAAACAGGACACCCCCCATAATCTTTAGTTACAATATTATAGTTAGTTAAATGGTCTGATTGTTCAAATATGTATTTTCTTTGATTGTGGTAAAATAAGGTGTGCCCCAGTCTCCAAAAATGACGTAGTGCAGAAAGGGTAGTTATTCCTCCGTTACACCACAAGAGGGAGTATCCCCTAAAATGAGCAGCTCTAGCGGGAGTAAATAAGCCCAGCCACTACCCATAAGGCAGTGCGCCTATAAGAGTTGTGTGAGACTGCAAAAGTGTGCAACGTTGTGCTATGTTAATGTATATATTTGCAGGTAAGCAGATACAAGATGGTAAATAACTTAAAATGTACCTACAGATGAGTACACGGGGTTGCAGAGAATGTGGGAAAGTTGGCCGTTAATCCCCACTATGTGTCATTAGTATATAAGTTATTGGTAGCGATGTGAATTAGCCGTGACGCTAACGATTAGCAGCTCGATCTAATTCATTAGTTTGTGCGGAACCCTCGTGGCACTTTCGTGGATTTATACCTGTACCGAGCTGTAATCACAGCAGATATAGACTGGTGGATCACACTATCTTTTGTTTATGTTTATTTCATTGTTGCACTGTGAGAAATATTAGTGATTTGAGTTTAAAGACTAACCATAAGGCAGTGCGCCTATAAGAGTTGTGTGAGACTGCAAAAGTGTGTAACGTTGTGCTATGTTAATGTATATATTTGCAGATGCAGTAAAGGCGAACTCACAAAGCCACACTGGTTTTAATTCATTTTAATCCAAGTGTGCAACATCTGCTCAGTTTATCAAGACACCACATATTTTCAAAAGCGCTCCGACGTTTTCGGAGACGTCTGTTACCCACTAGCTCGATAGCTAGCCGGGGGCTAGGCTAACTAGAGCCGTGAGAACACCGGACTCCCGGCTAATCGTTTTCAAACCCACCGCCGTCTTTCGCTACTCAGGTTAAACATGATATATAAGTCACTTAGATAACTTAAAAATGTTATTGTTTGGCTTTTTTCAGTATTTTATTTGTTCCTGAGTAAATCGGTTTGGCTGAGATTAAAGTTATAGTTTTTACACAGCTGAATAAACATCAAGCAGACAGCTGATTATCAGAAGTGTGAGATGCTCGAGAATTTACTCCGGTGTCCTGTTATATTTTAGATAGCAAGGAGTTTATTAAACTTCACCGAAACAATCTGCAAATGTCATTAAAATTTAATAAACTATCATCTTGTCTTTATTTTTAGTTAGCACCTTAAACACTTAAAGCTGTAAGCTAATGATAGTTATATAAGAGCAGATGCTGCTGGTGCAATTAAGCTGTACGTTTTATGGATGATGATCTGATTAGTCGACTATCAAAATAATCGTTTGTGGCAGCTCTAGTTCACTCAGACACATGAAACATTAGAGGGAACATTGGTCAGAAGAAGAAGAAGATGTCATGGTAATTCTGGGTTTTAATGATTTGTTTGAAGTGTTCCAGGGTGGAATGATTGTTCAACATTCACCTTTATTGACTGTAAAAAACAATAATTGGCTTCACAAGTTTGACTTTATTTTGGATTTTCTCTAATTCACATGGACCCTAAAGTATACAGACAGGCTTAAATAAATAGATTTACATGTAAATATACACATAATAAAGGTCCTGAAGGTTCTACAGTGTCTTTCACTTTGACACAGCCACAGTTCTCATGAGTGTTTGACTCAAACTGGTAGTTTCTCTTTGCAGCATAAAAAGGATTTGTTAGACAGACCTCATTGGATCCAGAACTTGAACTTTAAACCTCTTAAACAAGACTGAGACCCTCCTGTGTGCTAACAAACCAGAGGTTTAACAGTGTGTGGCTCCCTCTAGTGGATGTTGTGGAGTATTCTGTTGTCTTTGCTCCAAAGGTTTTTGTACAGAGTTTTGCTGTTTCCTGTCACTGTGGGCTGCAGAGCACAGTAGTACACAGCAGAGTCAGTCACTGCAGCAGAGGAGATCTCCAGATAAAACTCACTTTTGTCTTGATCTTTTCTAAACTTCAGCTTTTCTGTTTTCTCTGAATAATCTGCCATGAGAAGCTGTGGATGTGAACCGGACTTCTGATGGTACCAGTAGAGGTTCCTGACAGAGCCTGAATATTTGCAGGAGAGAGTCACAGTGTCTCCTTCCAAACTCATCACTACATCTTTAGATGGTGTCAGTAAATCCTCAGAGGATCCTGAAAACAACAAAGACATATTTCACCATCATGTTTCTGTATCTTTAAACTTAGTTTATAAAAAGTGAATCAATTCAAACAACATCCAAATATTTTCATGTCCATCATCTCCTTTTACATCTCACTCCATCTTTTGATGACTCACCAGTCTGAAAGGAGACGATCATCATCCAAATGAAAAGCAGCAACATGATTTTCTCTTGGACTGAATGAACAATAGAGAGAACACAGCAGCTCTTCAGCTCCTAAATGAAGCCTTTCATATTCACTGCTGTAGCTCCTCCTCCAAAGGCGGCTTCTTCTGGATCGGCTTGGCCCTGGTTTCTGTGGAGCCTGTAAATAAAGAGAGCTTTGAATATTTGAAATGTGTGTGGACAGCACATGAACAATGTTCTTCCACTGCAGCACAATGACCAACAAATAATGTCATTGGATGAGCTCAACTTCAGTGGGCGGGGCCAGTTTAATAGCTCAGCCAATCAAATAGTTTTGTGCTTCACAGCAGCTCTGTCTCTGTCTCTGATCTTTACTGCTTCATTTCTCTGTTGTCTTTGTCATCAGTCCAATGACACAAGAATCAGAGGTTTAACAGTGTGTGGCTCCCTCTAGTGGATGTTGTGGAGTATTCTGTTGTCTTTGCTCCAAAGGTTTTTGTACAGAGTTTTGCTGTTTCCTGTCACTGTGGGCCTCACAGCACAGTAGTACACAGCAGAGTCAGACACTGCAGCAGAGGAGATGCTCATCTTGATTTCTTTTCCCTCCACTTTAATCTTCAGTCCAGGAATTTTTTCTACTCCTACTATTTCTGAAGCAGAGTGTGAGATCAGGAACTCTGGAGGTTTTCCTGGATGTTGTCGATACCAGAAGAAATAATCACCAGGTGACACTTTGTAAGTGTAGGTCAGAGTAACTGTGCTGCCTTCTAAACTGGACTCTTCATCTTTGACTGGAGTGAGCTGATCACATGTGACACCTGAAGGAAGAGAGAACGTTTTCAATCAATAATTGACGTTAATGGATCATTTGAATTGAACATAGTTTCCTGTGTAGGTGAGCAGACCTGTGAGAGTGAGAAGAATCAGAGGAAACACACAGTGATGTAATGACAGCATGTTGAGGAACATAAAGTTTGTTTTGTGTTGAACTCTGTTGAATGTGGAGGTTTTTCTCTCTTCTATAGTTCAGTAACAGCTCAGCTCCTCCCTGAATCTCTGCTCCTCCTCTCTGCTCTCAGTCACTCCTCCTCCTGTGGTTCACACACTTTATAACCAAAATGATTTAAGGGAGCCGTGTGACACGTCACACAAGCAGAAGTCACATTAACGATGTCGACAGAGTCAGAGAGTCGCTGATACTCACACAGTTAAAAAGTCTGAAACTTGAAGTCCTGAATTCAAGAAACATCTCAGAATAGTTTGTGTATGTTGGGAAGGATTTTTGTTCACAACTGTTTGTTCAAATGAAGCTTCGTCTTATTTGATTTGATCTTCAAACACAAACCTGAGAGACGTCATGTCTGTGGACACGACATGCAGGAGTGTTGTGGTGCAGCAGCAGTCCCAGTTACAGCTGACGCTTTTGGACACAACATCTGTTTCACTTTGTGGCTCTTTGGTCAGTTTGATGTGAAGTAAAATGTATTCATATAACACTTTTTAAGACAAAGTGCTTTACAGGGAATATAAAAACGTATCAGACACAAAACAACATATTACACAAGAACATCACCCAAATGTCGCTCTAAAACGAGGAGTTTTTAGCTGTTATTTTAAAGGATGAAGCGCTTCGACAGGCTCGTCATGAGGCACATTAAGACCCGGCTGCCACCCACACTGGACCCACTGCAGTTCGCCCCCAACTGGTCAAAAGAAGACGCCATCACCACCACCCTACATCTCGCCCTCACCCACCTGGACAATAAGGACACATATGTACGAATGCTGTTCGTAGACTTCAGCTCAGCATTCAACACAATCATCCTCAGCACCTGATTGGAAACCTGAGCCTGCTGGGCCTGAACACCTCCCTCTGCAACTGGATCCTGGACTTTCTGACGGAGCGGCCTCAGACAGTCGGTAGCAGCACCTCCAACACCACCACACTGAGCGCTGGAGCCCCTCAGGGCTGAGTGCTCAGCCCACTGCTGTTCACTCTGCTGACTTCACTGTTCGAACCTCATCATCACGTTTGCTGACGACACGACTGTGGTGGGTCTCATCAGCAAGAACGACGAGTCAGCAAACAGAGAGTTGCAACAGCTGACGGACTGGTGTCGAGTCAACCTGTCTCTGGATGTGACAAAAAGGTGTCATTTCTGTGTATTTGGGTTTGGACGTTTTAGTTCTTAGGGTTTTGGTTCTGTGCTTCCTGTTTTGTCCTGCCCGTATGTTCCCTCTGTTCTCTGTCTGTACCGTGTCTCTGAGTCCAGTCTGTGCATTTCCTGTTTTACTTTGAAGGTCCGTGTTTGATGTCAGTGTGTTCAGTTTTAAATCCTCCCTGTTTCGTCACGTTAATTAGCTTCAGCCGTGTCTCCCTACTGTGTGTAGTTTCCTCGTTTGTGTATTTATAGTGTGTGTCCTCTCGTCGCTGTGTTGTCTCCCTGTTTCCTCCGTACCTTTAAGGTTTCAGGTCTGTTTTGTTAGCTTCCCAGTACAGGTTATCCTTAGCGTCCTGAGCAGCTGCATCACTGTCTGGTATGGTAACTGCACTGTACTGGACCACAATACTCACAACGGATAGTGAGAGCAGCTGAGAAGATCATTGGAGCTTCTCTTCCCTCCATCACCGACACTTACAGGACCCACTGCATCTGCAAAGCCACCAGCATTGTGGACGACCCCACACACCCCTCACACACACTCGTCACCCTGCTGCCTTCTGGAAAGAGGTACCCGGTACAAAGTACTTGCCAATAAATCTGCTTTTCCCTTCAGTTACAGCTACTCTACTATTCTTATCAAGAATTGGATAACTCCAGTCTCTTCTTTCTCCCCCCATTTTCCTGATCATCCCCCACACTTCCCCTATTTGAGTATTACTATTGTATTACAGAAATCTCTCCAGTACGTTCTCTTTGTTCTTCTTATTGTACTTCTGACTTTCGCCTTTTTTTTGTAGTTAATTAAGTGTTAATGCTCCAACTTAAATGCTCCATTTCTTTCTCTAACTGCTAACTGACATTCGTCATTCCACCATGGGACTGCTCTCCTCCTTTCCCTGTTGTCTTTGCCTCCTCAGCAGCGCTTAGAATACTTTGACTGATTTCCTGATTCATACTTTCGACGCTCAAATGATTTTGAACTTGTTAAACCTTCCTCTCACAAACCCTACTAAACTTCCCCCAATTCGCCTTCCCAAACACCCACTTCCCTCCTAATGTTCCAGGTACCTGTATCACCTGATCACTACCAAATGACTTATTGTTTGCTTGCCATTCACACAAAGGTGCCAGAGAACTAGAAACAAAAGGTAAGTCTAATATGGATTCCTTACCAGAGCTAATATCAAACCGTGTCGTCTTCCCATTATTCAAACATACAAGATTTTCATTGTCAAGAAATTCCTCTAACAATTCCCCTTGTAGCCTGTTTTCTCACTCCCCCATAACGGATGGTGAGCATTAAAATCCCCACAGCAAATAATATTTCCTTTCATGTCCCCCAGCTTATTTAACTCTAACTTTTTACAAGGATTATAAAAATTAACAACCACAATCATGTTTTTCTGGCTGCTCGTATATAAACTGTTTAAAATCTTGACCATTTGACAAGAGCCTCCTGGCTTTCCACTGTAGGATTAATATGGTTATAAGAACTAACCACCACATTATCCCTCTTGACTCGTCTGACTACTTCGTCCACCTCTTATATCCTCCCACCTGATATTCTTCATGTCTAAACGATGACACGCTGCCTTCACAATAATCTGGATCCTCTCCGTCTTGGACTTCACCTCTGAGGTTGCATTTATTACTCCCGCAATGAATGTCTCCATCTTCTTTTCTCTTCTTCTATTTTCCTTTCAACCATTTCCATAACCTTAACCATTACTTGTTTGGGAAACACAGGGTAGAGGACAATCTCTCTCTCGCTCCACCATTTTACATACCTCTGCATACGTCACTCTCTGCAGTACCCTCGTTTTTTGAAGAACTGTCTGCTGCCTCAACACTTCACATCCCCACAAAGCAACACTGTGCTCCCCTCCACAATTACAGCATTTAGGTTTAACTCCCACACCACACTTCCTATACTCATGGTCTCCAGGACATCGAGCACATCTCCTCTTCCCTAGGATCTAGGATGATCATGAAGTTACAGCGCAGTCAGAAACACACTGACAGCATCTCTCAAACAAAGAGAACCTGATCAAAGATCACTCACAGCTCGAGTTTCATTCATTAATTATTGTTTGTATAGTTTTTTGTTTGTTTATCAAATCTTACTGGGCAGTCCTTACCCTTAATCTCACCTCTCTTCTTCCTCTGCTTTCCTTCTTACATCTTTCTCTCAGTCACATCACACAGCAGCTGGACCTTTATCTGGCAGACACAAACACGAGTGTTTGCTGACATTCGTTGAGCAGTTAGAAACGTTAGAAAATGTTCTTCCCTTCATGCTCATTCCTCGTCAAGATGCTGAAGTCCTGACTGCCAGGTCTTAACCTTAAATTGAGTTTCACATTTGTACGACCCACTTTAACCACTGAGTATACAGGTCACAGTAGGCCACGGACATATGCATAAAATATAACACATCAAATTTATGCTGTAAATAACAAATTTTTAACATATAATTTAATATTTACCTGTTTTTTGTGATAAGCAATCTTGGTCAAGTTACTTGAAAAAAGTAATCAGTAACTAATTACTGATTACTTCCCAAAAAAAGTAATCCTGTTACTTTACTTATTACATATTTTCTAAAGTAATTAATTACTTAGTTACTTAGTTACTTTTTAAAAACACAATTTACAACCTGAATAGGTGATAAAGTGATAGATCTTTCAGCCCAATTCTACTTTTTCTACATAATCCATCATATAAAATGTAATCAAATGGAAAAGTCTCTTTTTAAAACTTGTTTTATTAGTTTTAATCTTTAAAATGTAAAAATTTAATTATCTGCACCATTCTCTGACTGGAAGAAATTTGTTTAATATTTAAACCTATTTTCTGCACATTCCAGCTCATAAAATAAAATATTTTTTGTGTTTACACTCAGTCTTTCAAATAGATGCAAGTAAAACACAGCAGAAAATAAATAAAGTCAAAGACTAGCGGTCCTGTTGCTCTATTTTCACCTGTAAAGCAGGAGTGGGGTAGGCGGAGGTTTACCCTGGTGCAGGTGTGCAGCGGTCAGTGGAAGAATCCGCGAGTTTCTCTGTGAGTTTCCCATTACGTCGTAGCTACTCGGTGCTTGTTTGGAAGTTTAGGGTTTTTTTTCGCTGTAAAAAGAAGTTTTCTTCCCACGCACAACGGACACTAATGTTTTTGTCACTTTTTATGGAATCAAACTCAAAGTAAGGTCAGTACTTCCACGCTTTAAACGCTTTTACTAGGACTAAGGACCCCAAAGCGCTTTACACATCCACCTTACTTGAAAAAAGTAATCGGATTACAGTAATGCGTTACTGCCCATCTGTGATGATAAGTGATTACACCAATAGGATTTTCATTATCTGTTATTGTTTCCTTTATTTGGGTTCAGATCAGTGTGAAGTTTGAACACACACTCTTTATTTTCTTGTTTGTTTTGTTTTTGAGTCATAAAGAAATAATTTCCCAACAGAAAAGCTGTATAACAATGACCCCAGGAAGTGTTTCAGTGGGAGAAAAGTTTTGTCACTAATTCAGTTGACTCGTTCAGTCTCAGCTGACTGCAGGCTTCCAGCCTTTAAACTGTACCTTTGCACAGCGACTGACACCAGCAGCACTGACCAGCAACGAGCTGTGAGGTCAGTTTCATGATCATTAATATGCAAACTCTCTTCACCATTGATCAGTGGTGATGGCAGTGATTGAGAAGACATGTACAATAATGTCATTATTATTATTATTATTATTATTATTATTATTATTATTATTATTATTATTATTACTACTACTAAGCAAAGAAAGCAAGCAGACAAATGTATTTATATGTGAGTGTTGTCACTGATTGGAGTCGTGCAAAAACCAGTATTAGTGAATTATAACATTATTGCAGCCAAACAGACCCAAAAAGAATTTAATGCCAAACTTTAAAATAGAGGGCTGGGCATCTATTTATGGTAGTCATGGTAACGTTTTGTGTTGTGGGTACAACAGTCGCTGAACCCGGAGGAACCATGAAGGCAGACGTGCCTGGTGCCATCTGTGGGTCCGTCTGCTGTGTCGTCACTTTGTGAATGTAATCATTGTTCAGATCAAACATGAAG
The DNA here is from genome assembly GCF_963576455.1 of Neolamprologus multifasciatus. NCBI lineage: Eukaryota > Metazoa > Chordata > Actinopteri > Cichliformes > Cichlidae > Neolamprologus > Neolamprologus multifasciatus. The sequence goes on from NC_140456.1 coordinate 1,247,949, forward strand.
TTTTCTGTGAGAGCGACGTGACAGCAGCGGAACGAAAGTTCGCCGCCCTCCACCGCCGGAACTTTGCTATGTGACACCAGGTGGAAGTTAGCAGCAACAAGCTGAAGTAGCCTTAACTTTCCACAGGTGTTGGGGTCAGTAAAGTTTGAAGGTAGCAGAGTGTATAGTTGTGTGTGAGCTGTGTCAGCAACAATGCCTTCCGTTCAGTATCTGAGAGAGTTTATCAACGAGCGACTAACTGCTGCTGCTGAACAAATATTCTTGGAGTTTGAAAAAACGATCGTCCAGTACGAGGAAGAGATCGACCGTCAGCGCAGACTGCTGGATATCACCTGGAAACCCGAAATCAAGCTTCGGAGGACAGGTGAGTGTCCCTCTGGTGGGCTGGATTCAGTCACACAAACCGATGTTCTTCCGTGGACCACAAACAGCGCACTTTGACCTTCAGTGGGCCGGACCGTTAAACTTTCCAGGGCGTCGTCCTGCCTCTGGAAAGTTTAACTACGCATTTAATCCCGGAGAAATCCGCATATGAGAGAAAAAACAAAGAAGCTCAGTTTTAACCGCGTGTCTGGTTTTCTCAGCTCAACTCTTTGTTGTGTAAAGTTGTAGAAAAGCTTCTGGCAGCTCTTTGTCCAGACTGTCGTCATTATGAAGCAAGAGAGTTTCAGTAATTTCATTCGTATCCCAGCTACACCCTGGGCAGGCCGTTCACACAGAGAGACACACAACCGTTCACACTCAGGTACACACTTAGGAGCAATTTAGAATCACCAGTTAACCTAACCCCACTAAGTGCACGTGTTTGGACTGGGAGGAATCCAGAGAACCCACTCAAACACGGGGAGAACATGCTAACTCCACACAGGGCCGTGAGCAGGTGGTGGATTCAAACTCAGGAGCGTCTTGCTGTGAGGCAACAGTGCTAACCACCACAGCACCGTGCTGCCCTGGATCACAGTCGGTGTTTCTGCTGTGGATTGTTGGATGCACTCAAAGTGTCGAATCACAGTTTGTCTCTGTGACGTAAATGCTGACCAATCAGAAGGAGTTTCTGTTCTGTGTTGTACATTAGTGGCTGTGTTTTGGGGTTTGTTTTAAAGACATTGGTGCTTAAGTTTTAATCGTATGTACTAACACACTCACTCATTTAGCTGAGACAACAACAACGCCTCCTTCCTGCTCCGTCCACACAGGACAACAGATGACCTTTTCTCTCTTTTTTCCAAAACACTTTCTAGTATGACGGAATATTTGCTCCAGGAGAAATTTTCCCTCTTTCCACCAAACCTCCTCCTTCTCTCTCCTCTGTACAGATACACAATATGTACTATACACAAACCCTCCCTGAGAGTTTCCCTCAGCATGTCAGCTGTGCTTTCCAGTCTTCTGGGAACTCTTCCCTGCCACTCGGAGTCTGTCTCAGCTCCTCCTGAGCTTCTCTCACTTCCTCTTATTGATTTCCAAAGTGCAGACTTCCATCTGATGCCCCCAGCTGTGTCTCCTTCAGATTTCACCTTCTGTATAAGCTGAAGCTGTGTGCACCTTCCTCCAGTCTCACACATCCCTCTGTGTTCCTCCCTCTTGTTAAAGTTCAACACAACCTTTTCTATCCTTTCTTTAAAGGCACTCCTACCCAGCGCCTCCTCATCACCTCTCCTCCCTTCACTTACATGTTTGTTGAACTCTCTCTCCCCCTGCAGACACTCAGTACCACTTCATCCAACTTACTCCAGAATTCCTCTTTTTCTTCTACATAACCTACCCGTGTTATCCACATGTGTACATCGTGCAGTATAGACACGATTAACAGCCTCAGTACGTGTGTGTGTTCTCTGTTTTGGCTTTTCTCCATGTAGTAACTTTGAAAGTGTGTGTGTGCGTGTATCGGAGTATTTGCCTTTTTATAATATTATTTATTTCTTTTTTGTGTCCTTTTCTACTTCCAGACCTTCCACTGCGACTCCTCTGCAGAGAGGAGGAGGTTCTCCCTGAGCAGCAGCTCTGTGACCAGGAGAGGAGCTCCAGTGTGGAGGAACCAGAACCTCCTCAGAGTACAGAGGAACAGGAGGAACTGTGCAGCAGTCAGGAGGGAGAGCAGCTGGGACTGGAGGAGGAGACGGATACCTTCATGGTGACTGCTACTTACAAGGAAAGCGACCTCAGTAACGCCACTCACTCTGACTCCAGTGTGTTTGTTGGGACTGAATCCAGAGAAGCATTCAAGGTTTTAAATAATTCTTCCCAGATCAGGAAAGACATCAACCATCAGCCCAGAGAGCTGGATGTCACCTCCAGTGCTGAGACAGATGTGCACAGAACAGGTGAGTCTCCCTCTGATGGTCTGGTCCTAATCAGCTCTGTTACACAATTTATAATGCAGCTGCAGTTATTTTTCAGGAAGAAATACCATGAAGTATTGTTATAATTAAAAAGTTTCAGCATTAGACTCAAAGTATGTATAAATGTATAAAACGAGTGGATCCATGTCAGCTGCAAACCTACGAGTGTTGTTTGGTTAATTTTGTTGGCTTGGTGCTTAAAGACACGCTTTTGTTGTCATTCAGTGTACAGCAAGTGTACAAGGCACACAGTTTCATTACAGTTGGCTCGACACAGGATGAAAATATAGAAAAGCTATAGTACATATAGTAAAATGTGTATATATGACGTCACTGAGAGTTACAAACGGTCTAAAGACTTTGGGCGATATGAGGAAGATCTAATATCAGGATATGTTTATATACATGATATATATGTTTGGATACTTGTACACTCATTCAAAGCAACCATTCAGTATTTTTATCTACGTTGAATACCAAAAATCTGAATGAATTGAAATGTTTTATTTTAACAATTTTTTAAACATCAGTTGCTCACAGAGGTTTTTCACCAATACAACACAAACTGAAGTCAAGACGGTGACGATAAAACCGACTGACGTCGAACAGTCACGGTTATCACACCTGGTTAATTTCATGTTTTCTTTGGTGTGTGGGGAGACATTCACGTGCTGGGGGGCATCTGAGCACAGCCCAAAGAAATCAGATGAATCCACCGTGCTTTGGGCCCATCACCCACAGCACAGCACCTGAGATCTCTAACAGTTACTACATCATATAAAAGCATATATGATACATTTACAAATACTAGATAAAGCAAACTTGGATCTTATTGTCATAAATCTTTACAGATTAAAGGAACAATGTATTTCACTGCTTTTCTTTTTCTGGTTTCTCCTATTGTCCCTGCAGACCTCCCTCAGCAGCAGCTCAGGAACCAGGACAGGAGCTCCAGATTGGACCAGGGGGAACCAGAACCTCCAGAGCGCACAGAGGAACAGAACAAACTCTGCAGCAGTCAGGAGGGAGAGCAGTCCGTAGTGACAGAGACGACAACTTCTACGGTGACTTCTGCTCACAGCAAAAGTGACCACAGTGAATCAGAAGCAAACCGTGACCAGCTCCTCACTCACGGCTCTGCTGCAGCTGAGAGCCGAGATCAGGAAGGAGGGAAGAACGGAGATTCAGACTCTGGAAATCCAGACTCTGGAAATCCAGACTCTGGAAATCCAGACTCTGGAAATCCAGAGTCAAATCTTCATGTAAACAGAAGTCAGAGCAACAATTCTGAAGAATTCCCGCCATCAGCGAGTCGGTGTAACACTGACACGGGTCGAAAATCTCTCCAGTGTGACATTTGTGGAAAGTCTTTTAAGAAAAAGTGCCAAATAAAGGAGCATTACAAAATCCACACAGGTGAGAAACCATTCACCTGTAATACATGTGAGAAAAGTTTTGCTCAGAAGAGCACTTTGCTGCGCCACATGACTGTCCACACAGGAGAGAGGTTGTTTTCCTGCCACATATGTGGCAAAACTTTTAGGCAACGCGGGAATCTGACGATCCACCTGAGAATCCACACCGGTGAGAGGCCGTATTCCTGCACAGTGTGTGAAAAGACTTTCAGTCAGAGTAGTCATTTGTTGGGCCACATGCGAAGCCACAGAGGAGAGAAGCTGCACCTGTGCGATGACTGTGGGAAATGTTTTTCCGAATCATCGTCACTTAAATTACACAAAGGGATCCACACAGGAGAGAGGCCTCATTCTTGCCAGTTATGTGGGAAAACTTTCATTAAACGCAGTAACCTGCTGCGCCACATGAGAACGCACACAGGAGAGAAACCGTATGTTTGTGAGACCTGCGGGGAAAGATTTACTCTGTCAACGTCGCTAAAAAGCCACAACGCGATCCACACAGGAGAGAAGCCGTATCACTGTAAAACCTGTGGGAAAATGTTCCGCCAGAGTCATCATTTGTTGTTTCACATGAAAACCCACAAACAGCAGAAGCTGCAGTGCTGAATGTTTTGTGGAGAAAACAAGTATCTAACAAGTATTTAGATGTTGTCACGTATAAAACTGTGTTCTTCATTTTATTTTTATTTTCCGTTCTGCGATGAAGCTTTTTCTCTAATGCAGGGACGTGGAATATTATTTAATCTTTAAAAAAATTTGAGACTTCCTGCGTACCACATTTTAAGAACCACTGCCCTAATGAAAACATAACGCATCTTTTAGAATATATTACATGTTAGATTTCTTTTCCATCAGGACTGAGTTCATCCATCCATCTTCTGCTGCTGGGTTTGGGACAGTAGCCTGAGCAGAGAAGCTCAGACCTCCTTCAGGGGAACACTCAGGTATTCCCAAGTCAGGCGAGAGGTGTAATTGTTCTGGATCTGCCTCGGGGCCGCATCCTGTGATTTTGTTCTTTTCTTTTTTTTTAATCCTAATTTCTTGTTTTGGGAGATTTCTTTGACACTCTGGAAAAGGACTTTAACTTTTCTAATAGCATTATATCGACCTCTCAGAGATTCCAGTTATTTGTAAGTTCGACACATTTTCAGTGGTTTTCTACAGCAGCTTTTGGATCATTTTATGACATTTTAAATTTATAATGGTGGTGTAAATATTAAAGTGGAGAAGTAGTTTTTCACCTGGTGTCATCCATCTGCAGTTTTCGAACAGCAGCTGTAACAGTCACACAAACCTTTTCATCGTTACTTTGGTTTCTGTGTGCGTCTGAGTGTCACTTAAACCAGCAGGTACGAGACAATCTCTCACTGATAGAAATGTTTGTTGTTCTTGTTTTTCCGTCTCGTGGTTATTTGTGAATTGTGGGTTCAGATTTTGGAGCGTTGAAAGTGTTACAAAGAATTTAATTTCTTTAAAACAGCTTTAATTTTTCCTTTCTTTTTTTTTTTAACTGTTTGAGTTTTAAAGGAGACACGAACAAACTGCAGATGTTCAAAACTGTTAGAAACATTTTGTTATAAATAAAGGGTTTTTTCTTCAAATAGTTTTGTGCTTCCACAGCAGCTCTGTCTCTGTCTCTGATCTTTACTGCTTCATTTCTCTGTTGTCTTTGTCATCAGTCCAATGACACAAGAATCAGAGGTTTAACAGTGTGTGGCTCCCTCTAGTGGATGTTGTGGAGTATTCTGTTGTCTTTGCTCCAAAGGTTTTTGTACAGAGTATTGCTGTTTCCTGTCACTGTGGGCCGCAGAGCACAGTAGTACACAGCAGAGTCAGACAGCTGAAGCTTCTGGATCTTCAGAGAAACTGATGTCTTGTTGAGTTCAGCATCAAATCTGTGTTTTGGGAACTCTTGAGCGTTTTGTGTTCCAGAAGGATCTCGCCGTAAAACATATTTCAGATAGTCGTTCACGTCCTGTTTGTACCAGAACAAATATGGAAATGCAGAAGTTGTTTCATATTTGCAGTCAAGTGTAACTGTGTCTCCTTCAGCAGCAATGACATCTCCTTGTTCCTGGATCACTTTGTCTTCTCCTTTACACTCTGAGGAAGAACAGAACATGCAGAGGAAGACATGGATCAATAAAGATGGTTAAAAACTCACCATTAATCAGACAAACACATTTATTTAAACAGAGGAAACATGTTGTTGTTTGTATCTCACCAAAGAAAAGAGCAGCAAGAATAATCCACAGCCAATGTTCCATCTGTACAACAAGGTTTAAATCAACAGGAGAAACTAGCTGATGTTCAACATTCAGTCTGAGAATTGTTCTCTTCACAGCAGCACTTATTATTGACACAATGGTTGAACACAGTGCAGAAGGAGAGCACCGCCTACTGGATGATGTCGACCTCTGTCTCCTCTTTGAGCTTCACTTCTCTCACTTCCTCTTCCTCCTGGTTCACAGACTGTTAGCAGCATTTGAATCACTGTGAGGAGGGAGGATGGAGCACTTTGCACTGTGTGCACAACGAGCCTAATGTTCTCCATCACTCAGCTAAAAGTGAGACTCAGAGTCAGATATGTTTCCAGATTAGATGAGCTATCAATGTGGAGACACCAGAAGAATTCACAGAACCCGATTCCTGGTGATATATACATATGGTTTATTGTTTAGCATGGCTTTAGCATTATGAATCCATGTTTCACAAAGTCAGTACACAGGAATTACAACACAATACATGAAGAAAGACTTAAAAACTAGCAATAAAAAGTAAAATGAGTTATTCGTATTTATGTGTGTGGAGCAGCAGATTTGCAAACAAGCTGGTAGGTTTGAATTGACTGAAGGATTAAACTCTGTGGTGAAACAGCGTGTGACACCTGTCAGTTCAAATGTCCATCAAAACATTGTTAAAAAAAATCTTCCTAATTTGTCTTTTTAATTATAAAAGAAAAATAGAAAATGGAACCAGCTGGGCCAAATGGACAATGACTTCTTATATGCAATTAAATATATAACCAAGTTTTATCCTTAGCATCAACAAAGTGCGGTAGTTATGGCAACAACGCTTATAGTTTGGTGTTAAGCATGATAACAGCAGCAGGTATAAAAGACACTGTCTCTTACTCTTCACACGACAGAGGCTTCCTTCCTCAGCACCTGCCTGAAATCTGACGAGTCACTTTAACCAGGTTACCAAGTCTGATCACCAAACCAAGCAATGATACAAAACATTAAAACAGATTCAATCAAACTCATATATCCCACATATGAGGATATTTGTTTAAAATTTCGATAGAACAGTGGCAGTATAATGTCCTTGTAAGTAGGGATGGGTATTGATAAGATTTTCACGATTCCGATTCCAGTTTCGATTCTTTATCGATTCTTTTAAAAATGAAGAACACTAAGGTCGATTAGCTCAGAACTTTGTTTTATATCTTCTCTTTGAACAAGATAGAAATTTAGGAGTAACATGGCCTTTGTTACGCCCCTAGTCTAGGCGTGTAGAGACGCACATAAGGTTGAAGGAGAGAGAGACAAATACCCGCCCTGGTTCCCAAGCCAAACATCCGAAACAGTTGTGAGTAAAAAAGGTGATTTTATTGAAGATAATGAAGCACAGCTCCAGGGTGAACCCAGGCCAAAATAATAAACAAAACCAACTAAGTCCCACCAGAGAAAACTAACTAAACCCTACGAAAGAAAACAGAACAAACAAATGACAATACTAGCCCTCGCTCCCTAACCCGGAAAACAGGAGAAAACTGTTCCCAAAGGAAAAGGCGGCTCACCCCTTCCGCTTCAGCCTAAGGGTGCCTAAGCACTAAGTTAACACAGCAGGAGCGGCTCTCACAGAGCACGCTCACACAAATGTACAGCAAAAGTATAGGTTGGTAAAATCAAAGACATCTCCTTTGTAGATGTTTTGAACAGTTATGTTTAGAGGAAGGCACGGGATAGAGCACCCGCCAACACATTCTCGGTGCCCTTTTTATGGTGGATTTCCAAGTTGAAATCCTGCACCAGGAGAGACCATCTCATCAGCCTTTGGTTCGAGTTCTGCATTCGCATTAGGAATACCAGGGGATTGTGGTCGGTATAAATGATCACAGGCGAGGGGCTGGAACCGACGTACACCTCAAAATGCTGCAATGCGAACAGCAGAGAGAGGGCCTCTTTCTCAATCGTGCTGTACCCTCACTGATGGACATTGAATTTTTTTGAGAAATAGCCGATTGGGTGATCCACACCATGATGGTCTTCCTGTAGCAATACGGCACCTGCTCCGTTTGCACTAGCATCTACCTCTAATTTAAAAGGGCGTGCAAAATCAGGGGCAGCCAGCACTGGCGCACTGCACAGGAGAGTCTTAACAGCCAGGAACGCACTCTGACACGCAGAGGACCACGCAAAATGTTTCAACACACTAGTGAGGCTAGTGAGGGGTGCGACCACTTCCGCGAAATTTTTACAGAAACCCCGGTAGTAGCCCACCATACCGAGAAAACGGCGAAGCTCACGCCTAGTCCGAGGGGCAGGAAAGTCCAGTATGGCCTGGATTTTGGCCAAGATAGGGCGCACTTGTCCCTGACCCACTTGTTTCCCCAAGTACGTCACCATGGCTTTACCGGATGCCTTTTCCAGGCGATGGAACACATCAGTGAGTGTCTCCATATGCTCTGGCCAGGTGTCTGAATAGACGACAATATCATCTAAATACACCTCACACTTGCAGATGCCTCCCAGCACGATATTCATGAGCCGTTGGAATGTGGCGGGAGCGTTACACAACCCGAAAGGCATGACAGTGTACTGAAGAAAATGGTCAGGAGTAACAAAGGCAGAGATTTCGGCCGCACGTGATGTTAGAGGAACTTGCCAATAGCCCTTTAACAAGTCCAGCTTGGTAACAAACTTCGCAGAACCGACCCTATCGACACAATCTTCCATTCTGGGAAGAGGATAGGAGTCAGGTTTGGTCACGCAAAATCGTGATCGGCACCCGATCCTCCTCTTTTCCGTTTAAAGAAACAAATCCTTCCGACACAAAGGGACGGTAGCCGTCATCAAAGCTTTCACCTCCCACTTCATTGCTAGGTGAAGTGGAAGCAGACATAGAACGAACGAAACCCACACTTTTCGGCTTCCTTACCGTGTGGGCCTGCTCCCTGCGCTGTAGTGATGGGCAAACAGCGACATCATGACAATAAAAACACTTGCGATCTGACACAGGAATAGCAGCAGAACGTGTCTGGCGCTTAGGGGAAACCCTATAACTTTTAGCAGGATGAGTTGCGGAAGTGTACTCACGGCGCGCCGTCGAAAGTGCGGCACGATGAGTTAACACAAATTCATCGGCAAGGACAGCGGCTTTAGACAATAACCCCACCTTCTGTTCGTTAAGGTACACCACAATATTTTCAGGGAGACATGTCTTAAACTCCTCCAGCAGGATCAACTCTTTCAGCTGAGTAAAGTTCTCTGCTTTACTGGCAGCCAACCACTTGTCAAATAAGACAGCTTTCTCACGTGCAAACTCCACAAACGTTTGACTGTCGGACTTGCTACAGGCACGAAACACCTGCCGATATGCCTCCAGGACTAATTCATAAGCCCGCAAAATAGTGGATTTGACAACCTCATAATCCAGGCTGTCAGCAATGGAAAGACTCGCACAGACCTCCTGCGCTCTTCCTACTAATTTACATTGTAACAACAAACTCCAGACATCCTTTGGCCATTTTAAAGTGGTTGCGATGCGCTCAAAAGCAGTGAAATAGGAATCAACCTCTCCCTCCCTAAAAGGAGGTACCAAAACAATCTGCTTGCTAGCGTTAAACTGGTCTACGATGGAAGTGTCGGGGAGTGTACTCACACGGACGGGAACAGAGTCTTTCGCTCGAGAAGGATCCAGCTCCATAGCTCGTATGCGGAGATGCATGAGCTCGACTTCCTTAGCCTTAGCCTCCAGCTCCACCTCCTTCAAGCGAAGGGCAAGCTTGAGATCTTCCGTCACCAAACCCGCCGCAGCCTGGCCAGTCGGGTCAAATTTAGGAGATTGAACGGCGACAGGAGCTTCTGCCCCCGACGCCACCCGCCCCTTGGGAGGTTTCGGGACGGCCCCAGCAGCTTCCGCCCCCATTGCTGTCTCCAAACCCCCAGACCCACTCGGCGAGGATTTCTTTTTTTTTTTTTTTTTTTTTTTTTTTTTTTTTTTTTTTTTCTGCCTGTCCCGTTTGGTTCTTTTGCCATCAGAATTATTGTCTAAAGGCGAAGAAAGATGCCCAACGGATTTTCTTTACCAAATTGACCATCCCAGCTTTGCCGTAATGGTCCATTTGATTCACCTTTTATTCTTTATTTTATTTTCACTTGCTGAATACGGGACAGACTTGACTGGGGGAAAGAAAAGGGAGAAAGAAAGAGGGGAAGAAAAACAGTTGAGAAGAGGGACGGGGGAGAAGGGCAAAAAACAAAAACCAACAGAATAAGCAGAAGAAAAAAAAAAAAAAAAAAAAAAAAAAAATACATATATCGATCACCTGGATCACCTGTTGAGAAAGAAAAAAGAAAACAAGCAGAAGAAAACGAGAGTAATACAATAAACCACATCACAATGATATATGGGAATATGACAGTAAATACTAAATATTAAACATTATTGTGCAGCACGTAAGATCGACAGCACAGTGTGCATTGAGGTAGGAGCCAAAAAGGGTGTAGTTTGTGTGTGTGATCACCCGTGTGTACACCTGTGAGCATGGACGCGCTTGTTTTCTTAAAAGGTTCCCTCATGTAATGATCTGCTAGAGGGTGTGGGGGGCCACTGCCCCGTCCTCCAGGGCATGAAGCAGGTATGGAGGAGATCAAAACCCCAGACATCCAGAGGCCCCCAGAACACAAGAGACCAAGGAAGACCAACAGAGGGGCAGCCGCGCCACTGTCCCAGAAAGAGCTGAGGAGAGTCCCAGATGAGGGGTCACCCAGCAGCCACGGAGCAGAAGCCAGGGGGGGCTGCAGTGACGTGCCCGTGAGCTCCGCCGGCAGCCAGCTGTGCCTGAGTGACCGAGCCCCAGGCCGAGAGGCCGGGGGCACCCCACCTCCGAAGTGGCCCAAGCGAGCCCCAGGCTCCAGGCCCCGATAAGCAGCCGCCAAGGAGTGAGCCGGTGTGTACCCGGACGCCCACCCCCGGACACAAAGAACCACCAACGCACCGACGTCTGAGGGAGTCCGCCCCCGGCAGGGGAAGTGGTGGGGGGAGATAGGCCTCCAAACCTTGGAGGGCCTGAGCTGTCCTCAGAGAGGTGGCATCTGATACCCAACCTGACATATAGACACAGACATACAGGCACACACAGATACAAACATCCATTCCCACCCTCATGCTCTCATATGCACTTACTCCACACTCAACCAACGTGGAGACAGACATAAAGAGACGCTGTACACACAATCACACTCCCCAAGCGTACTCTACGAACCGGGTCTAGGTACCCTTGCCCCTGGAGGGGGGAACTGCACCCAGACCCAGGTTGTGTTACCCTTTTCCCTGCAGTGGGGAGAAGCAGACCGCCCCGACTCCGCAGCAGCAGGGAGGCCCCACACTCCGGACCCCAGTCGGACGGCCAACTCCTCCTCCTAGCCCCCCTGCTCCAGGAGAAAGCAGAGAACGAGGGTGAGAGAAGACTCCTATCCTCCCTCCACCCGCTCATTGTAGTGTTGATGTATGTGTGTTCTAAGGTGCGTTTAAAACCCAGGAGGGCATGGAGCTACCTGCCAGAGAGCAGCAGGTAAGCGCATAGTCCCTCCTGCTAGCCCTCAATGTCTACGTGTATTTAAAATTGAGAGGTGGGCAACGACGCCGGGGGTGAGGTGTACACCCTGATGGTAATTGGGATTCCGTGTAGCGTGCCCACCCCCAAGATCCTATATTTATGTGTAATGAGAATGTGAGTAATGTGAATGTCTAAGTTGCGGGATAAAATTGAGGCAGAGGCAGCCAGAAGGGGACAGAGGGGGGGGGGGGGTTACCTCCTCTGCACCCTGGTGACACACCCCCACTCCAAGGCCCTGCATGTGTGGGTGGTTGTGGTGGAGCGGGAAGAGGGAGGCAGCTGGAGATGGGGAGGGAAGGAAGGGAGGAGCAAGTGACCCCTCCCTGGGGCCAGCTCCCCCGCTGACCCCAGTAGGCACCCCCATACTCCGCGACCCACCAGGGAAGGGGGGCCCAGGCCCATCCGAACCGGGGCCCAGCGCAGCGGCGCCGCCCGGCCCCACAGAGCCCGGGGCAGTCCACTCAACCCCACAACAGAGAAAACTGCACCCACCCCATCATCCACTCATCTTCCAGACTACATAAGACAATAGACGCCCAGGCTGAGATCTTCCTCCACCTCTCCTGTATCTCCCCCTCTTGCAGAGAGAGTTCCTGAGAGAGGAAAGCCCCTGCAAGATGTGACAACCCCCCCCCCACCAGTTGAAGAGCCCCCCAGCTGGCTCGGCGCACCGGCGGCACCCTGCGCCAGTGGCGGGCCCCCATATACCCACCGGCCCACAACCCCGGCAACACACCAACCAGGACCCAGGCCCCCGAGGCCCGGCCAGGGCCCCAGGCCAGAGCCGGAGCGCCCCCAGAACCTCACGCCCGTCCCGGACCCACCCAGGGGCAGCCAGGCTACCAGGTCAGTAACCCCCGTCCGTCAGCACAGACCCTCCCCTAGCCCCGCTGCACGTAGCCACGAGGAAGCCGTCACCTAAGAGCCAACAGAGCCCCTAATTGGCCATGACCGCTACCCCGGGTTGAGCCCCCCAAGGAAGATGCTCCTGGGGAACCCCCCGACGCCCCAAGCCTGACCCTACCCCCACACCAATCACAACAGTGAAGGCGAGACCAAAATATGACCCCCCACCCCCACTAGGTGATGGAGCTGATCAGAGGAGCCCAGAGCGATTGATCTGATGTGGTGGCAGAGGCTGTATCAAGACTAATGTAATCTAATAGATAATTTCTATATTGGTTAGAATTAAGATTGTTTTTATTTTTCCAGTTCATGAGGACTGTTTTCTTGGCTATGCATAGAGCAGTGAAAACCATATGGGCTATATTCTTTTCTGAAGTGACATTATCTAAGCTGCCCAACAAACACACTAAGGGGGAAGTTGGAATGTTACATTTCAGACACTTTGATAAGTCTTCACATATCTCGCGCCAAAACTTCTGAACTGGTGGACAGAACCAAAGAGCGTGGATATAATTGTCCGGTGAATTGGTTTGGCAGTGTGAGCAGTTGTTGGTAGATGCAAAGCCCATCTTGAACATCCGATGACCTGTATAGTGCACTCTATGTAGTATTTTGTATTGAATTAATTGAAGACTGGGATTTCTGATTAGATGAAAGGTTTTTAAGCAAATCTGAGACCAGAAGTTTTGGTCTAAGTTAACTGATAAATCCGCTTCCCATTTTGCAATAGGAAGTGATATTGATTCATCTGTTTTAGAAAGCATTCTGTATATTTTGGATAGTAATTTGGGGGTTTTAAGAGTAAAAAGTTGAACCACACTTGGTGGTGTTTGTAGTTCAACTTGACCCAGTTTAAATTTCTTTTTTATTATGGATTTAATTTGTTGATATTCTAAAAATCTTTTCTTGTTGATCCCATATTGTGTAACTAGTCTGTCAAATGAAATAAATTCTGTTCCTTCTAGTATATGTTCTACATATTTGATTCCTTTACCATTCCAATCTGAAAAGTTTATCATATTATTGTTTTGTAATATGTCAGGGTTGTTCCAGATAGGTGTACGTTTGCATGGGATTAATGAAGACTCTGTCAACTTCAGAAACTCCCACCATGCTGTCAGAGAAGAGCTGATGTTGATGCTTTTGAAGCATTCATGTCGTTGGATGTTTGAGCTGATAAATGGTAGATCTGAAATCTCTAGATTATTGCAAAGTGCTTGTTCTACATCTAGCCAAGGTTCATCTAAGAGGGTATGTTTTAGCCATCCTGAGATAAACTGAAGCCTGTTGGCTAAGAAGTAGTGCTGAAAGTTAGGTAGTTCTAATCCTCCTTTATCCTTGGTCTTTTGTAGTGTTTTTAAGCTTATACGTGGGGGCTTATTTTTCCAAAGGAATTTGGACATATATGAATCTAGAGATCTGAACCAATCTTGCGGCGGTTTAGTTGGGATCATTGAGAATAAATAATTTATTTTTGGTAATACCATCATTTTTATAGCAGCAACCCTTCCCATGAGTGATATGGGTAGACATTTCCATCTAGCCAGATCACCTTCTACTTTCTTTAAAAGTGGGGTATGGTTTAATTTAGTTAGATCTGCAAGCTTGGGAGAAATATTAATACCTAAATATTTTATATTTCCCGATTGCAGTGGAGTAGAAGAGGAATTATGGAAGCAGCAATTAATAGGAAGGACTGTAGATTTTGACCAGTTAATTGAGTAATCTGATATTCTTGCAAAAGAGTTTATCAATTCAATCACCCCAGTGATATTGGTTTGTGAATTTTGGAGAAAGAGTAACACATCATCAGCATAAAGGCTGATTTTATGTTCTACGTTCTTGCATTTTATGCCCTTAATTGCTGAATTCTGTCTAATTGCTGCTGCTAGTGGTTCGATAAAAATTGCAAACAGTGAAGGGGAGAGTGGGCATCCCTGCCTGGTGCCCCTCAGGAGACATAAGCTGGAGGATGTCTGGTCATTTGTTCTGACACAAGCTGTTGGGGAATTATATAATATTTTTAACCAGTTGATGAAAGAAGATCCAAAACCAAATTTGTGTAAAGTTGCAAATAGAAATTTCCAGTTAACTCTGTCAAACGCTTTTTCTGCATCTAAGGAAAATATTGTAGTTTCAAGGTTTTTACTATATGAGTAGTCTATCAAATTAAGTAATCTACGTGTATTTGTTGATGAGTGCCTACCTTTTATGAAACCAGTTTGGTCAGGATGAATTAAGAGGGGGGTTATTTTCTCTAGTCTCTTCGAGAGAGCTTTGCAGATTATTTTGAGGTCTACATTAATAAGGGATATTGGACGATAGCTTGAGGGATATACAGGGTCTTTGCCTGGTTTTAGCAGGAGATTAATGTTTGCAGAATTCATATTTGATGGAAGTCTGCCCTTTTCTTTGATTTCTAACAACGTTCTGTAAAAAACTGGTGCTAGAATCGTCCAGAATTCTTTGTAGAATTCTGCAGGAAAGCCGTCTGGACCTGGAGCCTTATTATTGGACATATTTATCAGGGCTTCCTGGAGTTCACCTGATGTCAGTGGCGAATCCAGTGCCATTGCTTGAGTCTAATAATTTTGGGAGAGTTATGTTGTCTAAAAATTGATCAATTTCCTTTTTAGATGGGTTTATTTGTGGTGAATACAACGTTTTATAGAAATCCCTGAAAATGTTGTTTATTTGTTTCGGTTCATATATTGTGTTCCCAGATGAATCTTGAACAGCACATATAGTTGTTTTTTCTTTATTTATTTTTAACTGGTTTGCTAGAAATTTACCGGATTTATTACTATGTTCATAATTTTGTAAGCGTAGTCTTTGTACTAAGAATTTTGTTTTTCTATCAATTATCTCATTTAATTCTAGTTTTGTTTTGCGTATTTTGTTCAATGTTTCCTGATCTTGGTGGGACGCGTAGGCTTCTTCTAGTGATTTGATGTTTTTTTCTAATTCCTGAATATTTTTGTTTTCTTTTTTTCTTTTTATGTGATGAGAAAGAAATTATTTTACCTCTCATCACAGCTTTCCCTGCTTCCCATAAAACAGAAGCTGATGTTCCGGGAGTGTCATTAAAGTCTAAATATGAAGTCCACTCTTTTTTAAAATATTTAATAAAGTCTTCATCATTAAGCAGTGATGTATTAAATCTCCAGTTTTTACTTGGCATAGTATTATTCTTGTGCATTAGTGTTAGAGATACAGGAGCATGATCGCTGACAGCTATAGGATGAATCTCAATGTCTGAAATGTCGCTCAGCAGTGAGCTGCTGACCAAAAAATAATCCAGACGAGAGTAGGAGTGATAAACATGTGAGAAAAAAGTATATTCCTTACTGGTGGGGTGAAGGGAGCGCCATGCATCGCAAAGACCAAAGTCGCTCATATACTGTTTGATTATATTTGTGGACTGCCAATTACGCTGAGTTCCTGCTGTATTGAGCCTATCCATTTCTTCATTCAGTCCAAGGTTGAGGTCGCCTCCAAGCACAAGTGTGCCATCTAAGTGTTCAGAGAGTGCACTGAAAAAACCGTGAAAGAATGAGGGATCATCAACATTTGGACCATATACACTTACAATACATAGATTTTTATCAAGTATAGATAGTTTAATGATTAAGAATCTGCCCTCTGGATCTATAACTGTATCGAGTACTGTGAAATTAATTTTTTTATGAATTAAAATTGCTACTCCCCTTTGTCTAGAATTATAACAGGCTGAGAACACATTAGGAAACTCAGGTGTTTTAAGTTCATTCGAACCTCTAAGAGGTCTGTGGGTCTCTTGTAAAAGGACAACATCTGCCTGTAGTTTTTTGAGTTGGTTAAATATTTTTAACCTCTTTTCTCTGGAGCCAGCTCCATTTACATTCCATGTAACGAATCTTAGTGCACCCATAGATGTCTGTGCATAACTAGGGGTGTACTCTGTGTGTGTCGCTTAGACAGGTGGAGAGAATATATCACTTGTTCATAAATAAGGAGAGGGAGAGAGAGAAAAAATGTGTGGCGAGATGCTCCCCGAGTCTGACTATGTGTTTGCATATTTACTAATATGAGTATGCTTGGCTTAAGTGTGTGTATCCTGTAGGTCTGTGTGCGCTGTCTGACTGATGTAAATGTGCTGCCGTTGAGCGCATGACTGTGCGTGATCGTGCAGTGAGTAAGTGTCGAAATAAATGATGTTGTTTGTGGAAGAGTGTGGAAGCAGGTGATCGAAGCAGTGAAAGAAATAAAGAAAGAAACCAAGGACGAGGGTGAGCAGCATAAAAACAAGAGGGGGAAAAGAGAGGAAAAAAAAAAAAAACGAGAAGAGAGAAAAGAAAACGTAAACATTCCAATTAAATCACTGACGGAGAGTGACGGTGTTAATATCGGCGAGGATTTCTGCCTCCCAAACACTCCCCTGTCCACCAGTTTCTCTATCAAACATTGTTTAATTTCTGCCCTTTTGGAATGCAACGGAACATCCACATTGAATAAATTAGCCACTACTAACAAATCTGCTTTTGTGCACCGCTCCAACTTTTCAATGGAGGGCTGTTGCGCAAAATCATCCATGTCAAACGACATCACGAGCAAAGCAAAAAATGAAAACACAACTCTGCAGACAACTAACCGCATCTGCACACTCCAGAGCAGGGCCGTGCAGAGAGGTTTAAAGGGGCGGGTGCTCAAAGTTAAAAAGGGACACATTGAACCAGGCTGAATAACAACAACACACATTCATCAAGAATCTAATATGGGAAGGGCAGGGCTGTGTTGATCTGAGACTGTAGACAGTAAAAAGTCCACAGGAGAGATGGTAGCTGATTAAACAAGTGTCATGAGATAATAACAAAATGCAAAGATTGGTGACAGCGCTTGGAACCATAAAGCAACAAAAAACTGTGAGAAATAAACTCGGCTCTGCCTGTGAATCACTCTTTGCTTCTCTTCTTCCTTCCATCCCATCAATTCATATATCACTCTCCACTTGCTGTCTATCTGAGAACAAGGCACAACTTGCTATTGCAATAAACTATAATCTAATTATCCACACCTAACAACTCTTGCACTTAATCTATAATAAAATGATGACAGAAAAATGTTATAGCACTGCCTTTAGTAGCCTCACACAGCTCCAACTGTTTCCTCCTCATGTCCTTACCAGGCATGTCTGGACAATGTTATATCATGAGTAATAATTTTTTTTTAATCCATCTAAATAAAACACACACATGCACGCACACACAGTGACATTTTAGACCTTCTTCAGAATACTGTATATACTATGGGCATCACGGTGCTGATCCAGAATCCTTACATTATTATTTATTACTAGAGCTACAATAATAAAGCAATGAGGAGGGGGAAGTAATAAATATGAAATAATGTATTTATGATTATTCCATTTGTTTCACGATCCACTCTGTGCAGGGGCAAAGCTTATTACATTTTTAAACTGTAGAGATACAATCATTTTACTGCTGTAAAATCCAAATTTTGTCTTATTTAAAATATAAATCTAATATAATATAATATAATCTGGGTGAGGGACCAGACAAAGAGCGATTCAAAAGACCCTTATGAAAAAAACACCGAGGGAACAGTTTACCCTGCCCGGGATAGGGTTACCGGGGCCCCGCCCTGGAGCCAGGCCCAGGGAGGGTGCCCGAGGGCGAGCGTCTGGTGGCCGGGCCTTAGTCCATGGGGCCCGGCCGGGCACAGCCCGAAGAGGAGACATGGGCCCATCCTCCCGCAGGCCCACCACCCGCAGGAGGCGCCATAGGGGTCGGGTGCATTGTGTGCCGGGTGGCGGCCAGGAGCGGAGGCCCTGGCGGACTGACCCCCGGCTGCCAAGACTGGCAATAGGGACATGGAATGTCACCTCTCTGGTGGGGAAGGAGCCTGAGTTAGTGCGTGAGGTTGAGAGGTACCGGCTAGATATAGTCGGGCTCAGCTCTACGCACGGATTGGGCTCTGGAACCAGTCTCCTGGAGAGGGGCTGGACTCTGTCTCAGTCTGGAGTTGCCCCTGGTGAGAGGCGGCGGGCTGGGGTGGGTATTCTAATATCCCCTCGGCTTGCTGCCGGTACGTTGGGGTTTTTCCTGGTGGACGAGAGGGTTTGTTCCCTGCGCCTTAGGGTCGGGGAACGGGTCCTGGGAGACTTCAATGCTCACGTGGGTAACGACAGCGAGACCTGGAGGGGCGTGATTGGGAGGAACGGCCTCCCTGATCTGAACCCGAGCGGTGCTTTGTTATTGGACTTCTGTGCTAATCACAGTTTGGCCATAACGAACACCTTGTTCGAACATGGGCCGTAGGTCGATGATCGATTTTGTAATCGTATCACCAGACCTGCGACCATATGTTCTGGACACTCGGGTAAAGAGAGGGGCTGAGCTGTCAACTGATCACCACCTGGTGGTGAGTTGGATCAGGTGGCGGGGGAGGACGCTGGACAGACCCGGTGCACCTAAACGCGTAGTGAGGGTGTGTTGGGAACGACTAGCAGAGGCCCCAGTCCGCGAGATCTTCAACGCACACCTCCGGCAGAGCTTCAACAGCATTCCGAGGGAGGCGGGGGACATTGAGTCCGAATGGACCATGTTCAGCGCCTCCATTGCCGAAGCTGCTGCATTGAGCTGCGGCCGCAAGGTGGTTGGTGCCTGCCGTGGTGGTAATCCCCGAACCAAATGGTGGACACCAGAGGTGAAGGGAGCCACCAGGCTGAAGAAGGAGTCCTATCGGGCTTGGTTAGCCTGCGGGACTCCGGAGGCAGCCGACAGGTATCGACAGGCCAAGCGGAATGCGGCTCGGGCAGTGGCTGAAGCAAAAACTCGGGTGTGGGAGGAGTTCAGAGAGGCCATGGAAAAAGACTTTCGGACTGCCTCGAAGAGGTTCTGGCAAACCGTCAGGCGTCTCAGGAGGGGAAAGCGGTGCTCTACCTGCACGGTGTATAGTGCTGGCGGAGCGCTGCTGACGTCGACTGAGAAAATTGTCAGGCGGTGGAAGGAATACTTCGAGGACCTCCTTAATCCCACTGACGCGTCTTCCGAGGAGGAAGCAGAGTCTGGGGATGAGGGGAATGACCCGCCAATTTCCGGGGGCGAGGTCACTGAGGCAGTTAAACAACTCCTTGGTGGCAGAGCCCCTGGTGTTGATGAGGTCCGCCCCGAGTTCCTGATGGCTCTGGACATTGTAGGGCTGTCCTGGCTGACACGCCTCTGCAATGTTGCGTGGAGATCAGGGGCAGTACCCGTGGATTGGCAGACCGGGGTGGTGGTCCCCATCTTTAAGAAGGGGGACCGGAGGGTGTGTTCCAACTACAGGGGGATCACACTCCTCAGCCTCCCCGGGAAAGTCTATGCCAGGGTGCTGGAAAGGAGAGTTCGTCCGCTAGTCGAACCTCTGATGCAGGAGGAACAATGCGGTTTTCGTCCTGGTCGCGGAACACTGGACCAGCTCTTCATCCTCTCGAGGATACTTGAGGGTGCATGGGAGTTTGCCCAACCAGTCTACATGTGTTTTGTGGACTTGGAGAAGGCATTCGACCGTGTCCCTCGGGGTGTCCTGTGGGAGGTGTTGCGGGAGTATGGGGTGTCTGGCCCATTGCTACGGGCCATTCGATCCCTATACAACCGTTGCAAGAGCTTGGTTCGCATTGCCGGCAATAAGTCGGACGCGTTCCCGGTGGGTGATGGGCTCCGCCAGGGCTGCCCTTTGTCACCGGTTCTGTTCATAATTTTTATGGACAGGATTTCTAGGCGCAGCCAAGTGGCGGAGGGCTTTCGCTTTGGTGGCCTCAGGATCTCATCTCTGATTTTTGCGGATGATGTGGTTCTGTTGGCTTCATCGGGTGAGGGCCTCCAGCTCGCACTGGAACGGTTCGCAGCCGAGTGTGAAGCAGCGGGAATGAGGATCAGCACCTCCAAATCTGAGGCCATGGTTCTCAGCCGGAAAAGGGTGGAGTGCCCACTCCGGGTCGGAGATGAGTTCCTGCCCCAAGTGGAGGAGTTCAAGTATCTCGGGGTCTTGTTCGCGAGTGATGGGAGAAGGGAGCCGGAGATCGACAGACGGATTGGGGCTGCAGCTGCAGTAATGCAGACGCTGCACCGGTCCGTCGTGGTGAAGAGGGAGCTGAGTGTATAAGCGAAGCTCTCAATTTACCGGTCGATCTACGTCCCTACCCTCACCTATGGCCACGAGCTGTGGGTAGTGACCGAAAGAACGAGATCGCGGATACAAGCGGCGGAAATGAGCTTCCTCCGAAGGGTGGCTGGCATCTCCCTTAGAGATAGGGTGAGAAGTTCGGCAATCCGGGAGGGGCTCAGAGTAGAGCCGCTGCTGCTCCACATCGAAAGGAGCCAGCTGAGGTGGTTTGGGCATCTGACAAGGATGCCCCCTGGGCGCCTCCTGGGTGAGGTGTTCCAGGCATGTCCCACCGGGAGGAGGCCCCGGGGCAGACCCAGGACACGCTGGAGAGATTATATCTCTCGGCTGGCCTGGGAACGCCTTGGTGTTCCCCCGGATGAGCTGGAGGAGGTGGCTGGGGAGAGGGAGGTCTGGGCCTCTTTGCTTAGGCTGCTGCCCCCGCGACCCGGCCCCGGATAAAGCGGATGAAGATGGATGGATGGATGGATGGATATAATCTGCTTCTTAATGTATGTTCTTTAAAATACAGCATGTGTTTTTTAATATATTATAATTATAATACTGCATAATTATGTGGACATGCATATTAGATCGTTTTTTAGTGAAATATAATCCCTCCAGAAAGGCAGGAAAAGCCCGGAAACTTACTTTAAAACTAAATATGTTCCCTAAAACGGTGACAGAGCTACAGACCCATGACAGCCTTACACAGGTAGCCAGCAGCTATGACCAGCACTACTTAGCAGTTAATAAAAGGACAGGTAATGTTCGTCACGCTGTTGCACACACAGCACGCTCATTTGTTTCAGTTCGTCAGTTGCAACAAGACAGCTTACCAACGTGTACATAATAAGCTAATACTCCTCGGTGCTATACACTACAGTGTACGCTGTACACCTACTTACTGGTTTTGTCGCATCAGTCTGTGTCTCTGAGTTAACTTGTGTTTCTCCTGCAGCTCCGGAACGCAAAAAATGCGCGTGCTCTTTGTGAGCTCGTTCCCGGCTCGTAACCAGCGCGTTCTGCCGTCAAGGGCGATCATTGGTTAAATGTGATCATGTGACTGATGCAAGCCAGATCCTTTTATTTAGCAAAACTGTGATTAATAGTTAAATATTATTGTTGAGGGGCACAGAAAGGACTCCGCACACACACACACAAAAAAATATAATAATATTTTTTTTAAAAAGTTGCCTCAACAAAAGGGCACTTTGGGCACCCATCAGGAAAGGGGCGGGTGCTCAAGCCCCTCTAGCCCCCCCCCCCCCCCCCCCCTGCACGTGCCTGCTCCAGAGCCGCAAAACTCCCACCTACCGCATAGACGAATGAAACTCCCCGCCTTCCCACACCCTCCACAACGTCTCCCCCCCACCGCAAACGCAAAAAGGAAACGAACCAATCACACGAACAAAAAGGGACGAGCCCCCATTTATGTTACGCCCCTAGTCTAGGCGTGTAGAGACGCACATAAGGTTGGAGGAGAGAGACAAATACCCGCCCTGGTTCCCAAGCCAAACATCCGAAACCAGTTGTGAGTAAAAAAAGGTGATTTTATTGAAGGTAATGAAGCACAGCTCCAGGGTGAACCCTGGCCAAAATAATAAACAAAACCAACCAAGTCCCACCAGAGAAAAACTAAACCCTCCAATTGGTTCACCCCAGCGCAAAGCTTCTTGAAGCTTCATTTGCTCTAGTAGGACACCTACTGGACGTAAAAATATTAGTTGGCATGAATTTGAAGAGTGTGGCCTTTTGCACACAGCCTGTAAATGTCAACAACAAAAGGAGTGTGTAAAACATCTATATTGTAGTGATGGCAGCATACTGTGTATATTTATACTGGCAGTATGGAAAATGATTATTTGGAAATGCTTAAAATGGAAATGATCATTTACTGTGAGGTGAGGTGAGGTTGGGGTGTGGACAGTGGTTGTGCTTTTGTAACGTTGAGGTATGGACAGCTACACACTGAGGCTTTGAGCCTCAGTCCTGCCTGTTCACATTTTATTCTGTAAAAACTAAATTTTCACTGCTTTTATGACCTTTTTAGTGGGGAGAACATAGCTAGGATTTAATGATTTAACAAATCTTTTAAATCCTTTGTCCTCCACAATGCTAAATGGCTGGGAGTCCTCAATCAACATGCTAACCAGGTCTTCATCCATTTGAGATTGTTCTCCTGAGGAAAGACAACAAAAACAAAGCACAAATATAAATATCACACACGTAACTTATTACAGTTGCATAATATTGTTATATCATTTAGTAGCATTACTGCATGCTATATTATCATGGCATTTGATGGCTCACCTGGTCTTGCTCCACAATCGGTGTTCCCCTTATTCTCATGCAAAGCTCTGTAGTGCCTAAGCATGTGTGACCAAGTGGTCGGCGGGGTTAGATAAAAAGTAATAAAATGACAACGCCACCTAGGGGAATTTCACCCCCAGGAAATATATTTAAGAAAAATAGATAAAAAGAATAAAAGTAGGGCGCACAGATTCAAGGATGCACACTGAGGCAGGTTGGCTCCAATATTAAAACAGTTTTATTTATAGTAAAAATAAATAAAATATTAAAACCCAAGATGTAGCGTCATTGTTGACAGTGTCCTAAAGTGAAAATAAAACAATCAGGGAACTTGGACTTACCAGCAGCCGTGGACCCAAAAGAAAATCACACAAAAAGAAAATCACTGCAGCCCACCCGGTGCTGTACAAAAGAAAGTGTGAAAACGACCCACCACCTGAGGTCCCAAGGCCACTGGCACGTCCTCCGTTCACTGAAATAAACACAGAAATATATGTTAAAAGAATAAAAGGACACTGAGCGTCAGGCTCGTTGCCACACACACACACACACACACACACACACACACACACACACACACACACACACACACACACACACACACACACACACACACACACACACACACACACACACACACACACACACACACACGGTAAGCCTACTTAATAAAAACAAGATAAGACAAGACAGCAGGCTCCACCGAGGAGGAGTCCTCACAACAGCGGCTGGGAAGGCGTTTCACTCTTCCGGTTTAGGTTGGGCGATTTGCCACGGAGAGGCGAATACAGCAGTCAAACCCTAAAACAGATAAATGTAACCTTAGACTCTCATAGCTATGAATGCTAATAAAAGTTGTTTTAACGGCTTACCCCAGAACCGGAGGCGCTATACTCTCACTGGTGGGGATAACACGAGCACCTCTCTCCGCAACGCCGCTGTTATGCCAAAAAGTGATTGCCTGCCAAAAACCGATTTCCAATGTTTCCGTGTATTTTTTTATGTGTAATATCTTTATGTATGTTGGTAAATAGACTTCGATGAACAGCGTTTACAAAGGGGTTATATATAGAATTAAAAAATATCTGTTTTTTCAAGTATCTTTACAGCTCTGTGTTATTGTACTTACATTATAACCAATCCGGTCCTTTATCCTCGTCCTGCTGTTCTCTTGGCCAACTTACTCTTACAAAAGACATTTTTAATGTTAATGAGATTTTTTTTAACTGCATAAATAAAGGTTATATAAAAGTCACTGCCAAAGACTGATTGCGGCTTCTATCTTGTTACACGAATGTTGTTTGTGGCTCAAGATGACTTTATGTCATCCATGAGGGATGCATTTAACATATGTTTCACATATTATAGCCCAACAAGTTACTTATAGCAGTTTAAATACGAGCAATCAGTTTTTGGCACAACACCGGAATAAAACAAACTGCCGCGCTACAACAGGCCGCAAAAACTATTAACACAAATTCCAGCGCTCGGAGGGAATCTGAGGTTAAGTGAGAGCACACCTGTAGCTGTCATATGATTGACTCCTGCTGATCAGTCCGTCGCAGTGGGCCAGCATTTACTGCTGCCTTGTGCCGAATGCACGGGAGGAATGATCCAACAAAAACACCGGCTTGCTTTATACGGGCTAACGCCACCCTGCAATCAATATGCAGGTGGGCTACCAATCAACCTAGCTGCGCGGCGAAGAGAGCGAGCGCAGGAGAGAGCGAGCGAGAGAGAAAAAGAAAGGCGAGTAGCCCATCTGGCTACACATGGATGAGGTGTTGTTGTTATATCTCCCTGGCACATAGCAAACACTTCACCTTGTACAAAAGTAAAGACAGCTTAACATAAATTGTATTGCACCATCAGTATTATGAAAATACATCTTCTGTAGAAATTTACATACCTTGTTGGGAGGAATAAGATCACAATGTTCCCACACAGGGGAGGACATCCTCCTCTTCTTAGCTGGCTCCATTCTCTCCTGACTTTCTCTCCTCACTCTCATAAACCTCCAAACTCTCTCCAAACTCTCACTAACCGCAACTCTCACCCACATTTTGAATGAAGTATGAGGGGTTTATATCGCTGTCATAGCTCGCTGTCATAGCTCTACTACCGGTAGACTGCAGCGAGACCTGCCAGCATCTGAGCCAGACTCTCTCTCATCATGGTCACCTAAATGCACAGTAATAGCAGGTTTTGTAATAAGGCAGATCGCGCTAACATAATATGCATTGTTAGTTGATTATTTACTGCTGGGTTGAGATTCACGAGTCCGGAGCGGAATTAAAAACACGACATTTATTTAAGGTCATCGTGTGTTTTGTGATCAAATGCTTTTGCATATTCGTCGTGTTTCCTCCCTTAAATGAAATATCTACTTTGCAAGTATTGCAAGTTGCCCTGTTGTCATCTGTTCTCGTAAAGTATGACCAAACTTTTGAGCGTTTGAGCCGCTTAGGCGCCGTGTTTCCTGCCAGGTAAATGACGCTCCGCAACGTGGTGACGTCATTCAGGGCGACTGGAATCAACAAGGAAATCGTTTGTAAAAATGGCAAACAATTCCAAGGAATTGTTTCCAAGAAACAGTGGGAACCGGTTCTTGTTGAGAACCGGTTCCCACTGTTTCTTGGAAACAATTGTTTCCAAGAAACAGTGGGATGGGTGGGTATCGAAAACCGGTTCTTGTTGAGAACCGGTTCCCACTGTTTCTTGGAAACAATTCCTTGGAATTGTTTCCAACCCATCCCTACTCGTAAGCGGATGTCAGGCCCTTGTAGAGCAACATTGAGTATTTTGGTCTAAATAACCCAAAATGTGACGTCCACATATGTGGACGCCAGGTCCTAGGACTTTAAAGATGTGGTTTCAAAGGCTAAAAATCACATCATCAGCTCCTTTAATCAGCAGCTCACTGATAAGGTTTTTAGAAACCTGGGTGGAAACAACAGTACCATCTGTGACCCACTTAATGAACAAATATAAGGAACAACTGGATAATTAATTCAGACACAGTTTATTTCAAAACTTTAATTTCTAGTGTCCAACAAATGAAAACAGCAAGGTGATGGAGATCATCCGGGACCCTCAGAAAACTAATCCAGCAGCTTCTGGCACTGCAGCAGCACCAATTCTGCCCAAAGTTAAACAGATGACAGTTCAAATTCCTGGTTTTCCATGTACCTGGAATAATTCCTGTGGATTCCTGTAGACTCTGGAACGTTTTTTGTTTGTTTGTTTGATTTTTGTTTTTTAGGGGTGGGGGGGGTTCAGTGTAAACCGCTGTTTGATTTTTTTTTTTATTGTGTCCATTCTGATAATATACACTTATAATAATAATGATAATAACAAGACGAAGAAGAATTAGAAGAAAAAAGAAGAAGAAAAAAGAAGTAGGAATCCCGTGTGTGGGGCAAAACCTCAGTCCACCCAGTCAGAGAAGCACAGCAGTCATAGATCCTGCTGCTGCCTGTGAAGTAAAAAACACAGATAAAAGCAAAATACAATAAACAGGCTGATTTTTATTTAATTATTTTTACTTTTCTCCTTTATAATAAGCAAAAATAGCTCGTTCAGTACCAGTGGAATTTTAGCCAATTTGATTGTGGTCTCTAACTTTCTGCTTGTTTATTTGTTTATTTCTGCTTTTGGTGGAAATTTGACCGGATACACTCTGCATGGACCCTCACAGCAACGGAGAAAAACAAAAACTGAAAACTTATGGTGGTTATAAAAAGTGTTTGGGGATAAAGAGAAACAGACACGTTCGAGCATTACGAAGCGGAACGAAAAGGCAACTCTCCTCTTCGGCCGGAACTTCACCGTGTGGCACCAGGCGGAAGTAAACGGGGGAGAGACGTTAATCAGCAGGAGGTCGGTTGTGTTGTGTTGTGTTGTGTCGTGTTGTGTTGTGTGTGAGCTGTGTCAGCAACAATGCCTTCAGTTCAGTATCTGAGAGAGTTTATCAACGAGCGACTAACTGCTGCTGCTGAACAAATATTCTTGGAGTTTGAAAAAACGATCGTCCAGTACGAGGAAGAGATCGACCGTCAGCGCAGACTGCTGGATATCACCTGGAAACCCGAAATCAAGCTGCACAGGACAGGTGAGTTTTTTTTTCTAACTTTATTTAACAAACAATGAGTATACAACATACGAACAGATGAAGTATACAAAACAACAGAACATAAACACAAAAAGCCAGGGGTAAAAGAAAAAAGTAACAATTATAAGAATACACGCAAAAATTCACATACATATATTGTTTTGAGAGCCTTTTTGTTGGTGGAGTCTGATATTGATTGTATGTACATTTCCACATCCTTAAAAAAATGACAGAAATATGGTGTTTTGTTAGTAAACTTACATTTATGGATAAAAAATGTAGCTAAAAGTATTAACAAATTTATCATAAAAAAACATTTATCATACTTCTTGGGGAACTTAAAGAAACAGAATAAAACATTTTCCCATCGTAAAGAAAACTCCCTTAAAATATGGACAATAACAAACCTGCTAAATTCCTTCCAGAATCTCTGTGTAAAAGAACAGCACCAAAAAAGATGTGTCACAGTTTCTGGATGATCCCCACAGAAAGTACAATTAGTATTTACGTCCCTTTTAAATTTTACCATGTAGTGACTGGCTGGATAACATTTATGTAGAATTTTAAATGAGACTTCCTTCACCTTATTTACAATCAGATATTTATGGGGGATTGTTACGGCTGTGGCCATAGGAACACTGTGTGGGCTGTTCTGTTCTGTGTCTCTTTACTGTGCTTCAGACTCTTTGCAGTTCCAACCTATACTTTTGCTGTACATTTGTGTGAGCGTGCTCTGTGAGAGCCGCTCCTGCTGTGTTAACTTAGTGCTTAGGCACCCTTAGGCTGAAGCGGAAGGGCTGAGTCGCCTTTTCCTTTGGGAACAGTTTTCTCCTGTTTTCCGGGTTAGGGAGCGAGGGCTAGTATTGTCATTTGTTTGTTCTGTTTTCTTTCGTAGGGTTTAGTTTTCTCTGGTGGGACTTAGTTGGTTTTGTTTATTATTTTGGCCTGGGTTCACCCTGGAGCTATGCTTCATTACCTTCAATAAAATCACCTTTTTTACTCACAACTGTTTCGGATGTTTGGCTTGGGAACCAGGGCGGGTATTTGTCTCTCTCTCTTCCAACCTTATGTGCGTCTCTACACGCCTAGACTAGGGGCGTAACATAAATGGGGGCTCGTCCCTTTTCGTTCGTGTGGTTGGTTCGTTTCCTTTTGCGTTTGCGGTGGGGGGAAGACGTTGTGGAGGGTGTGGGAAGGCGGAGAGTTTCGTTCGTCTATGCGGTAGGTGCGAGTTTTGCGGCTCTGGAGTTGTGTTTTTCTTTTTTGCTTTGCTCGTGATGTCGTTTGACATGGATGATTTTGCGCAACAGCCCTCCATTGAAAAGTTGGAGCGGTGCACAAAAGCAGATTTGTTAGTAGTGGCTAATTTGTTCAATGTGGATGTTCCGTTGCATTCTAAAAAGGCGGCTCACCCCTTCCGCTTCAGCCTAAGGGTGCCTAAGCACTAAGTTAACACAGCAGGAGCGGCTCTCACAGAGCACGCTCACACAAATGTACAGCAAAAGTATAGGTTGGTAACCAGGGTCAGGACCGCGTCGGCTGTCAAGCTACTCGCTCGCTCCACTCTCTCTCTCTCTCCGGCGGGAGCTGTCAGAGCGGCTTTTTGAACACTGTCACGTGTTCCACGGTCCGATCAGCTGCTCACTACTCGTCATTAGGGGAGGGACCTGCAAAGAGTCTGAAGCACAGTAAAGAGACACAGAACAGAACAGCTCACACAGTGTTCCTATGGCCACAGCCGTAACACCCCCCTTCCCAAAATCAAAGACATCTCCTTTGTAGATGTTTTGAACAGTTATGTTTAGAGGAAGACACGGGATAGGGCACCCGCCAACAGGACAGGTGAGTCTGTAGCAGTGTCCCTGTCACTACCCGATCCGTACCGGAAACCCGATCGGTACCCCGCATGCGCGAAAGGTGTCTAATTCCGGTCGTAGCGTTTTACGATAGTTATGGGTCAGAGTATCGGTTAAGATGTTAAGAATAAGTATATCGTAAAATGTTTGCAATAGTGAAGCATTTCAGTACAATGTAGACAAAAACGAAAAATAAAAAGATAGTTATGGATCGGGACTCCCCGATCCTTACTGCGCATGTGCAAAGTCGGACCGTACAAATCGGGTCTACCCGATCCGTACCGCGCATGTGCAGATGTTTTCTTCTTCTTCTGTTTGTTTAATGGCAGTGTACTCCCCAGTGTACGAGGATACCGCCACCTGCTGACCGAGCGAATGAACCCTATTGTAAACTGAATTGGCGTCATTACAAACACGTGTTAAATTTGATTTAGTGATAGTCGAGTGTGTTTATGCTCGTCTGTGTGGAGAGGATTGACTGGAATAGTGATGATGATGTCCGCTATCACTGTCAGTTGTCAGTAAACACTTAATCTGGCTGATGAATCTTCACGTGACACATTGCTAAATCAATATTATTAAGTCTGTAATAAGGCGCCATTCTTCTTATTTTACGGCGCTGTTGTTCAATCGGGAAACGCTCTCTGTTGAGGAGAAAAGCATGAATTTGTTTGTATACGGATTATCCATTGTTTAAATGTCCCCGCCAGTCGAAAAGGAGGCAGAACTGTTGAGAAATGCTAGGAGCTAACTGGGCGCTAACCGTATCGTTCAAATATATTGAATGTCACAATGTTGGCAAAGAGAGGAAGTGACGTAAGATTTGCGCATGCGGGGTACGGATTGGGTTTCCGGTACGGATCGGGTAGTGACAGTCCCAAATCAGGGTCTGCACGCTTGAAGTACACATTTTAAGTGCGATTACGTCACCGCCACGCGACGGCGACTGTCCCAATTCGAAGTGTACTTCAAATGCATACTCCAAATGCTCCGTCGATTTCCCCAAATATATATATATAATTTATTTATTTTATTTTATTTTTTTAAATGGCAGGAATTTATTTTGAAAATCTGACACTTTTTTTTTTAACATGAACTTTATTTAGAACAATAACAATGACAATCTCAAAGAGACAAGCAACATATTGAATCATTCAGAACAGAATCACACCTCCTTTTTCTTTTCTCCCAATTAGAGGAATACACATCACTGCCACAGTGCAGTTGGTATACCACAATGAAATCGACAATAACTGAAAGTAAACATACAAACATACATATATATACATACATGTATATATATATATATATATATGCATATACACATGCATACGCACACATCTATACACACACATCTACATAATAATAATAATAATAATATAAAAAGATGAATAACCAATACAAAAATAAATAAATAACAATAAAAAAGAATGAAAAACAAGGAACAGAAATAAAGGGGACAAGGGGATCATAAAATCTCTAAAAGTGAGGTTCCATAAACAAGACACATAACTTAAATAAGGGGCTAAGAAAAATCAAACTCTTCTAAAAATCTATGCAATTTGATTGCTTGGGGCTTATTTATGAGCTTAAGAGATTTACGGAACAGAGAGAGTTCGTTTTTAAGAGCAGGCCATGAAGGGGGGGGATTTAGCATATCGGCATTTATGAATGTAATACTTTGTTAACTAAAACCTCACTACTTTTATCCTTAAGGATTACTCCAATTTGAGTATTTTGAAAAGACCAAAAATCAATATTTCCATACTGGGACAATATTAGGACATGGAGAGATTTCCATAAATCCTGGATTGTCACACACCCATAGAACATGTGCTCTGTTGTTTCCGAAATTGTTTTACAAATATAACAGTTGTCTAACACAAATTTAAATCTGTCTCTCATAAATTCATTGGAGGGGTAAATATTTTTTGTAGTTCTAAAATGGACTTCTTTAAATTTGGGGGGAATTGGAAATTTTAAATATTTGGTTCTGATCAACGAGATCTCAGATTTGTTATAATCTTTAAAGATGAGTGAATGTTTTGTCCTACCTGCATATAAGGTAGGGGCGATCGTGGCTCAAGAGTTGGGAGTTCGCCTTGTAATCGGAAGGTTGCCAGTTCGAGCCCCGGCTCGGACAGTCTCGGTCGTTGTGTCCTTGGGCAAGACACTTCACCTACCGCCTACTGGTGTTGGCCAGAAGGGCCGATGGCGCAATATGGCAGCCTCGCTTCTGTCAGTCTGCCCCAGGGCAGCTGTGGCTACAACTGTAGCTTGCCTCCACCAGTGTGTGAATGTGAGAGTGAATGGGTGGATGACTGGACGTGTAAAGCGCTTTGGGGTCTCTAGGCGGGACTAGTAAAAGCGCTATACAAATACAGGCCATTTACCATTTACCATTTACCATAAGGTGTTAACTAAATACCTCCTCAAAAACTGATTATTGCATTTTTCATTAACCAAGTCAAGACCATCTAGTTTAAATTTGGAGTCGGTATATTTGAAAAATTGTTCTGTATCGTATTTACAAGGACTATTGGGATATTCTGTGAAACCTTTTTATAGAGCTCGAGCAAGCAACTCATGTCATATTTCTCATTAAGCCTGTTTAATTCAAGTATATCTCCATTTTCATCCATTATATGTGCCACAGACCAAATTTGTTTTGTCATCCATTCTTCCACAAACATAGATTTCCCCCGATTCAATATCACCCTATTATTCCACAGTGGAACGTTGTGGGGACTACATTAATTTCCAATTTAACAAAACTTGTTGATGAAATTTGGAAAGTTTTATGGGTAGTTTAGAAATTTCAAAATCACATACTAAAAGAAATTGGATCCCCCCAACTTTGTTGAAAATAAGAGATGGTATCAAGAACCAGATCTCATGATCATTTTTTAAGAAAGATCGGAGCCAATTAATCTTTAAAATGCCATTCATTATTTCAAAATCGATTGCTTTTAAACCCCCCTCTTCATAGTCTTTTATCAAGTCCCTGTTACTGATATAATGATGTTTATTTTTCCCTATGAAATTAAAATTCACCTTATTCAATTCTTGGTGGGATGGCTAGGGAATAAGCTGGATAGATTAATCTGGACAAAGATTCAACCTTGGTCAAAATTATCCTGCCGAACAACGTTAAATCTCTCTGTAGCCAGTGGTTTAAAGTTTTTTTGCATTTGTCAATTGTATTCTGAATATTCTTTTCTTCACTATCAGCCATGCATTTAGTAATCCAGATTCCAAGATATTTGATTTCATTTTTGACAGGTATATTGTACAAAGAAGAGTGAGAACAATTGTGGATACTCATGAGTTCACATTTGTCCAGGTTCAGGCGTAGTCCAGAAGCACCAGAAAAGACCTTTATTGTATCTAAGGCCAATGGAATTTGTTCTTTATTTTTTAGAAAGATTGTTGTATCATCAGCAAGCTGACTTATTATTAATTTGTGGTTATTTATGTCTAATCCTTTGATGTTTGAATTTATGACAGTAATAGCAAGTAATTCAGTGGCTACAATGAATAAAAGAGGTGAGATGCTGCAGCCCTGCCTGATACCTCTCTCCACCCTGAACCTGGGACATGTGCCTTCTGAAAGAGAAACACAACTATTAATATCAGTGTATAACATAGTGATCATATCCAGAAATGCATCTCCAAACCCAAAATGTTTAAATGTCTTAATAATAAAAGTGTGTTCGATAGAATCAAATGCTTTATGGAAGTCCAAGAACAACATAAAACCATCATCCTTAATTAGGTAATTGTAATCGATAAGGTCCAAAACCAAGCGGATATTATTTTGGATCAACCGTCCTTTGAGAAATCCTGATTGTGTTGGGTTAATTATTTCAGAAATACCTGTTTTTAGTCTTGTTGCTAAAACTTTTGTAAAAATTTTGTAGTCTGTATTTAAAAGTGTTATAGGTCTTAGATTACTTTTTTCTTATCTTTCCCCGGTTTTGGAATTAATTTTATAACTCCTTGTTTCATTGTTGCCATAAGCTCCTTTTGATTTATACATTCATTTAACGCACTGAATAATAATAATTGTAGGTCTTCCCAAAAGTGCTTATAGAAATTAGTTGTTATGCCATCTGGTCCCGGTGAGCGATCAGATGCCATGCTCTTAATAGCAAAATCAAATTCTTCTATAGTTAGGCCTTCATCACAAATTTCTCTAAAATTATCATCAATTACTGAAATCCAATTACTGATTTTGTCAAAGAAGGAGGTGACATTTTGTTCTGAGTATGAAGACTTATAAAGGTTACTATAAAAAGTAAATACTTCATTTGAAATGCGTTTAGTGTCTGTACATTCCTCTCCGTTGATTATTAGGTTACATATTGAATTATATTCTTGTCTAAGTTTTTCTAGATTGCAAAAATAGGCAGTGTTCTTTTCACCCTCTTCTATCCACTTGGCTTTGGATCACAAATAAGCAGCCTTGGCTCTATAAAGGTACATTTCGTCCAACTTAGATTGGAAATTATAAATTTTTTCTTCTTCTTCCTCAGTCCAATTCAATTTGCCTTAAAGATTCATAAGTTCTTTTACTACATTTGATTCCTCTTATTTCCTTTGTCTGTTTAACTTTTTACCAAATGCAATTGAGGTTTTTCTGATTCTAAATTTAAGATATTCCCATTTGAGTATCGGTGTATTGATGGCTTCATCATTCTGGATATATAAATTAATTTTTTAATAGAATTACAATACTCCTCATTTCTCAGCATCTGACAGTTAAATTTCCAATAATCCTTAAATGTGTTGTTTTGGTCTTTGCTTTGTAGTCTTAGAATAATGGCGCAATGGTCACTTAAGGGACCGTTAGAGATGACTGTTTCCTTAACATATTGTAAAATTGAGTTGGATACCAACCAATAATCAATACGTTACCTGCTTTGACCATTAGGTTTGTGCCAGGTGAATTGTTTTACATCTGTTTTTAACAATCTCCATACATCTATTAATTTAGTATCATTAGCAAAATTTTCAAATATTGGGTTTTTATGTTCTCTTGAAAATTTTGAAGGCCATCTATCCAACCATTCATCAGGAGTCACATTGAAATCACCTCGAACTACTATATAATCAGTAGAGAATTTGGTATATAGTTCCTTTATAACTGTAGAAATTTGATGCAGCAGGTTCTTATTCTCTTGATCATTGTTGTATCCATAAACATTAACCAAAATAATCAGAGTATTATCAGTATTTAACACACAGGCAACCCAATGTCCATCCTTGTCTGCCATGTTGCACAAAAAACTACCAGGACATCTGTTGAAACAAATAGCAACCCCAGCCGACCTGTTTGTACCATGACTAAAAAAAATTTTATTTCCCCATTGTTGTGACCAAAATTTCACATCAGATTCCTCAGAATTAGTTTCCTGGAGAAAAAAACAATTTGCCTGTTGCCCCTTGCAGTACAGAAAAACAGCTTTACGCTTAATTGAGTCTTTAAGTCCCCTTGTGTTAAAGGAAAAAAGAGAAATATTAGTTTTTAATTGGAACAAGGAACACATGAACAGCTTTAAAGAGGAGGTTTAGGAGGTTGAGTAGGAAAATCTTGAGGTAAAAGTCCCATCATCCGAAATGTTCCACTATATTCCTTTCGTAGTCAGATGTCAGCCCGTACCTGGAGTCTCTACCCTGATGCGTTTGCCTTCTATGAAACCAAAAGGGCCCCTGAAGCCCGCAGCCTTGCCTTCCTTCCGAGCCTGGTCGATTTTTGGCCACAATGCTTGTCTGGATCGCCAGTCCTCCGGGGTCAGGTCTTCAGCAAAGCGGATGCCTTCTTCTTTGCACACGGGAGAAGCCTTTGTTCGCCTCCAGATGTCATCTCTCACGGCACGTCTCACAAACAGAATAATGATTTGTCGATGCTTATTCTCCGCCACTCTTCCCACTCTGTGGACAACGTCAACTGCTTATTCCATCTTCATCTTTAGGTCCGGAGCAATCCTTCCTAGAAGTTCCGCCACTTCTTCTCTGATATTTTCATTTGTTTTCTCCTTTTTCCCTTTGATACGGAGACACCATCTTCTTTTGTATCTTTCCTGGCTCAATACACGATCTTTAATATCGTCATTATCTTTTTTGAGTGATTCAATCTCTTTTTCCAGGTGTTTTATTTTCTTTTTGCATTCTTGCAGCTCCTCTGAATTACACTGCACCGATTTAGCAATGGAAGCCAGCATGGCGCTATGTTGTTGAATTTGTTTGCTAACGTCGTCCATGCGGTCATCAACACGTTTTCCAAGACTCTCAATAGCTTTCAGTATGGTGTCAGTGGATGTGTTGGAGTCATTATCATTAGCCGTACCTTTTGCTTTTTTCTCCATATGTGGTTTCTCAGGAGTATTATCAGGGGTTGTTAACAGTCTGTCCCTCTTGTTGCTGCTGGAATTAGCCGTTTCAATTGGAGCTGAGTAGTCATGCTCGCTGTTCCTCTGGGTTGTAAAAGGGAGGTTTTTCACTGCCGGAGGTTTCGTGTTGTTGTTTTTCTTCATGTTCGGGCTGAAACGTCGTCAATATAGCTCAAAGGAGTGGATTTTATAACTTCAAGATTAAAACATCGGGACTTGAGTGAGGAGTTCAGACGGATGCGACTGCTCAGTCCGCCATCTTGCCAACTCCTCCGATTTCCCCAAATATCAAGCGTGGTCCGGTGCACGCTTTGTGGTCCGGTGCACGCTTCGTGGTCCCATATATCCCACAATTCATAGCGCGGCGGTGGGTGTGGATAATTTTGCTGCAAAATACGGCAGAAGGGAGCGGCCAAGAGTGAACTGTCAAAAGTAAGTACTGAATATGACGTCACTTATTTATGTGCGAATGTTTAATAACGAAGAACATTAAAACATTGCTGTTGACCACATGTCGGCAAAGTTATGTGACATTAGTGATGTTTGTACTTTCAGCGTTAACTTGGTTGTGTATATATATGTGTATGTATGTATGTATATATGTATGTGTGTGTGTGTGTGTGTGTGTGTGTGTGTATGTATGTATGTATGTATGTCTCATAATAATCTGACAATAACTATAATATTGGCCATATTATATTTACACTACCATAGTGAGATGACTTTAGTCTCATGAACAACATGAGCTAATTATTATTTACTAACTAATCTTAAATGACTGTTCAGTACAGAAATGAAGCCCAACAATCATG
>NC_140456.1:1284189-1391689 GCF_963576455.1 Neolamprologus multifasciatus
GCGCAGCCCAGCTCAGTTTCCAACAATGGCGGCAGCTAGTTAGTTTTAATATTACTCTTATTATTCTTTCTGGGTCACAAAATAAACGTTTAACATATTTTCAGGCGAGAATGTAGCTGTGTAAACTTCAAATATCTGCTCAGTTTATCAAGACACCACATATTTTCAAAAGCGCTCCAACATCTGTTGCCCACTAGCTCGATAGCTAGCCGGCAAAGGTCACTAGAGCCGTGAGAACACCGGACTCCCGGCTAATCGTTTTCAAACCCACCGCCGTCTTTCGCTACTCAGGTTAAACGTGATATATAAGTCACTTAGATAACTTAAAATGTTATTGTTTGGCTTTTTTTTTTAGTATTTTATTTGTTCCTGAGTAAATCGGTTTGGCTGAGATTAAAGTTATAGTTTTTACACAGCTGAATAAACGTCAAGCAGACAGCTGATTATCAGAAGTGTGAGATGCTCGAGAATTTACTCCGGTGTCCTGTTATATTTTAGATAGCAAGGAGTTTATTAAACTTCACCGAAACAATCTGCAAATTTAATAAACTATCATCTTGCCTTTATTTTTAGTTAGCACAGACCTTAAACACTTAAAGCTGTAAGCTAATAATAGTTATATAAGAGCAGATGCTGCTGGTGCAATAAGCTGTACGTTTTACGTCCAATGGATGATGATCTGATTAGTCGACTAATCGCAAAAATAATCGGTGACTATTCAACTATCAAAATAATCGTTTGTGGCAGCCCTACTCTTCACTCAGACACATGTATTCCCGGCACTGCCACAACAGCTGGGATTGAAACCCTAACTTGCTACAATGTACGGTGATTGACACGCTGACTAAGTAATAGGAATATATGGTGATGTCCTATTGTCATAACCGTGTTTATTTCTTTTTCTTGTCTCTTTCTGTCCTTCCAGACCTTGCACAACAGCATGTCTGTAAGGAGGAGGTTATTCCTAAGCAGCAGCTTTGTAACCAGGAGAGGAGCTCCAGACTGGACCAGGAGGAACCAGAACCTCCTCAGATTAAAGAGGAACAGCAGGAACTGCACAGCAGTCAGGAGGACGAGCAGGTTGTAGTGAAGGAAGAGAATGATACCATTTTTAAGGTGACTGTTGCTTGGGGGGAAAGCAACCAGAGTGAAGCCGAACCAGACAGTAACCAGCTCCCTGCTCACAGCTCTGCTGTAGCTGAGAGCCAGGATCAGGAAGGAAGCAGGAATGTCAATTCAGGTTCGACTGGAAATACAAGCAGAAGTCAGAGCAATGATACAGAAAGCTCTCCCATGCCAGCTGATAAGTGTAACACTGATACAGGTAAACAGCCTTTGAAAGGAGATGATTTTCCCTTAAGAAAATGTAAAAAAGCCTTAAAGAAAAAGTCTCAAAAGAGGACACGTCCCAGAATGCAAACAAGCGAGAAGCTGCATACCTGCAAAACGTGTGAGAAAACCTTTAGTGAAAAGAGCATTTTGTTGCGTCACACAAAAATTCACACGGGAGAGAAGCTGCATACCTGCAAAACGTGTGAGAAAACCTTTAGTGAAAAGAGAATTTTGTCGCGTCACACAAAAATTCACACGGGAGAGAGGTCTCATCCTTGCCAACTATGTGGGAAAACCTTTAGTGAAAAGAGCATTTTGTTGCGTCACACAAAAACTCACACAGCAGAGAAGATTCATTCTTGCAAAACGTGTGAGAAAACCTTTATTCAACGCAGTGATTTGATTAACCACATGAGAATCCACACCGGTGAGAGGCCATACTCTTGTAAAACATGCGGGAAGTCTTTCAATCAAAGTGGTAAT
Source organism: Neolamprologus multifasciatus (assembly GCF_963576455.1). NCBI lineage: Eukaryota > Metazoa > Chordata > Actinopteri > Cichliformes > Cichlidae > Neolamprologus > Neolamprologus multifasciatus. Next base: position 1,286,005 of record NC_140456.1, read on the forward strand.
TTGATGGCCCACCAGCGAATCCACACCGGCGAGAGGCCGCATTCTTGCACAACGTGCGGAAGAGCTTTTAGTCAACGTAGTAATTTGTTGGGCCACATGCGACGCCACACAGGAGAGAAGCCTCATGTTTGTAAGACCTGCGGGGAAAGATTTGCAACGTCAGGGTCGCTTAAAATCCACACCACGAGCCACACAGGAGAGAGGCCTCATCCCTGCCAAGCATGTGAGAAAACCTTCACTACACGCTGTAACCTTCTGCGCCACATGAGAACGCACACAGGAGAGAAGCCGTATGTTTGTGAGACCTGCGGGGAAAGATTTACTCTGTCATCGTCACTTAAAAGCCACAAAACTATCCACACGGGAGAGAAACCGTATCACTGTAAAACCTGTGGGAAAATGTTCCGCCAGAGTCATCATTTGTCGATACACATGAAAACCCACAAACAGCAGAAGTCGTACTGCTGAAAGTTTTGTGGGGAAAACCGTATTTCAAACACCTTTACACTACTCCAACAACTATTCTGATTGGCAGCATTTGTTCTGATAATATCTGTTCATTTGTCTTTTTTTTTTTTTGTAAGAAGTCCCTCATCAACAGTTGACCTCCTCACCCGATCACTAGGGAAGGCCAGCGCCACCCTTCAGAGGATGCTCATTTCTGCTGCTGTATCTGTGATAACGTTCTTTTGACCTTTTGAATTTCGGGGAGTTTCTTGTTTTGGGAGATTTCTTTGCCATTCTGGAAGAAGGGTTTTGTAACTTTTCTAATAACGCTATAATCAACCTTTGAGTTCAGCATGTTTTCAGTGATTTTCTACAGCAGTTTCTGTGTCATATTATTACAATTGTGTAAAGTTATACCAAAAAGGAGCATTTTGTCAGCTGATGGTCTTCATCTGCAGGCTTTGAGATTTTCTCCTGTGACAGAGTCGCACAAACTTTACCTCCATCACTTTGGATTCTGAGTGTTGTTGAAAACCAGAGGATACGAGACGATATCTGACTCTGATTGAAATATCTGTTATTCTTTTTTACTGTGTCTCAGTTATTTGTGGGTTATGAGCTCAGATGTCAGAGTGGTGATATCTGACAGCTGAAGCAGTTTTGTTTCTGTTTCTTCAGAAGACAAACAAACTGTAAATGTTCGACATTGTTCGATGGTGTTCTTTATAAATAAAGGGTTTTTTCTTCAAATAGTTTTGTGCTTCCACAGCAGCTCTCTCTGTCTCTGATCTTTACTGCTTCATTTCTCTGTTGTCTTTGTCATCAGTCCAATGACACAAGAATCAGAGGTTTAACAGTGTGTGGCTCCCTCTAGTGGATGTTGTGGAGTATTCTGTTGTCTTTGCTCCAAAGGTTTTTGTACAGAGTTTTGCTGTTTCCTGTCACTGTGGGCCGCAGAGCACAGTAGTACACAGCAGAGTCAGACAGCTGAAGCTTCTGGATCTTCAGAGGAACTGATGTCTGGTTGAGCTCAGCATCAAATCTGTCCTTCGGGAACTCTTGAGTATTCTCTTCAGCTCCCGTACTGTCTCGCCTTAAAACATACTTTGGAAAGTTGTTCACATCTTGTTTGTACCAGAACAGATATGTAGCATATGTAGAAGTTGTTTCATATTTGCAGTGAAGTGTAACTGTGTCTCCTTCAGCAGCAATGACATCTCCTTGTTCCTGGATCACTTTGTCTTCTCCTTTACACTCTGAGGAAGAACAGAACATGCAGAGGAAGAGATGGATCAATAAACATGATTGAAGTTATTGAAAAGTTCCACAGTGTAAAATGATTAAATCTCCTCTTTCTGTCCTTGTTGTGAGTCGTGTGCAGAGGAAACATGTTGATGTTTGTATCTCACCAAAGAAAAGAGCAGCAAGAATAATCCACAGCCAATGTTCCATCTGTACAACAAGGTTTAAATCAACAGGAGAAACTAGCTGATGTTCAACATTCAGTCTGAGAATTGTTCTCTTCACAGCAGCACTTATTATTGACACAATGGTTGAACACAGTGCAGAAGGAGAGCACCGCCTACTGGATGATGTCGCCCTCTGTCTCCTCTTTGAGCTTCACTTCTCTCACTTCCTCTTCCTCCTGGTTCACAGACTGTTAGCAGCATTTGAATCACTGTGAGGAGGGAGGATGGAGCACTTTGCACTGTGTGCACATTGACCCAAATGGTCTCCATCACTGAGCTAAAAGTGAGACTCAGAGTCAGATATGTTTCCAGATTCGATGAGCTATAAATGTGGAGACACCAGAAGAATTCACAGAACCTGACTCCTGGTGTTTCTAAGGGTCCGGGATGATCTCCAACACCACCTATATATATATATATACATGTATATACAAACACACACATACATACATACATGGGGCAAAAAAGTATTTAGTCAGCCACCGATTGTGCAAGTTCCCCCACTTAAAATGATGACAGAGGTCAGTAATTTGCACCAGAGGTACACTTCAACTGTGAGAGACAGAATGTGAAAAAAAAATCCATGAATTCACATGGTAGGATTTGTAAAGAATTTATTCGTAAATCAGGGTGGAAAATAAGTATTTGGTCACCTCAAACAAGGAAAATCCCTGGCTCTCACAGACCTGTAACGTCTTCTGTAAGAAGCTTTTCTGTCCCCCACTTGTTACCTGTATGAATGGCACCTGTTTGACCTCATCATCTGTATAAAAGACACCTGTCCACAGCCTCAACCAGTCAGACTCCAAACTCTGCCATGGCCAAGACCAAAGAGCTTTCGAAGGACACCAGGAAAAGAATTGTAGACCTGCACCAGACTGGGAAGAGTGAATCTACAATAGGCAAGCAGCTTGGTGTGAAAAAATCAACTGTGGGAGCAATCATCAGAAAATGGAAGACATACAAGACCACTGATAATCTCCCTCGATCTGGGGCTCCACGCAAGATCTCATCCCGTGGGGTCAAAATGATCATGAGAACGGTGAGCAAAGATCCCAGAACCACACGGGGGGACCTGGTGAATGACCTGCAGAGAGCTGGGACCAAAGTAACAAAGGTCATCATCAGTAACACACTACAACGGCAGGGAATCAAATCCCGCAGTGCCAGACGTGTTCCGCTGCTGAAGCCAGTGCATGTCCAGGCCCGTCTGAAGTTTGCCAGAGAGCACATGGATGATACAGCAGAGGATTGGGAGAATGTCATGTGGTCAGATGAAACCAAAGTAGAACTTTTTGGTATAAACTCAACTCGTCGTGTTTGGAGGAAGAAGAATACTGAGTTGCATCCCAAGAACACCATACCTACTGTGAAGCATGGGGGTGGAAACATCATGCTATGGGGCTGTTTTTCTGCCAAGGGGACAGGACGACTGATCCGTGTTAAGGACAGAATGAATGGGGCCAAGTATCGTGAGATTTTGAGCCAAAACCTCCTTCCATCAGTGAGAACTTTGAAGATGAAACGAGGCTGGGTCTTCCAACATGACAATGATATAAAACACACCGCCCGGGCAACAAAGGAGTGGCTCCGTAAGAAGCATTTGAAAGTCCTGGAGTGGCCTAGCCAGTCTCCAGACCTCAACCCCATAGAAAATCTGTGGCGGGAGTTGAAAGTCCGTGTTGCTCGGCGACAGCCCCAAAACATCACTGCTCTTGAGAAGATCTGCATGGAGGAATGGGCCAAAATACCAGCTACTGTGTGTGCAAACCTGGTAAAGACCTATAGTAAACGTTTGACCTCTGTTATTGCCAACAAAGGTTATGTTACAAAGTATTGAGTTGTATTTTTGTTATTGACCAAATACTTATTTTCCACCCTGATTTACGAATAAATTCTTTACAAATCCTACCATGTGAATTCATGGATTTTTTTTTTCACATTCTGTCTCTCACAGTTGAAGTGTACCTCTGGTGCAAATTACTGACCTCTGTCATCATTTTAAGTGGGGGAACTTGCACAATCGGTGGCTGACTAAATACTTTTTTGCCCCACTGTATATATATATATATATATATATATATATATATATATATATATATATATATATATATATATATATATACATTACATATCCCCAAACACTTTTTATAACCACCATAAGTTTTCAGTTTTTGTGTTTTCTCCGTTGCTGGATAGGCTATATATATATATATATATATATATATATATATATATATATTACATATCCCCAAACACTTTTTATAACCACCATAAGTTTTCAGTTTTTGTGTTTTCTCCGTTGCTGGATAGGCTATATATATATATATATATATATATATATATATATATATATATACCAGGTTATTGGTCCAACTACCGACCAATAACCTGCCTCAGTACTACATGGAAGCTCCTGTCAGGCATCATAGCAGCTAAGATGAACAGGCACATGGGTCAATACATGAGAATGAAATTCCTTTCAGACACAGAAAGGAATTGGCAAGAATACCAGAGGCGCAAAACACCAGCTACTGGTAGACAGAACAGTCAGCCGAGACTGCAAGACCAGACTAACCAACCTGTGCACTGCCTGGATTGATTACAAGAAGGCCTATGACTCAATGCCCCACAGCTGGATACTGGAATGCCTAGAATTGTACAAGATCAATGGGACCCTAAGAGCCTTCATCAGGAACTCAATGGGGATGTGGCGTACAACACTAGAGGCCAACTCCAAGCCCATAGCACAAGTCACCATCAAGTGCGGGATCTACCAGGGAGATGCTCTGTCCCCACTGCTGTTCTGCATAGGCCTCAACCCCCTCAGTGAGATCATTAACAAGACTGGCTACGGATACTGGCTACGGATACTGGCTACGGATACCGACTACGGAACGGAGCAGTTGTCAGCCACCTCCTGTACATGGATGACATCAAGCTGTATGCCAAGAGTGAACGAGACATTGATTCACTGATCCACACTACCAGGCTATACAGCAATGACATTGGAATGTCGTTCCGGCTGGAGAAGTGTAGTCGGATGGTAACAAAGAGAGGGAAGGTAGTCAGAACTGAGGGGATTGAACTACCAGAAGGCAACATTGCAGACATAGAGGACAGTTACAAGTACCTGGGGATCCCGCAGGCGAATGGGAACCATGAAGAGGCCGCTAGGAAAGCTGCAACCACCAAGTACCTGCAGAGGGTCAGGCAAGTCCTGAGGAGTCAGTTGAACGGTAAGAACAAGATCCGGGCCATCAACACGTACGCCCTGCCCGTGATCAGGTACCCTGCTGGGGTAATAGGCTGGCCAAAGGAGGAGATAGAAGCCACTGACATAAAGACAAGAAAGCTCCTTACCATGCATGGAGGGTTTCACCCCAAGTCCAGCACCCTGAGGCTGTATGCTAAGCGGAAGGAAGGGGGTCGGGGACTGGTGAGTGTCAGCACCACAGTCCAGGATGAGACAACGAACATCCAAGAATACATCTCGAAGATGGCCCCAACTGACAGCGTGCTCAGTGAATACCTCAGGCAGCAGAAACCCAAGAAAGAGGAGGGAGACGAGGAACCATCATGGAAGGACAGGCCCCTGCATGGTATGTACCACCGGCAGATAGAGGAGGTGGCTGATATCCAGAAATCCTACCAGTGGCTGGACAAAGCTGGACTGAAAGATAGCACAGAGGCACTAATCATGGCAGCACAAGAACAAGCTCTGAGTACAAGATCCATAGAGGCTGGGGTCTATCACACCAGGCAAGACCCCAGGTGCAGGCTGTGTAAAGATGCCCCAGAGACAATCCAGCACATAACAGCAGGGTGCAAGATGCTAGCAGGCAAGACATACATGGAACGCCATAACCAAGTGGCCGGCATAGTGTACAGGAACATCTGTGCCGAGTATAACCTGGAAGTCCCGAGGTCAAAATGGGAAATGCCCCCAAGGGTGGTGGAGAATGACCGAGCTAAGATCCTGTGGGACTTCCAGATACAGACGGACAAGATGGTGGTGGCTAACCAACCGGACATAGTGGTAGTAGACAAACAGAAGAAGACGGCCGTAGTGATCGATGTAGCGGTCCCGAATGACAGCAATATCAGGAAGAAGGAACACGAGAAGCTGGAGAAATACCAAGGGCTCAGAGAAGAGCTCGAGAGGATGTGGAGGGTGAAGGCAACGGTGGTCCCCGTGGTAATCGGAGCACTAGGTGCGGTGACTCCCAAGCTAGGCGAGTGGCTCCAGCAGATCCCGGGAATAACATCGGAGATCTCTGTCCAGAAGAGCGCAGTCCTGGGAACAGCTAAGATACTGCGCAGGACCCTCAAGCTCCCAGGCCTCTGGTAGAGGACCCGAGCTTGAAGGATAAACCGCCCGCAGGGGCGTGCTGGGTGTTTATATATATATATATATATATATATATATATATATTTATTATACACACACATATAGGCAATTTGATTGTGGTCTCTAACTTTCTGCTTGTTTATTTATTTATTTCTGCTTTTGGTGGAAATTTGACCGGATACACTCTGCATGGACCCTCACAGCAACGGAGAAAAACAAAAACTGAAAACTTATGGTGGTTATAAAAAGTGTTTGGGGATAAAGAGAAACAGACACGTTCGAGCATTACGAAGCGGAACAAAAAGGCAACTCTCCTCTTCGGCCGGAACTTCACCGTGTGGCACCAGGCGGAAGTAAACGGGGGAGAGACGTTAATCTTTGTTTCAGCAGGAGGTCGGTTGTGTGTGAGCTGTGTCAGTAACAATGCCTTCAGTTCAGTATCTGAGAGAGTTTATCAACGAGCGACTAACTGCTGCTGCTGAACAAATATTCTTGGAGTTTGAAAAAACGATCGTCCAGTACGAGGAAGAGATCGACCGTCAGCGCAGACTGCTGGATATCACCTGGAAACCCGAAATCAAGCTGCACAGGACAGATGAGTCTGTGACGTTTATTCTGTAGCGATTTTTCGGGCAAAATAAATCCACAGTGTGAGTTACAGTGGTATCAATATAATCAACCAGCGCCAGAAAATGGACACATAAGACGATCAATTTAATTTCAGTTCAATGTATATGGCGCTAAATAACAGCAACCGCATCAAGACACTTTATACTGTAAGGCAAAGACTCTACAGTAGTGCAGAAAAAACTCCAGCAATCAGATGACGCCCTGTGACCATGCTGGTGAATGAATGTTAGGGGCCTCCAATTTCTTAAATCTTTTTAGAGCCCTTCTTCAATTCAATTCAATTTAATTCAATTTTATTTATACAGCACCAAATCACAACAAAAGTTGCCTCAAGGCGCTTTATATTGTACAGTAGATACAGAGAAAACCCCAACAATCATATGACCCGGTACGGTACAGACATACATACCTTTGCTTTGATGCTTCGTTTAATGCACGGCTCTGTTGCACTTTTCCAAGAAAACAGAGCAAAGGTACATTTTTTGCCTTAATTTAGATTGCATATATATCTTAATTTTATTTGACTTTGACCTTCGACTGTACTCAAAAAACTTTGATATTTTTGTGTTTAAGAAATTGTTTTCTTTAGAAGTTACATTTTGATTAGATCAAGACAAAACATAAAGATTACATGAAGAGGAGATGCTTACATAAGGCCAATGACTCAAGAGTGGAGGCAGAAAGCTGTTCCAAAGTTTTGCAGTTCAGCATTTGGAAGGTTTACGACGGTGCGGAACAGCAGGCTGCGAAATCCTTTAAGACTTTGAAGTCGGACTGGGATTTTCCGTCGGGGCTTTCTGGTCGTCACCCAGAAGCAGCAAAGCAGCCCCACAGCATCACACTGCCACAACCATGTTTGACTGTTGCTATGATGTTCTTTTTTGAAATGTTGTGTTAGTTTTACATCACTTAAAACGGGACTCAAACCTTCCAGAAAGTTCAACTTTTGTCTCGTCTAGTCTCCCAGATTCTGTCTTGTTGTTGAATATTGAACGTTGGCTCTTGCTGTGGTTCGCTGGAATCACTTTGTCAGACGGCTGCTTCTTTTTTTTTCATTCAGCAGGTCTGGCAGTAACGAGGCCTGCGTGTGGGCAATGAAAAAAAACCTGGTTAATCACAGTGCAATTATTTCACAGCACTGGACTGGTGGTTTGTAATGAACCAGGAAAATAATTTACATTTGAGTACTACTAAACGAGTCGGTGGTCAGTTAGTTTCATCATTGGGAGGGGGGCATCTTGGTTTTGTTAGTCCAAAATACTGAATTAGTATAGACATCCATTAATTTGGAGCCATTTTTACAAAGTGAAAGAAACCTTGCTTCTCAGTACGCTGCACTTCCACACAGCTCACATGTATTCCCGGCACTGCCACAACAGCTGGGATTGAAACCCTAACTTGCTACAATGAACAGTGATTGACACGCTGACTAAGTAATAGGAATATATGGTGATGTCCTAATGTCATAACCGTGTTTATTTCTTTTTCTTGTCTCTTTCTGTCCTTCCAGACCTTGCACAGCAGCATGTCTGTAAGGAGGAGGTTATTCCTAAGCAGCAGCTTTGTAACCAGGAGAGGAGCTCCAGACTGGACCAGGAGGAACCAGAACCACCTCAGAGTACAGAGGAACAGCAGGAACTGCACAGCAGTCAGGAGGACGAGCAGGTTGTAGTGAAGGAAGAGAATGATACCATTTTTAAGGTGACTGTTACTTGGGGGGAAAGCAACCAGAGTGAAGCAGAACCAGACAGTGACCAGCTCACTGCTCACAGCTCTGCTGTAGCTGAGAGCCAGGATCAGGAAGGAAGCAGGAATGTCAATTCAGGTTCGACTGGAAATACAAGCAGAAGTCAGAGCAATGATACAGAAAACTCTCCCATGCCAGCTGATAAGTGTAACACTGATACAGGTAAACAGCCTTTGAAAGGAGATGATTTTCCCTTAAGAAAATGTAAAAAAGCCTTAAAGAAAAAGTCTCAAAAGAGGACACGTTACAGAATGCAAACAAGAGAGAAGCTGCATACCTGCAAAACGTGTGAGAAAACCTTTAGTGAAAAGAGCATTTTGTTGCGTCACAGAAAAACTCACACGAGAGAAAAGATCCATTCTTGCAAAACATGTGAGAAAACCTTTAGTCAACGCAGTGATTTGATGAACCACATGAGAATCCACACAGGAGAGAGGCCTCATCCTTGCCAACTATGTGGGAAAACCTTTAGTGAAAAGAGCATTTTGTTGCGTCACACAAAAACTCACACGGGAGAGAAGATTCATTCTTGCAAAACGTGTGAGAAAACCTTTAGTCAACGCAGTGATTTGATGAACCACATGAGAATCCACACAGGAGAGAGGCCTCATCCTTGCCAACTATGTGGGAAAACCTTTAGTGAAAAGAGCATTTTGTTGCGTCACACAAAAATTCACACGGGAGAGAGGATTCATTCTTGCAAAACGTGTGAGAAAACCTTTATTCAACGCTGTGATTTGATTAACCACATGAGAATCCACACCGGCGAGAGGCCATACTCTTGTAAAACATGCGGGAAGTCTTTCAATCAAAGGAGTATTTTGATGGACCACCAGCGAATCCACACAGGAGAGAGGCCTCATCCCTGCCAAGCATGTGGGAAAACCTTCACTACACGCTGTCCCCTTCTGCGCCACATGAGAACGCACACAGGAGAGAAGCCGTATGTTTGTGAGACCTGCGGGGAAAGATTTACTCTGTCATCGTCACTTAAAAGCCACAAAACTATCCACACTGGAGAGAAACCGTATCACTGTAAAACCTGTGGGAAAATGTTCCGCCAGAGGCATCATTTGTCGTGGCACATGAAGACCCACAAACAGCAGAAGTCGTAGTGCTGAAAGTTTTGTGGGGAAAACCGTATTTCAAACACCTTTACACTACTCCAACAACTATTCTGATTGGCAGCATTTGTTCTGATAATATCTGCTCATTTTTCTTTTTTTTTGTAAGAAGTCCCTCATGAACAGTTGACCTCCTCACCCGATCACTAAGGAAGGCCAGCGCCACCCTTCAGAGGATGCTCATTTCTGCTCTTGTATCTGTGATAACGTTCTTTTGACCTTTTGAATTTCGGGGAGTTTCTTTTTTTGGGAGATTTCTTTGCGATTCTGGAAGAAGGGTTTTGTAACTTTTCTAATAACGCTATAATCAACCTTTGAATTCAGCATGTTTTCAGTGATTTTCTACAGCAGTTTCTGTGTCATATTATTAAAATTGTGTTACAATTGTATTGAAATATCTGTTATTCTTTTTTACTGTGTCTCAGTTATTTGTCGGTTATGAGCTCAGATGTCAGAGTGGTGATATCTGACAGCTGAAGCAGTTTTGTTTCTGTTTCTTCAGAAGACAAACAAACTGTAAATGTTCGACATTGTTAGAAAGTGTTCTTTATAAATAAAGTTTTTTTTTCTTCTAATAGTTTTGTGCTTCCACAGCAGCTCTGTCTCTGTCTCTGATCTTTACTGCTTCGTTTCTCTGTTGTCTTTGTCATCAGTCCAATGACACAAGAATCAGAGGTTTAACAGTGTGTGGCTCCCTCTAGTGGATGTTGTGGAGTATTTTGTTGTCTTTGCTCCAAAGGTTTTTGTACAGAGTTTTGCTGTTTCCTGTCACTGTGGGCCGCAGAGCACAGTAGTACACAGCAGAGTCAGACAGCTGAAGCTTCTGGATCTTCAGAGGAACTGATGTCTGGATGAGCTCAGCATCAAATCTGTCCTTCGGGAACTCTTGAGTATTCTCTTCAGCTCCCGTACTGTCTCGCCTTAAAACATACTTTGGAAAGTTGTTCACATCTTGTTTGTACCAGAACAAATATGGAAATGTAGAAGTTGTTTCATATTTGCAGTAAAGTGTAACTGTGTCTCCTTCAGCAGCAATGACATCTCCTTGTTCCTGGATCACTTTGTCTTCTCCTTTACACTCTGAGGAAGAACAGAACATGCAGAGGAAGAGATGGATCAATAAACATGATTGAAGTTATTGAAAAGTTCCACAGTGTAAAATGATTAAATCTCCTCTTTCTGTCCTTGTTGTGAGTCGTGTGCAGAGGAAACATGTTGATGTTTGTATCTCACCAAAGAAAAGAGCAGCAAGAATAATCCACAGCCAATGTTCCATCTGTACAACAAGGTTTAAATCAACAGGAGAAACTAGCTGATGTTCAACATTCAGTCTGAGAATTGTTCTCTTCACAGCAGCACTTATTATTGACACAATGGTTGAACACAGTGCAGAAGGAGAGCACCGCCTACTGGATGATGTCGCCCTCTGTCTCCTCTTTGAGCTTCACTTCTCTCACTTCCTCTTCCTCCTGGTTCACAGACTGTTAGCAGCATTTGAATCACTGTGAGGAGGGAGGATGGAGCACTTTGCACTGTGAGCACAATGACCCAAATGGTCTCCATCACTGAGCTAAAAGTGAGACTCAGAGTCAGATATGTTTCCAGATTCGATGAGCTATAAATGTGGAGACACCAGAAGAATTCACAGAACCTGACTCCTGGTGTTTCTAAGGGTCCGGGATGATCTCCAACACCACCTATATATATATATATATATATATATATATATATATATATATATATATATATATATATATATATACGTATATATATATACACACACATACATATATATATAAATATATATACATATATATACATATATATGTGTGTATATGTATATATATATAGAGAGAGACGTTAATCAGTAGAAGGTCGGTTGTGTCGTGTTGTGGTGAGTTGTGTCAGCAACAATGCCTTCAGTTCAGTATCTGAGAGAGTTTATCAACGAGCGACTAACTGCTGCTGCTGAACAAATATTCTTGGAGTTTGAAAAAACGATCGTCCAGTACGAGGAAGAGATCGACCATCAGCGCAGACTGCTGGATATCACCTGGAAACCGGAAATCAAGCTGCACAGGACAGGTGAGTCTGTGACGTTTATTCTGTAGCGATTTTTCGGGCAAAATAAATCCACAGCGTGAGTTACAGTGGTATCAATATAATCAACCAGCGCCAGAAAATGGACACATAAGACGATCAAAAGAGCAATTTAATTTCAGTTCAATGTATATGGCGCTAAATAACAGCAACCGCATCAAGGCACTTTATACTGTAAGGCAAAGACTCTACAGTAGTGCAGAAAAAACTCCAGCAATCAGATGACGCCCTGTGACCATGCTGGTGAATGAATGTTAGGGGCCTCCAATTTCTTAAATCTTTTTAGAGCCCTTCTTCAATTCAATTCAATTTAATTCAGTTTTATTTATATAGCACCAAATCACAACAAAAGTTGCCTCAAGGCGCTTTATATTGTACAGTAGATACAGAGAAAACCCCAACAATCATATGACCCGGTACGGTACAGACATACATACCTTTGCTTTGATGCTTCGTTTAATGCACGGCTCTGTTGCACTTTTCCAAGAAAACAGAGTAAAGGTACATTTTTTGCCTTAATTTAGATTCCATATATATCTTAATTTTATTTGACTTTGACCTTCGACTGTACTCAAAAAACTTTGATATTTTTTGTGTTTAAGAAATTGTTTTCTTTAGAAGTTACATTTTGATTAGATCAAGACAAAACATAAAGATTACATGAAGAGGAGATGCTTACATAAGGCCAATGACTCAAGAGTGGAGGCAGAAAGCTGTTCCAAAGTTTTGCAGTTCAGCATTTGGAAGGTTTACGACGGTGCGGAACAGCAGGCTGCGAAATCCTTTAAGACTTTGAAGTCGGACTGGGATTTTCCGTCGGGGCTTTCTGGTCGTCACCCAGAAGCAGCAAAGCAGCCCCACAGCATCACACTGCCACCACCATGTTTGACTGTTGCTATGATGTTCTTTTTTGAAATGTTGTGTTAGTTTTACATCACTTAAAACGGGACTCAAACCTTCCAGAAAGTTCAACTTTTGTCTCGTCTAGTCTCCCAGATTCTGTCTTGTTGTTGAATATTGAACGTTGGCTCTTGCTGTGGTTCGCTGGAATCACTTTGTCAGACGGCTGCTTCTTTTTTTTTCATTCAGCAGGTCTGGCAGTAACGAGGCCTGCGTGTGGGCAATGAAAAAAAACCTGGTTAATCACAGTGCATTTATTTCACAGCACTGGACTGGTGGTTTGTAATGAACCAGGAAAATAATTTACATTTGAGTACTACTAAACGAGTCGGTGGTCAGTTAGTTTCATCATTGGGAGGGGGGCATCTTGGTTTTGTTAGTCCAAAATACTGAATTAGTATAGACATCCATTAATTTGGAGCCATTTTTACAAAGTGAAAGAAACCTTGCTTCTCAGTACGCTGCACTTCCACACAGCTCACATGTATTCCTGGCACTGCCACGACAGCTGGGATTGAAACCCTAACTTGCTACAATGAACAGTGATTGACACGCTGACTAAGTAATAGGAATATATGGTGATGTCCTAATGTCATAACCGTGTTTATTTCTTTTTCTTGTCTCTTTCTGTCCTTCCAGACCTTGCACAACAGCATGTCTGTAAGGAGGAGGTTCTTCCTAAACAGTAGCTTTGTAACCAGGAGAGGAGCTCCAGACTGGACCGGGAGGAACAGCAGGAACTGCACAGCAGTCAGGAGGACGAGCAGGTTGTAGTGAAGGAAGAGAATGATACCATTTTTAAGGTGACTTTTACTTGGGGGGAAAGCAACCAGAGTGAAGCAGAACCAGACAGTGACCAGCTCGCTGCTCACAGCTCTGCTGTAGCTGAGAGCCAGGATCAGGAAGGAAGCAGGAATGTCAATTCAGGTTCGACTGGAAATAGAAGCAGAAGTCAGAGCAATGATACAGAAAACTCTCCCATGCCAGCTGATAAGTGTAACACTGATACAGGTAAACAGCCTTTGAAAGGAGATGGTTTTCCCTTAAGAAAATGTAAAAAAGCCTTCAAGAAAAAGTCTCGAAAGAGGACACGTCCCAGAATGCAAACAAGAGAGAAGCTGCATACCTGCAAAACGTGTGAGAAAACCTTTAGTGAAAAGAGCATTTTGTTGCGTCACACAAAAACTCACACGAGAGAAAAGATCCATTCCTGCAAAACGTGTGGAAAAACCTTTATTCAACGCAGTGATTTGATGAACCACATGAGAATCCACACCGGAGAGAGGCCTCATCCTTGCAAACTGTGTGGGAAAACCTTTAGTGAAAAGAGCATTTTGTTGCGTCACACAAAAATTCACACGGGAGAGAGGATTCATTCTTGCAAAACGTGTGAGAAAACCTTTTTCAACGCAGTGATTTGATTAACCACATGAGAATCCACACCGGCGAGAGGCCATACTCTTTTAAAACATGAGGGAAGTCTTTCAATCAAAGGCGTATTTTGATGGACCACCAGCGAATCCACACAGGAGAGAGGCCTCATCCTTGCCAAGCATGTGGGAAAACCTTCACTACACGCTGTCCCCTTCTTCGCCACATGAGAACGCACACAGGAGAGAAGCCGTATGTTTGTGTGGCCATGCGGGGAAAGATTTACTCTGTCATCGTCACTTAAAAGCCACAAAACTATCCACACTGGAGAGAAACCGTATCACTGTAAAACCTGTGGGAAAATGTTCCGCCAGAGGCATCATTTGTCGTGGCACATGAAGACCCACAAACAGCAGAAGTAGTAGTGCTGAAAGTTTTGTGGGGAAAACCGTATTTCAAACACCTTTACACTACTCCAACAACTATTCTGATTGGCAGCATTTGTTCTGATAATATCTGTTCATTTTTCTTTTTTTTGTAAGAAGTCCCTCATGAACAGTTGACCTCCTCACCCGATCACTAAGGAAGGCCAGCGCCACCCTTCAGAGGATGCTCATTTCTGCTCTTGTATCTGTGATCACGTTCTTTTGACCTTTTGAATGTCGGGGAGTTTCTTGTTTTGGGAGATTTCTTTGCCATTCTGGAAGAAGGGTTTTGTAACTTTTCTAAAAACGCTATAATCAACCTTTGAGTTCAGCATGTTTTCAGTGATTTTCTACAGCAGTTTCTGTGTCATATTATTACAACTGTGTAAATTTATAACAATACATTCAAATTTTAAAAAAGTGGAGGAGCATTTTGTCAGCTGATGGTCTTCATCTGCAGCCTTTGAGATTTTCTCCTGTGACAGAGTTGCACAAACTTTACCTCCATCACTTTGGATTCTGAGTGTTGTTGAAAACCAGAGGATACGAGACGATATCTGACTGATGTATAGGGGTTAAGATGGCGCCTGTGTGTTTGGCATGCCGTCAACCGCTCTTTTTTATCTGTTTGATTTTATTGTTTTTAGCTAATGTTGTGCAACATGTCAGTTCAACACTGTCGTATGATTGCCAGACTTTATTGGAAATCGGCTCATCCACCAAAGTTTCGGTTTGGCTTGGTAAAGATAGCCAGGGTTTTCTGCCTCCCTACCTGGAAGCAGTACCATTGCGCTGGCATCCCCTACCACTGCCACCAGATATGCGGAAGTGACGCAGGAGACGGGGTACCCTGAGCTGAGAATCCAGATTTCTTACCTTCCTCACGATCTACGCTCCGTTCGTCAATCTTTTCCACGACTCTTGGTACCATCGTGTGCTCTGGATCCTGTGGATTCCTGGTTGGTTCCCGTCGTCGGCTCTCTCGGGAGCAGCCCTGTTAAATCATTCCGTCTTCGGCATCTGCGTTGGAGGAGAATGGACCGATCAAACCTTCGATCGGTGGATCTGGTTGTCACTGCCGCGGAGGTCTCCGAACCAGCTCCCCTCAGATTGGGTTTAATAAATGCCAGATCGGTGGCGAATAAGACCTTCATCCTGAAGGATTTCTTTTCTTTTCTTTTCCCATTGGATTTCCTCTGTTTGACTGAAACCTGGAGTTCACCCGGTGAGTTAAGCACCTTTTCTGAACTGCTGCCCGCTGGCTGTGCTTATTTTAGCGCTCCGAGAGCTTCTGGTCGTGGCGGGGATTAGCTGTTGTTTTTAAATCACACTTTGAGTTTAAGCAACTATCCTCATGGACACGCCATACCAGCTTTGAACTTTGCCTGTGTGAACTGAGCCACTCGCCTTCATTGCTGTGTGCAATAGTTTATCGGCCTCCTAAATATAACAAGGAGTTTTTATCTGAGTTTTCGGAGTTTCTCGCTGACTGTGCATCCCGGTATGACCAGGTCCTGCTACTCAGTGATTTTAATATACACATCTGTTGCCTATGAAGCCCCTGGCTAAGGAATTCATGGACCTGGTGAACTCTTTTAATCTTGCTCAATCTGTTAAATGTGCCACTCAAGAACGTGGTCACACATTGGATTTGATGTTATATGGGTTATCTGTCTGTAACTTACATGTGGAGGGTGCTGTATTCTCTGACCATATGCCCATTGTATTTGACGTTGTTCCTCTTAGTCCTGTTGTTAAACGAGCTGCACCTACGCTGCTATCGTGCCTTCGGCTCAGATACTGCTGAGGATTTTTCAACACTATTTGAACAACTTGTGTCCAGTCCCTCTGAGTCGTCCTCCGTAGATGGATTACTCTCTCATCTGGACTCTGTTTGTAAATCTGCCCTTGATGTTGTTGCACCTCTAAGACTCAGGCAGTGTAAACCCAAGGCCAGCCCTTGGCTAACCGATTTTACTCGAGCCATTAGAAGAGACTGTAGGAGATGTGAAAGGCGATGGAAAAAGGACAGGCTGTACGTTTCTCTGGAAGCTCTTAAGACGAGCTGGAAAGCTTATCAGAGGGCAGTAAAAACCGCCAAAAATTCCTATTTTTCACAACTTATTGCTGTTAATTCACATAACCCTCGTGTTCTGTATAATACCATTAATTCTGTACTGAATGCAGAGGATCATGTTCTTTTGCAGTCTTCTGAGGTTATGTGTAATAGGTTTAATTTCTTTGTGGATAAGGTTGCCAGTTGAGACCCTCCACTTTATCTTCTGTTGGCCCGGCTGAGATGTTCCCTGTTTAAATTTGCTTATTACTTTCCAACCAATTGTTCTACCTGAATTAGAGAAGCTTGTGTTAACTGCTAAACCGTGTGGTTCTCCGAATGATGTCGTTCATCCCCGTTTTCTGAAAGAGGTGTTTCCTACTGTTGGACCACATATTTTGAACATAATCAATACCAGCCTTTTGTCAGGTCAAGTACCAAGTGAGTTTAAGCTTGCAGTTATTCATCCCTTACTTAAGAAGCCAGGCTCAGATATTTCAGATATGTCAAACTTTAGACCCATCTCTAAACTTCCTTTTCTGAGTAAGACCTTGGAAAAGGTTGTTCACACTCAGCTGATGGATTATCTAAATAACTCTCAAATGTTTGAAGTTTTTCAGTCTGGCTTTAGGCCGTTTCATAGCACAGAGACAGCTCTCATAAAGGTTATGAACAATATTCTGGTAGCGACAGACTGTGGTAAACATGTAGTGCTTATACTACTAGATATGACTGCTGCATCCGACACAGTGGATCACGACCTGCTGATCTCTCGATTACAGCATTGTGTGGGCATTTCTGGTTTGGCACTCCTGTGGATAAAATCTTATCTGTCAAACAGGAGCTTCTGTGTTAAGTTGGGCTCGTCATCGTCCTCTGTGGCCCCTCTGCCGTGGGGTGTACCACAGGGATCTATTCTTGGGCCATTACTGTTTTCATTGTATCTCCTGCCACTGGGTGCGATCTTTCGTAAACATAAAGTTTCATTTCCTCTATATGCTGATGATTGCCAGCTTTATTTTCCTTTCAGTCGTTCTGATAGCTCCCCACAGACTCCTGCTTGATTGCCTCAGTGATGTTAAGTCATGGATGGCTTAAAACATCTTAAATTTTAATGAATGTAAAACGGAAGCAATTCTGTTTGGCCCGAATCATTCCGCTGATATCCCTGATGTTGACCTTGCTGCTCTGACCCCTCACCTGAAGAGCTCGATTACCAATCTTGGGTTAAAAATCGACTCTGCACTTACCTTTGATGGCCACGTGAAATCGTCATTCTATCAACTCAGGCGTCTGTCGAAGGTTAAACCTTTTCTTTCAAGGCGTGACTTGGAGACTGTTATCCACGCTTTTATAACCTCACGCTTGGATTATTGTAACTCCTTTTTAATAGGGGTTGGACCGGCACTCTGACACGCCTGCAACTAGTACAGAGATGCTGCGGCACGGTTTTTATCTGGTAAAAGGAAATTTGAGCACATTACTCCGGTTCTGGCCTCCCTGCACTGGCTTCCAATTGAATTTAGGATTCATTTTAAAGTTCTTTTATTGGTTTTTAAATCCTTAAATGGTCTGGCACCTGCGTATCTGTCTGATTTGCTGAAGCCCTATGTCCCCACTCGTTCGCTCCGGTCAGCTGAGCAGCTGTTGCTCTCAGTCCCCAAATCACGGCTGAAACTGAGGAGACCGAGCGTTCTCTATCGTGGCTCCTAAGCTTTGGAATAATCTTCCTCTTCACATTAGGCGATCGACATCAGTGCTGTTTTTTAAATCCAGATTGAAAACGCATTTTTATTCACTGGCTTTTGACTCAGTGGTTGACTTTGTATTTTATTGTTTTTGCTATGTTTATTATTTTATCGTATTTATTATTCTTATGGTATCTATTATGTTTCTATTGTTCAGCACTTTGGTCAGCCTTGTGTGTGTTTAAAGTGCTATATAAATAAACGATGATGATGATGATTGAAATATCTGTTATTCTTTTTTACTGTGTCTCAGTTATTTGTGGGTTATGAGCTCAGATGTCAGAGTGGTGATATCTGACAGCTGAAGCAGTTTTGTTTCTGTTTCTTCAGAAGACAAACAAATGTTCGACATTGTTCGATGGTGTTCTTTATAAATAAAGTTTTTTTTCTTCAAATAGTTTTGTGCTTCCACAGCAGCTCTGTCTCTGTCTCTGATCTTTACTGCTTCATTTCTCTGTTGTCTTTGTCCAATGACACAAGAATCAGAGGTTTAACAGTGTGTGGCTCCCTCTAGTGGATGTTGTGGAGTATTCTGTTGTCTTTGCTCCAAAGGTTTTTGTACAGAGTTTTGCTGTTTCCTGTCACTGTGGACTGCAGAGCACAGTAGTACACAGCAGAGTCAGACAGCTGAAGCTTCTGGAGCTTCAGAGAAACTGATGTTTTGTTGATTTTAGCATCAAATCTGTCCTCCTGGAACTCTGGGGCTTTATCTGTTGCTCCAGAGAGAAATTTCCGTAAGATATATTTTGGGTAAGCGTTTACTTCTTGTTTGTACCAGAACAAGGTGGGTGTTGTTTGACTTGCAAAAGTACATCCAAGTGTAACTGTGTCTCCTTCAGCAGCAATGACATCTCCTTGTTCCTGGATCACTTTGTCTTCTCCTTTACACTCTGAGGAAGAACAGAACATGCAGAGGACGAGATGGATCAATAAACATGATTAAAAACTCACCATTAATCAGACAAACACATTTATTTAAGCAGAGGAAACATGTTGATGTTTGTATCTCACCAAAGAAAAGAGCAGCAAGAATAATCCACAGCCAATGTTCCATCTGTACAACAAGGTTTAAATCAACAGGAGAAACTAGCTGATGTTCAACATTCAGTCTGAGAATTGTTCTCTTCACAGCAGCACTTATTATTGACACAATGGTTGAACACAGTGCAGAAGGAGAGCACCGCCTACTGGATGATGTCGCCCCCAGTGGAGCTGAGCAGTGTGAAGAAGTGTGTTTTTGTACACGGTTTTGGTGTTTCCTGTCACTGTGGGCATCGCAGCAGACTCTCACTGCAGCAGATCAGATCTGAAGAGCCATTCATCTTTGGTCGTCAGCATCTTCTGGCTGTTCTTTTGTTCTACTTTATGTTCCCGGGCATAAGATGAGGAACTCACATAGTTTTCATGGATATTTCAAGCCGTACTGACATTAGCAGCTTCCACAACAGCCATTTGTATTTCGTGTATGCTGTGTTGTGAAAACCTCTAAGGAGTAAATAAAGATACCAGTCTCTTCAGGTGAACAGAAAGCTTTATCTGCATTACTCAGGAGGGTTTGTCTTTTCTCCGACACTGAACAAGATTTTCTCTTAATGAATTACCTGGTTAAATAGAGTCACTGCACCATCTTGTGGTAGAAAAGTGGTATTGCATAGTAAAGTGTTGCCTGATGTCAGTTAATCTCTTTTTAAGTCACAGGATGAAATTGTTTTGCGTTCTGTTGAGAGCTCACTTTATCTTTTTTAAAAACATTAAAATCTTAAAACAGGTACATTTGAATGTTTTTGCCAATTTTTTTTCAATATTTTAATTTTCCTAGCATAGAAACCCATCAACGAACAAATACAGCTCAAGTGCTGAGATAATAGGACAAGAAATAGCACAATAATAATAATCAATAGAGAAGGACAAAAAAAAAAAGAAAGATTAGAAACTACAAGTATCCATAATCTGGAACGTACACAGCCAAAAACTGCAATTTCTGGATTGGGTGAGATGGAGATCCCGTAAGCTTTAGAGTACCAATCAAATATTTTGGACCAGAAGTTGGTCAATGAGGGGCAATGCCAGGAAGCGTGAGCCAATGTGCTCTCTGATGTTTTACATCTGTCACATATGGGGGAAGTTGAAGGATAAATTTTGTGTAGCCGAACCTTGGAGTAATGTAGCTGATGGACAGTTTTAAATTGTATTAACTGATGTCTGCTGTTAACAGACCAGGAATGAATCTTTGATAAGCATTTGTCCCACATTGATTCTGATATTTCTATAACCAGTTCCTCCTTCCAAGCGTCTCTTATCCTCGTAGTCTGCACTTCAATGCTATCAAACAAATGTAATAATAATGGATTGGATTTTATAAAGCGCTTTTCAAGGCACCCAAAGCGCTTTACAATGCCACTATTCATTCACTCTCGCATTCACACACTGGTGGAGGCAGCTACAGTTGTAGCCACAGCTGCCCTGGGGCAGACTGACAGAAGCGAGGCTGCCATATCGCACCATCGGCCCCTCTGGCCAACACCAGTAGGCGGTAGGTGAAGTGTCTTGCCCAAGGACACAACGACCAGGACAGAGAGCCCGGGGATCGAACCGGCGACCTTCCGGTTACAGATACGCTTCCTGAGCCACGGTCGCCCCAAACAAACAAATGTACAATAGTGTAAATCAGATGTTTGGAGTAAGGAGGGCTCAGGAGCACATTAAAAAGGTTATGTTCATGTGGAACATCTTGGTAATTCTTCATATTGGATTGCATAAAATGCCTGATTGTAGGTAACGGTAAAAATGTGAAGGCGGTATATTGAACCTTTGCTTAAGCTGATTAAATGATGCAAATTTTCCATCTATATAAAGATCTTTGAATTTGATTAAGCCCTTCTCCTTCCAAACATAGCAGGATTTATCATCCCAAGGAGGCAAAAAGGCTTCGTTATCACATATTGGTGCCTGAACAGAGGAGTTTGGCAGTTCAAAAAAACTCTTAATTTGGTTTAAAATCCGCACAGATGGTTTTGGATCAAACCCCAGTTTCCTAAAGCTCTCAGCCCTCCCTACTTTTGAGAAAAGCAGGGTCTCTAGAGA
The DNA here is from genome assembly GCF_963576455.1 of Neolamprologus multifasciatus. Lineage (NCBI taxonomy): Eukaryota > Metazoa > Chordata > Actinopteri > Cichliformes > Cichlidae > Neolamprologus > Neolamprologus multifasciatus. The sequence goes on from NC_140456.1 coordinate 1,307,457, forward strand.
GGAGTCCCTTACAATGTCAGCCTCCATTTTAACCCAAAGGGGGGTGCCTTCTGGTGCCAGAAGGTCAAGGCTCTTAGATTTGCAGCCCAGTAATAATGTTTAAATATTGGTAAACTCAGACCTCCCTCCAATTTGGATTTTTGTAGATGTAGTTTTGAAATCCTAGGATTCTTGTTGTTCCACATGTAAGAAGTAATAATTGAATCAAATTCCTTAAAGAAAGACGAAGTGAGATAAATAGGAAGATTTTGGCAAAGATACAGAAATCGAGGAAGACAGACCATTTTTATGGGATTTATACGACCGACCATGGATAGGGGAAGAATTTTCCATGACTCAATGTTATGTTTTAACGTTGATAAAAATTCAGCAAAGTTCAAGCTAAAAATTCATTTGGGATCTTTAGGAACAGTTAATCCAAGATATGTGAAATGGCCGTTAACTATTTTGAATGGAACATTACAGAAAACTTGGTAAACAGGTTTTAGATAAAGGCATAAATTCACTTTTAATCCAGTTAATTGTACATCCTGAAATTTTGCCAAATTTGGTGACCAAATTAAGAAGGGATGGTACAGATTTTTCTGCATTACGCAGGTATAATAGTACATCGTCTGCGTACAAACTAATAACAGTTTCAACCCCTCCGACCATGAGCCCTTGTATTTTTGGATGTGCTCTCATCTTAATCGTGAGGGGCTCTAATGCCAGAGCAAACAGAGCAGGGGACAAGGGGCAGCCCTGCTGAACAGAGCGCTGCAAAGGAAATGGCGCCGACCTCTCTCCATTTGTGAGAACTGAACAGATTGGATTTGCGTAAACTAATTTAACCCAAGATATAAATATTTCACCAAACCCAAACTTCCGTAATGACTCGAACATATAAAACTACTCAACCTGATCAAAGGCTTTGTGTGCATCAAGAGCTAAAATTGCTGCTCCTCCCGAACTACCATGGTCAGAATAGATGGTGTTGAGAAGACGCCTAACGTTGAAGAAAGAAAGTCTGCCAGGGATAAATCCCGTTTGATCAGGGTGAATAATGGAGGTCAAGTACTTGTTCAGCCTAGTTGCTAAAACTTTGGCTATCACCTTTCGATCAAAATTTTGAAGAGCAATTGGCCAGAAGTTAGCAGGATCTGAGTCATCTCTGCCTTTCTTCAAAATTAACGATATATTTGCTTCGTATAGAGTTTGGGGTAATACACCCTTGTTTTTACAATCACACATCATCCAGCAAGAATGGAGCAAGACCATCACAAAATTTCTTATAAAATTCTTTGCCAAAACCGTCCGGGCCTGAAGCCTTCCCAGGTGCAAATGACTTAATAGCAGCTACCACTTCTTGCAATGTAAAGTCCGAAACGAGTTGATCTCTAGCAGCTTCATTCACCCTAGCCAGACTGAGAGAACCAAAAAAGGCATTTAAAGCAGATTGTATTACATTCAGCTGGGAAGAGTACAACTCCTGATAGAACTCTCTGAAGCGCTTATTAATTTCTATAGGATTTGTTAGAAAAGCAGCAGATTTAGATCTTATTTTGTGAACTGCTCTCAAAGCTTGTGTTCATTTTAGTTGTTGCGCTAGCAATTTATGTTTCAGCTTCAATAGTAGATTGGTGACCTGGTCACTCATAATGGCATTATATTCATATTTGAGTTTTAATATTTCTCCGTAATCCTCAGGTGCTTTAGAGTTCTGGTAAGCCCTTTCTAGACGAGGAATGGCACTTTTAATTCCAGAAAGTCGCTTCATCTTCTCATTTTTGAGGGCTGAGCTATAGGAGATAATTTCGCCACGCATTACAACTTTTAATGTTTCCCACAGTGTTGAATCAGAGACCTCTACGTTTTCATTTGACTCAATAAAGTCCTTGAGTTTGGGTGTAATATATTTAATAACATTTTCGTCACGGAGAAGGGTTGGATTGAAATGCCAGGAATAGTTCTCTTTAGGCAGACTAAGACTCAATGATATAGATGTGGAACTGTGATCAGAAATCAAAATATTGTGATATCTGGAATTTGAAATGTGTGAAATAAGGCTTGAACTGACCAAAAAATAATCAATTCGACTGTAGGATTTGTGGACGCCAGAGTAAAAAGCAGGGCCGTGCAGAGACGTTTAAAGGGGCGGGTGCTCAAAGTTAAAAAGGGGCACATTGAACCAGGCTGAATAACAACAACACACAACTCACTCAACAATCTAATATGGGCAACAAGGCAAAGCAAACGTAGCCGATGTTTTACCTGATGGGTACAATGTTGCTGTTGAGGGGTTGCTGCTGCTGCTGCTGCTGATAGTGCTGGAGGGCAGGGCTGTGTTGATCTGAGACTGTAGACAGTAAAAAGTCCACAGGAGAGATGGTAGCTGATTAAACAAGTGTCATGAGATAATAACAAAATGCAAAGATTGGTGACAGCGCTTGGAACCATAAGGCAACAAAAAACTGTGAGAAATAAACTCGGCTCTGCCTGTGAATCACTCTTTGCTTCTCTTCTTCCTTCCATCCCATCATCTCATATATCACTCTCCACTTGCTGTCTATCTGAGAACAAGGCACAACTTGCTATTGCAATAAACTATAATCTAATTATCCACACCTAACAACTCTTGCACTTAATCTATAATAAAATGATGACAGAAAAATGTTATAGCACTGCCTTTAGTAGCCTCACACAGCTCTACTGTTTCCTCCTCATGTCCTTACCAGACATGTCTGCACAATGTTATATCATGAGTAATCATTTAAAAAAATCCATATACATAAAACAAACACATGCACGCACACACAGTGACATTTTAGACCTTCTTCAGAATACTGTATATACTATGGGCATCATGGTGCTGATCCAGAATCCTTACATTATTATTTATTACTAGAGCTACAATAATAAAGCAATGAGGAGGGGGAAGTAATAAATATGAAATAATGTATTTATGATGATTCCATTTGTTTCACTATCCACTCTGTGCAGGGCAAAGCTTATTACATTTTTAAACTGTAGAGATACAATAATTTTACTGCTGTAAAATCCAAATTTTGTCTTATTTAAAATATAAATCTAATATAATCTGTTTCTTAATGTATGTTCTTTAAAATACAGCGTGTGTTTTTAATATATTATAATTATAATAATGCATAATTATGTGGACATGCACATTAGATCGTTTTTTAGTGAAATATAATCCCTCCAGAAAGGCAGGAAAAGCTCTGTAACTTACTATAAAGTAAGAAGCTTTCCTCCCAAAGAACACCATCCCCACTGTCAAACATGGTGGTGGGAACCTAATGCTATGGAGGTGTTATTTAGAAAATGGACCAGGGAACCTAATCACAGTAAACGGCACCATGAAAAAAAAAAGCAACACATGAAGATTCTCAACAACATCAGGCAGTCTGCATAGAAACAGCACAACACTGACCCAAAACACAGCAAACGTGGTGAAGAAATGGTTAGCAGACAAAAACATTAATGCTTTGGAGTGGCCCAGCCAGAGTCCAACTGAGACTCTGTGGAGGGAGCTAAAGATCAGGGTGATGGCAACAAGACCCTCCAACCTGAAAGATTTGGAGCTCATTGCTAAAGATGAAGGGGCAAAAACACCTGGAGACAAGCTGGTTGGCAATTATAGGACGCGTTTGATTGCTGTAATAGCCAATAAAGGCTTTTCTATAGAATATTGAGAAGCGTATGAATAATTCTGGACATGACACTTTTTGCTCAAATGTAAATAAAAGCTGAGAAATATTTTCTTCCCACAATGATGCCTCTTGTACGTCATCTTATCTTTTGGGAGATGCCTGTGTCACAAAAAACAAAACTTGCTGGTTGAATAAAAGTAACTAAGTCAAAATTTGCCGGGAGTATGAATAATTACACCGTTTGAAGGGGCAGCATCCCCTAAAGCCACCCGATTCTCGTCCACTGTTTCTGATATAGGCTCCACACTTGCTCCAAACCTCTCCGATCACTGCCAGTTTACCTTGTTGTTGACAGCCTGGTCTTTACCTCCGACTTTACTCTGTATCCCGTAAACTGTTGGTGAATGACTTTCTGTGCACAACACCAACAATCAAAAGACTCATATGTGCTTTGGTTTCTTTCTGGCTTACCTCGTTGCAGTTGTCTCTGTAAATCTGCTTTCCCTTCAAGCTGGTTTTTATGTGTCCCACATCCTTGATACTTTTGTCTGTGGTCATTCTGATGAGACTTTCAGCTGAACGCTTAACTTTTAAGTGGGGAGAAGTTCCCACTCTGTGACAGCACCATCAATCACCATGGTCATTCTCTTCTCACTCTCTCCTCATCATTTCTTGGTCTGGATGATATTTCGTGCCATTTTCAGCTTCTAACACTTCCTCACTTTGTATTTCCTGGCGTCTCGCCTCCTCACTTGGGGCATATCGACCAGCCACGGTGCTGCCACACAGTGATCTGTGAGCAAGGCCTCAAAAACATCTGTCACAGCTGTCTGTGAGAACGACCAACACAGTTGTTCCCAAGCAAAAGAGGCTCTATTGGCAAATGTTCTTATGGTGGTTGCCAGGAAACCCAAACAATGTGTTGATGTGTCCGTCTGAGAAATGTGGATGTACCTGAACTCATTTACACCAACTGTTGTCTGCTCCATTCATTTGTAATGAGCGGTCATTTTTGACTGGTTGGATAAAAACACACAAAATTGCATGTAGACGAATACATTTTGTGTTGAAGTCCTCTTTGTGGACAAAGACGTGGAATCTCAGATCAATTTAAACACATTCTTTAGACGTCTTGATGGTCATGCGACATTTTTAAATCTGTCAAATTTGAACACGAGGGTTAACCCCGTCTCCACACCCAGCTCCTGAACAGATTCTGGACTGAAACAGCGCTAACGGCCTGATTTAAAGGTTGGTGGTCAGCACACAGAAAACTGGACCCAGCATTAAAGGAGAACATAGTCGGTTTTTATTTAAAGTCTGATTCCATCTTTTCTGAAAGTCTACAGAGAGACAGAAACACAAAAAGCCTTAAAGTAAAGCTCAGATCTCAAACGTGACTACAAATCTGCTGTCAGAGCACAAACCGACGAGGACCCGCCGCCCTGAAGCCTCCCAAACATCTCCGAGTGGAATGTCATCGACGATCCGAGTACATCAAGTAACTCACATGAGAGTCAGCAGAGATCTACGTGGTGAGCTTCTGACACGAAAACAAAGAGGATCTTCTCCTTGACACTTCTGGTCGAATTCGCCCTCACGTTCAGGAATATTTTATCTTTATTATTGTTCAAATACACTTTGTAAATGCAACATGAAAAGCACAATCACACAGAGAACAGACACGTCTCTCTGAAGTCCGCTTTCGTAAAATGCCCCACCAGGAAAATAAAAACAGGCTTTCATTTCTTCCTCCTCAGAACTTTATTTTCTAAACATGGAAAACTGTTTCCTGTCGGTTCAAACTGTCAAATCCTGCTAAAGCCTGGCATCCTGATTAGCCAGCTGTCGCTCTAAAATAATGACAGCGTGACGCCACAGATGCCCCCACATCCAGCATCAGCCCGTTCCCACCGCATCAACCTTCCCGGGAACTCGTTTAGACCTAAAAATCTACTTAAAGATGGACGAGGATCGAGTTTGGCTTGTTGTTTTAAAGCGGTTAAATACGACGGCAAAAATATAAAAACAAGACACCTGCAGTCTAACCTCTACCTGCGTCATTTAATGAAGGGCGAGCCACAGTAACGAAGCGAATAACATCCAGCAGGTCATCATTACCCGGGCCGGAGCCGGGGGAAGGGTTTGAGTTCAGTGCCTCAGTTGGAAATTAGTATTTATCTTTTTAAAGGGTAAATACAGAAACACGAGTGTGCTGATGATCCCACACTGAACACTTTATTTTATTGTTAATGGCTGATAAAAACTGAGCCGTGAACTTTGTTCAGCTCCTAACGTGATGCGTTTACATCACATCCTGAGTTTTCCCACAACGTGATCACAAAGTCGAAGCAAACACAGGCCAGCCGATGCTTGAGGGCAGCTTGAGCTCAACGGTTCAACTTCACTTTAGCTCAGAGGTCACAGGACAGAAAAACGTTTCAGTATTCATGAGGAGAAGCCGTTTGGTGTCATGGCAACGTTAAATCTGTTTAGGATCCTGCTGCTCACACATAAACATTCCCGTCATCCGAGCACAGAAAACCGTGACGTCAAAGGTAGCGTATGAGACTTCATTTGAAAGAACATTTTCACGTTTACGCGCAGCCCTGAAACCTGGTCACTGGCGGCCTGAACGATGTTTCAGAGGAGAGTTAACGAGCTATCCTGTTTTTCCCGTCAGTTTGGAAACTCACGACTTTTTGGATAAACTAAACAAAACGGTGAAACCTATTTGGGGCTAAATCCTTAGGTTATGAAAGAAAGCACACAGTCTGCAGATCCAAAGTTTCACGTGGACTCTGTGATGGTTTCTCTTTTCCACAGGTCCGCCCCCCCCTCCCCCCTCTGAAAAGTGAAACCTGCAGTAAAGACCTTAATAATTACATGTTGTCAATAACCTGCACTGCTGATTAATAGACAAGTGAAATACTGACGTTGGTGTTTGGAACTAAAGCTTAATGTTTAAAGCAGACTTTGTTTCCCTGCAGAGCTGCTCGTGATCTGCTCTCAATTATTCAAAGATTTGTTTTCACAAGGCTTCAGTACTTCTTTCCACTGAAGCCAAAACTATTTTTAAAAGATATATGCTCTGGTTTTACTGGCGTGAGATCAAACTGGGCTGCAGGTGAACCTTCTTCTTTCAAATGAAGCGAAAGCAACAAGACGTCCGTTCATCAGCGAGTTGAACGTTTTACATTTTTTCTGAACGACGTTGCAGGTTTGTTAGAAAAAACATCAAATGAATCTTTAAACCCTTAAAGAACGAAAGGAGAGCAGCAACGGCGAAGGACCATGAGAGCGCCGCCCTTTTTCTGTCAGTCACAGGAAGCTGAGCCGCTCTTACAGGATTGGTTAGAAGCAGCAGGAAACGAAACACTGAAGGAATTTTTAGTCTTCACAAATGATTCACTGATTAAATAAAGAAAATAGATTCTTCATTAAAATAATTTCTTAATTGCTTCATATTTCACTCTGCCTGTGATGAGTTACTCAGCGTGTCCTCACCACCTCCTGCATGTTTTTACTTTTATGTCATTAAACTAAATATTTCTGTATTTTACAGCAAACCGGGAAATATTTTTGACCTGCAGATTAACCAGTAATCAAATACACTTTTTAGCTGGTTTTTCCCGTTATTTCTTGGTAGCTTTTGAGTCTGGTTAGGGTGGCTTTACACTGAAGGGGCGGGGCTTCACTCACAGGTTCAATAAAAGCAGAGCTACAAGGTCTCCAGACGCTCCGTTCCATAATAATAATAATAATAAAAAAACAAATTTGCTGCACAGCCTCGAGCTGCAGTCGTGCTTCTCCGAGAAAGGATAATAGAAAACGTTCTGGGCGAGCTGCATAAAACCAGTGAAGAAGAACGGCAACAAAAACAAACAGTAAATGCAGGTAAGCAAGCAGGGTTACATATTTCCATTTTTTCTTCATTACGTAAAGAAATAACAGGAAGAAGAGGTCAGAGAGGAAGAGAACCCCGAAAATATCCAAGCAGGAAGCTAATAGACATACCTGTATCACCCCGGAGGGCGCGAAGCTAAAACGGCTACGAACAAATCACAAAGTACATTTTCTATTTTTTGTGTTTTTTTGTTAATAACTGCAATCTCTTGAAGCTAACAGTGACACTATCCCTACGGTCGACAGGGTGTTTATGATCTTTCCTCAGTTCATCGTGAAGCCACCCCGTCGTCGGGCACAAGCGGGCGCTCAGCCCGGGAGGCGTTACACCCGGCTTCACAACGTCCAGTCCTGATTCTCACGGCTAAGACACAAGTCCAACTATGGCAATATATATTCACGTATATATTTATATAGCTGAAAACTTTCCTTCCTTCCTTCCTTCCTCCCTCCTCAGTAATGAAAATGAATGGAGATCAGAAAGTCCAGTCTTGTTTTGACCCCCCCGTGCATCACCTGGCCTCCCCCCAAACCCGACAACCACATCATTCTGGCTCTCGAACGGCCCCGCTTCAGTCTACAGCGGCGGCGGAGACGCTAAAAACCGGCTCTCCATCGGGACCGAGCAGATGTCCAGGAGGTCGTTCTTTAATTTTTTTAAATCTTTTTCCAAAGAAAGAAGAAGAAGTTCTTCCAGATGACGAGTTCGTGGAGATGTGGCGTCTGTCCATAACGGGGGGGCAGTGATGTGAAGGGGGGGGTGGTTCCTCAATGTTCAGATTTCCACCGGTTGAATGAAACCCGGCGGTGGCGTGGTGCGTGGCACCGCGGTCGAAGAGATCCCGCGCCCTCCGATCCAGGAGGGGCGTCACCGCTCCTTGACAGCCGAGGGGGGTGGGGGTGGTGATTCAGCCTCGTCGGGGGGTCGTGTTGCCTCCCCAGCCTCCACCGTTTCTCGCCGGTTTAATTTGAGTTGGAGCTTGTTTTCGTCAAACATCTGTGGTTTTTTTCCCTCCGTTTCTCCTGGTGGTGGTTTGTTGACGTCCGGACACAAAGCGCCGCCTCGCGCTGCCGTTCAGTGAGGCGGGTTCATGGCGCCGTGACCTCGCTGCTGCTTCTGCTTCTGCTGCAGGAGGAGCTGCTCCAGCGCCGACGGGCCCGGCTGCATCATGGAGCTCGACCAGATGGACTGCGGGGGGAGGCAGAGGGTTAGCGTGAGGCTGAATCCAGCAGAGGTCAGCGAGTCGGACGATAAACACGAATCATGGTGTTACCTTGAGGCTGTCGAGCAGCACGGTGGAGGACGACTCCTCCATCGGAGAGTCCTGATTGGTCCAGGAGCTGCCCGTCGATCCAGCCTGGTGCCAGCTGCTGTCTGATGCAGAGGAGGCCGCGGTCGGCAGGTAGTCCAGACCGAATCCGCCGACTGCTCCTGAAACACAACGAGCACTCGTGAGGCTTCTGTCACATGACCTTTACTGGCTGTTTATTGGCCCACAGTGTTAGCTTCTTGATCACCTGGTCCTCTGATAAAAATGTTAAACCATAGACTGTTTTGAAAAAGTTTAACTGAACCAAACAGGGTCAAAATCTAAAGGATAACAGATGTCAAACGGCTCTGTTAGCATTTTCCAGGCTCACCACTCTTGTTGGCCTTCCAGCAGTCCATTCCCCGGCGGTCCCGGTTGTCCGGAGTCCCGATGGGCCCAAAGTTGGAGAAAGGCATGGCTCCGTGGTTGTGGGTTGGAGGGGAAGACGGCAGGCTGCTGGGATTGGACGAGTGAGGAGACTGGCTGGCTGGCGTAGAGTGATCTGCCAATCAGAGCACAGTTTCCATTAGCCACACGTTCCACCTGCACGAATGAATATTAATCGCATCTCTGTGACGTACCTGAGCTGGCAGGGAGAGAAGGGGACCACGGGGTGCCTTCAAACAGCGTGTAGAGGGACGTCTCCTGGTGCACCATGGGAGCGTCGGGCTTGGAGCTGGGCGGCAGGTTTTTACCGTAGGCCTGACTGAAGATGCTGTTCTGGTTGTACTCCTGCACACAAACAAGCTGCCGTCAGCCTCGCATTTAATTATTATGAGTGAAGATTTCAGTGACATCATCTGTTGCTAACAAGCTGAGCAAACCACGAGTATTCAAATGTTCACATTTACCATCCGTGAACCGATGCTGTCATTTATTGCCTGCAAACTCAACTTGACTATTAATCCATCCTATTCACTAAAGAAAAGTCATCATCGTCGTTCTTCTCAGGCTGATAGTCTTAAAAACGAAACTCAAATATCGAGTCTCAGTTTCAACCGTGAAAGAAAAACCAGAGAATGTGTGATGGTGTGTGTTTGCATTAAGTAGAGTGAGGCCAAGGCTCTGACCTGCATGGGGAAGCCGGGTATGGGCAGCAGAGAGGACGACTGGCTCATGACCTCGGGGCCGCTGTCCACTCGGGTCTGGTTTGGCAGCTGGAGAGAGAGAAGACGATGACTGACCTCAGATCAGTGCAGGAGTGAGTCATGAAGCTGTTGCACAGTAAAAGCCCCGGGGAGGAGTTTTATTGTGAAGCAGCTGCATCACACATCAAGTAAATCTTTGCGATGTGCAGCTGGAGGTTTCTGAGGTTTCCAAACTGGATCCTTGAAAGTCATCGCAGGAATTTAAATGCGTCGGTAATCAATCAGTCAAATCTTAAACACAGCTCTAACTCAAGGCTAAAAATTGGAAACACAAATCAGTTTCAATTGATTTGTGTTTCCGAAAAAAAGATCCATAATATTTCAGTCTCCAGCTGTTTTCCCGTGTTTCTCTTAAAGTTTGAAAACATTCAGCATGCGATTACTGAAGCCGCCTCATCCCAGAAAAATCCCCTCCCCTGTTAGCGCTCTACATCTGTCGTAAACGAGGCCAGGTCAGCGTAACAAAGACTGAGAATACTTTTAATAAATTCAAGCTCTGCTTCAAAACATCTTAGAAGTAAATCAATGAGACTATGAGGTATGTTTCAGTTTGACCTCTAAAGTCCAAGCCCAACATAAACTTGGCTGATCTCTCGTTGTAGATCACCGTCGTGCACCTCAGAGCAGTTTTCAGCTTGGATGAGTTTTACGGCTTTGAGAGGAAGTTCTGTCCTCGTGTGTCTGAGCTTCAGCAGGGGGCGCTGCAGCTCCGACAACACCATCCTTAAACTTGATTTTCATTTTGAGAAGGGAGGAGTTAACCCTGCACTCTGAGCCGCAGGCATCACAGTTTGACTCTTGGTTCCCTCACATAGCTCTGACATTAAAGTCAAAACTGGCACCGTGGAAGACGACTTCAAGGTGCACAACCCCATAAAAATCAAAGGATGAACACGGCTGGACTTTGCGGCTAAAAACAGTTCGGCTGTAGTTAGTTAGTCTGTGATTAAAACACGACTTCCTGGGAGCGATCGAAACATAGCAGCTGAGCTGGAAGGTGTCTGGATACACCTGAGAGGGTGACCTCTGCTGGGAGATCAGCCAAATTCATATCAGGTAAGGTCTATCAAAGGATGATGCTTGCATGCTGGGATGAACTCCTTTGTCCCTCTAAATGTGAGGATTCTGCAGATTGTGACAATAACGCTAACATCTGGAAATGTGAGCAGCTCTGGTGAGCAGAGGGTGGCTTCAGACTAGATGCAGGGAAGTCAGGGTTTAAGGATGGGGAAGAGTGCTGGGTGAGGAAGACAGGGCTACATACAAATATATTTGGTCCAGGAGCAGTGCTAAGAGGGCCAGCCAAGGCCTGGAAGAAATCAGGAGGCTTAGTAAAGACGAGCTCCTCCTCCTCCTCAAAATCTGCTAGAGTTTTTAACAGGTCAGGAGGTAGAAGAGGCGAGCTCTTGTTGTCCTAGTGAGAGATGAAGCAAGAAGAGGAAGAACAGAAAGAAGAAAGAAAATGAGAGGGAGAAATGTAAAGAACAGAAAACGAAAGAAGGCAAGCCAGTAAGACCAAGGTGGAGAGAAGGGAAGTTACGCTGAAGGCTACCAAAGCTTGCAAGCTGACAGAAAAAAGAAAAATCATCACTAAACAAGTCAGAGCGTCTGCTCATGACCAGGTTTCTTTAGACATGCGTAAAACTACCAGAGTTTATCTGATATCAGTATAGAGTGAGCTTCAAACTTCATCAGCCTTCTATGAGAGGCAGAGGAAAAGAACAAGTGTGGGTCCATTAAACTTTTCTAAAAACATTTTTATACTGGCAGGAAATTCTTTAAAAATCTAATTTAATCTCATTTAAACCCAGATTACCTGGAAAATGACTGATGTACATAGGGCAGGGCGATATGGCCAAAAATATTTATCACAATATAGATTTGAAAATTTGCGATAACGATATAATTGATGCGAGACAAAATACAACTCCACAACTTTACTAGTGCAAAAAAACCATCCATTCCTTTTACTTAAACAAGCAGCTGTTTTTATGTGCATTAAAGCTGTATATAAATTTAACAGTGCAAATGCAAATTCTTTGCTGAAAGTTTAACCAAAAGGCATTTCCAGTAGAAATGGGCTGACGTATCCTGAGCATAACCATGTATAATATCCACTGAAGTTAAAAAGAGCTGCTTTGCAACATTAAACTTCAATGTGCCAAATAAAAAAGTGAAATACGTATTTTTCGAACCATAAGGTGCACGGGATTATAAGGCACATTAAGCGAAACAAAGCAGTCAGATAAATCCAACTCATTCTTCTTCCTCCACTTCTGTACCATTGATTCATTAATGCTGTATTCTATCACAGCTGCTCTATTCTCATGTTGTTGCAGTATATTAATGACTAACCTCGTATTGTGGATGGATTATCTCAGTTGTTCTCCTGACTGAAGTTTGGTCCGTTTACAGCATCCTGCCATGTGTTTGCATTTGTCTCTAAGCATCAGGAACCTTCACGTTAACTTTTATCGAGTGGAAAAAAGTTAGCTTAAATCCTCCAGCTTCACTGTTTATGTTATGCTAACACAGCTGTGTCGCTAGCCACCACGTAGCACATCATTATATACCAGCTAGTCCAACTTCAGTAACCCTACAAACGTCACTGCTGTTTAGCTTCCTGGCTTCATTTATGTTGGAAGTGATAGCAGAGCTGTACGTTTGAATTGTTTCAGAAATCTCTCAGTCAGAACATGCTATATCATGTTTAGCTAACTAGCGAAACTAGCGAGCTAACTTCCGCTAACTTCCTGCTAACTTCTAACTCCGTTAAATGTAATGAATTCTGTTTTCATGGATGCCTGGATGTTAAACGTCATAGTTACACCTGGTAAAGCAGCAATGCTGATCGTTTCATTAAAGATTAAAGAATTTAGACAATTTTAAACTCTCAGTGATGTTCGTTTGACTTCGGGACTTTAAAGGATGGAGTTTAGGACCCAGATTACTCCCAGTTTACGAGCACCTTAGTCCAACAAATACGGCAATAACGACGGCCCGCTTGCATGTTGTGTATCTGACGGACAAACACCAAACCACTTAAGTTGCACCATTTTTACAAAACAATTCTGGCTCATCCGTTTCACTCAACAATCTACTTTCCCCATTCACATTCTCCGTTACCGTGCATTCTCCGTGCTTTTTCCGCACTGCGCATGCGCGTTTTACCCATATTCTATCGCAATATGTCATTTTCTTATCGTTGCCTAGCTTTGTACCAGTATTACCGTGAATGGTATAATATGGCCCAGCCCTAGATGTACATATAAGCCAATCAAATTTCTCCATTTACTTTGTAATGTGTAGCTATGGAGATGCCATGTTTTATTGAAATACACCGACACAAGTAATCACGCCTCTCTTTTCCTTCTTGTGGAATTAATGTGATACTTAAATATTATGTGCGATATATAAATAATATTTAAATAGTACAAACGTGACTTTTGGCAAATTTTAACAGCCTGAATCAGGAGAAACGATTACTGCAACAACAGTTACACCCAAGTTTGGATTTAGATTTTAGTTCATCTAAAACAAATAAATAAATAAAAAACCAAAGTTAAAAGAAAAAAAAAAAAAAAAGCAGGAAAATAAAGAAAAAGAAGCAGAAAAAGCGAAAAGCAGCAAAACAAACTCCTCCCTCTGCGTCTGCTGACAGCAGCTCACCTCAAACGGGGGTCCCCGGGGCCCGTCCTGCTCTGAGCAGATACCCCCCGGCGATGGCCTCTTCATTCTGTCGGCCAGCACAGCCAGGCTGTCCCCGATCCTGTAAGACGAGTCCCAGTAGAAGTCCTGTAACTTCACGTCGGGGTACTTCATCTTCTTGTCCATGCTGGAGACCTGAGCCGACGACTGCAGCTGGTGCTCGTACATCTTCAGAGGATCCTGAGCTGCCATGTAGAAGGCCTGCTGCTGCTGCTTCTGCTGCTGAGGCTGCTTGATGGGCATCTGCATGGGAGACACCTTCTGCAGGGCCGCCTGGGCCTGGTTCCACATGTGGCTCGACTGCTCCTGGACCTGCATGTACTGCTCAGGGCGGGAACACAACGAGAAGGAAACATCAGTCACTGCGTGGACAGTTCAAATCTGAGGCGCTCACACTCAGATTTCCACCTCTTAAAGTTTCCTAAATATAAAAAATACTCATGTTTTTGATATTTTGAGACCTGAAACCAAGTTAAATTTAATGGATGTAAAGAGAGTAAAACACGCTGAGGTAAACAATGAGCTGCCTCAGTGTGAGAGCCTAGGAGGGGTCAGCACAGGAGAAACGAGGCAAGCTGGTTGTGCTCCAGTTCATTAGTGATGTCACTATAAAAGCTGTGAGCAGGAAAGAGGCACTCTGAGCATAAACATCACATTTCACTAAAAACATGGAAAAATACGTGTTTCAGCCGCGAGTTTAGGAGCCGACTTAATCGCTCTTCCAGCTGATGACTCGCGCTCAATCAAATCACTGAAACAAAGGTAGTGACAGTCATGTGACCTGACCTGCTGCAGTCCCGGGTGGTGAGGTGGACTCTTTCCCATCCCAACCTGCTGGACTGGTTTGGTGGGTGACTGCTGCTGACTCATCGTCAGCTGGACTGACTGCTGCAAGGCCTGCTGGGAGGGAGTCTGAGTCTGGCCCTGCTGAGCCTGGGAAGGGCCGTGTCCCGAGGATCCCGGCCCCTGACCGGGCCCCGGCCCCGAGGGCCTCTGCTGACTGTAGGGAATGTGAGACTGCTTCCCAGCTTGGACCTGGGAGCCCGCCTGGGTGTGGACAGGCTGCTGGAGGAAAGGCCCTGGGACGGACACACCGGTGGAGAAGGTGAAGCCCGGATTCACCTGGAGTCCAGGGAAGGCCACGGGAGAAGGGATCACATAGGCTGAGGGAGGGAAACCTGCAGAGGAAGCGATCGGGATCAGAGTTTGGAGCCACAGAGACAACGGAGATGAAACTCACGGAGAGGCGTATTCGTTTAAGATGAGGTCGGCAGACCCACAGTTTGGTCTGAAGTTCAACAACAACAAAACGTTTGGACCTTTAAAGATAAATGAGCTCAGTGGTTCAAACCCAGGCTGAGTGTGTGAAGTCTGCAGATTCTGCATGTGGCTGTGCTCTGGTCTTTCCCACCATTGAACATGCAAAAATCACCCTAATGGTGCCTCTGGGACCAGTTCAAGTTTAAAGTTTAAATTTAAAGAAAAGGTCCAAACGTACCGGGTCTGCTGGGCAGAGGCGGGAAGGCTCCTGGATGATGGATTGGGATGAACTGGGATGAGCAGGTGGTTTGAGTCTGAGTGACAGGAGTCTTCTTAGCCTCAGACACCGGAGTCTTCCTCAGCTCCGTCTGTGCCTTCACCTGAGCGAAAGGAAACGCATCATCACGCCGCCTCAACGACTCAAACCTGCAGCTTCGTCAGTGGAAATATTTCAGCGTCTTTACCTGTTTTCCAGCATCGGCCGTTTTCTCGTGGACGCTCTTCTTCAGCTCGCTCTTCCTCTTACCGTCCCTCTTCAGCTCTCCTTTCCCAGCGGCCCCGTTGCCTTTGGAGAAGTCTCGGCGCTCCTTGCCACCATCTTTCTGATGGTGGTTTCTTGTGGGGTCACGGCTCTGCTCTCTGGGTTTGATGTTCTCTTTGAAGGTGACCACTGGACGGTCGCTGCTGTCGGGCCACGAGCTCTGAGTCTTCCCCACCGAAAGCACGGACTTCAGCCCGGAATTCCCGCCGTCGTTGGCCGTCTGCTCGCCATTCAACGACTCCTGCAGCACGGGCACCTCCTTTTCCTGCGGCTCCTCGATGGCCTCTTCTGGAATGTCAGTCATGAAGACGAGGAGGCCGTCCTCGCTCACTCTGCACTGGATCAGTCTGCAAAGGGGAAACAGCCATGACACACCAGTCCGTACACAGCACGGCGTCACAGGGCGGAGTCACACTCACCCCGGCTGGCTGTCAGCCACCCATTTGCCCAGGCTGACGAGTCTCTGGTGTCGGGCGTGCACCGGCAGGCCGTCCCGGTCCACCAGGATGCCCTGATGTCCTTTGGTGAAGTCCAGACACCTGAAACAAACACACATCAGAACATCTGCGCTGACCAAACACTAGAGAGGGGGGGGGGGGGGGGGGGGGGGGGCGAGTCGTTACCTCAGAGCAGGACGGAGAGCCAAGAAGCCCTGCAGCTCAAACTCCTCAGGCAGGGGTGTGACTGTGGAGACAACAAACATCCCAGAATCAAGAATGAACTTTGTAAAAAAATTAGATTAAAGGTTAAAAAAACAAATGTTTTGGTTTATTCAGATGATTTAAACTGTGAGGGTCACAGGTTCAACTACTGCAGTGCTAACAGCGACCGAAGGGACTTCACTTCCTGTCAACCTCTTTGTATCGAAACTGGCTGAAAATGCAGCAGATGCACAACAGGGGGCGCCTGTGAACTAGCTCACTGTTCACAAGCATTCGCCCATAAAACGCCAGCATTCTGCTAATGCACGCCGACTAAAGATTTAGAACAGGACGCCGTCCCATGATGGCGCCCGTTTGCCGTCTGGAAGCAGCACATCTGGAGGATGCTGTAAAGCGGCTTGTGGTGCTTTGATGTTTCCTAATTGTAGCTGACGCTGAAATGTTTGTGTGGGTTGCCATGACAACTCCAGAAGCGCGTCTGAGATCGTTATATTGTTTTCTATTTGGTGCTCATGTTTGTGTACATTTGCAGTAGGAAAAGATCATCTATGAATCCAGTGATACATCTTCCTTATAAGAAATGTTTCTGTTAAAAAATTATTGTGAAGTAGTCACTTCCTGCGAGTCGCGGGAACCGGTAGTTGTGCGCGGGAGAGACAAGACAGAACGGTAACACGGCGGACTTTTCTACTGCTGGTTTTACAAGGCGCACACGGTAAAAATCATTATGCTGTTATTTGTTTAACACTTGTGCACTTTGTGAAACGAAATAAGTGGCTGAGATGAATATCATATGTGCTACTGATATTATTTTACTTGTTTTTAGTTTTCACGGTGCTCCATGATTGTGAGAGGAATAAAAGAATTGTGGACATCAGTACGAAGCGTGGATTCTTTCGACCAGAGTAGAAACACTAATACTTCTCTAAAATTTGAGGAAAAATTCCAGATTCAGAATAATTACTCCAAGAAATGCACAGAGTGGCAGTCATGGAGTCATTAGATGAGGATTTATTCTGTGAACCTTTTGTTTTATTGTCAACTTTAACCTGGAGAATGAAACTGTAGTGAGATGAAAGCACGCTAGCAGCAGCCATCGTCTTCCTGCTTTCTCAGTGATCTGTCACTAAGGCCATGTTTGCGTCTTTTACAGCGGTCGGTGTGAACAGGGATAACAGAACGGTCCGAGCTCTTCTGCTGTGTGTAAGAATCAAAACGTAACCTAAAGTTACAAAGCAGATGTCCCACCTGAGGAGCAGGACAGGTCGTCCTCTTTGGGCTGGAAACTGTTGAGAATGGACACGAGCCAGGGCCAAACGCTGAGAGAGGAAGAGGATGCAGAGTTACAGCTTCAGTACCAAACTCTGCTGATTAAGAGAGAGAAAGTGGGCGGGACTTACTACTGCCGTTTAACAAGGGCGGCCTCGTGGAAGACGCTGGGCCTCAGTTTGAGCCAGTCCAGCGACACCTTGATGGCCGGCAGCGGACACTCGCCCATGATCTCCTCCCCGCGGTTCTTGTTGAGCAGCACGCGGCTGCACATGACGCCCAGGAAGGACACTGAGGAGACAGTTTTGAGCTGTTGTAGGTTACACGTACGTGTCGGACTCCTTCCTGTAAAGTCGCTGTACTTGTAATAAACATAAAAGCCACCATATAAATCTGACATGAGCATCATTCAAACACAGCAGGAGCCGTCGACGACTCCGTCCACGTAATCGATCATTAACCGTTTTCAGTTCTTACTGAAAAGGCCGAGGAGCTGGAACCAGCTGATCTGCTGCTCGCTGCTGTAGCTCTGCTCGCTGCCGTCAGCCGTCAGGTCTCTGAGGTGGTGCAGCTCGAACAGGTTAATGACGGTGATGTGGACGAGCTGCTGAGAGCTGAAGGCTTTCTGCAGGATCAGCCTCTGCACACGCAAACACACAGCAACAACCGTGTCACACAGACGGACTCGCACAGGTTTGCACGTCGCGTGCATCAAACGGCGTTTAGTCGTACCTGAAACTGCTCCTCCAGTTTCTCTCTCAGGCCGTCCAGCTTGTCCAGACTCTTACTCAGGTAGACGTGACCGTGAAACTTGATGAAGGCCTTGATGAAATCGGACACGCTCCACTTGGTTTTCACTTCATCGCGACTGCGGGACCACAGAAGGAGGAGCGGAAATGAGACATCGTCACACTTCGAGACAGTTTAAAGAGTTTGAAATCTTAGATCATTTCCTTTGACTCTACAGTGTGTGGAATAGTGTTCGTGCTGTGAGCTGGTACCTCTCCAGAGCCTTGGACAGCGCCTTCTGCAGGTTGGTGGAGGCTGCTGGGAAGGGGAACTTGACTGCAATGCTGCGGCAGTAATAGAAGATGGTGGTGAGATGGTCTCCTTTAGAGGAGGCCAGGATGGCCAGCTGGTTGTAGGGCTGACCTGCAGGAGACACGGAGAGGCGGCACATGAGCAGGGAAGAACTACAAACATGGCTGCTCAAGTCTCTCTCGCTGCTGCTTCTCGTCGACACCAGAACACAGATATAATTTCTTTATAATATTCAGTATCAGTGTTTTACAGCAGAGCTTTTAAATGTCAGTAATTCATCTTTAACATCAGCTTTCCCTCACATGTGACACTATTTACAAGAGGCGGTAACTATAGCAACCCCAGCATAATCCAACCACATTTTTTTCTCAGTACTTGAAAGCTGCGAGAATTACTCACGTATGACATTTAGATGAAACAACTCAGTGTTTGAATGTGTTTAGAGCTCGGCTGATAGAGGAGGAGGGGCAGATTTCCAAAAACAGCTAAATCGAGGACTCACCGTTAGATGGAACCAGCTGAGCTGCGTGCCGGTAGTAGGACTCGGCCTGGCTGGTCTGGTTACGATATCGAGCTGAAAGACAAAGAAAATAAGCTCTGAAAAATCAACCCTGATATTCCTAGTCGGGAATATCAGGGTTGATTTTTCAAATGAGGCGAACGGGAAGCTTTTCTCACCGATGTCTCCGAGGTGGACGAGGCAGTGCTGGCAGATGTAGGAGCAGGAGCTGGGCTGAGGGGTGACGATGGCGCTGGTGCTGCTCTGCTTATTGCTGATGATGCCGAGCTGAGACGACTTCACGCGGCAGGGCAGGTCCACGTTGAACACGGTGCACAGCTCCTGCAGTAACTGGAACACAGCAGACGCAGCGACACGTCGTTTGATGGTTTATATCAGTGGTGATGTGGAGCTTTAACTCCATTCACTGTGTCTGTGTTAGCAGGATTACTCCAAACAAACATCCTCCCAGAGGCGGAGCCTAGACAGCTTAGATTATTTCTTTAGAGCAAAACTGGACATTTGTTCATAACTTCACAAACACAAACACAAGGCGAGCCTACCTGTGTGTAGAAGCCACTAGCAGCTTCCAGAAACAGCGACAGGTTGGCCTGGACCTCGCTGCGGTTGGGGTTGGCTCGGTTCTTGGCCTGGCTCTGCAGCGTGGTGATCTGGTTCTTGAAAGCATGATTCCACCTGCGGGCAGAGAGAAACCCGCATCAGGACCCAGACGATTGGTAAAGGGATCCCGACGGGCCAATCAGCAGCACGCAGTCGGTTGGCGTCACATTTTCGGATCAGCTCACAGCGCTTCAAACGAATACATATTAAAGAGTAGCAGCTCCTTCTGCCTGATGGGAAAGCCCACAAACTGAGTCGAGCTGTATTCCTGCCTTTTTATGTGATAAACTGATCTTTGGTGTCAACACATCAACACTTCTAAATATTCCAACAAACTTTTGGCTTCGTGAGAATTTCTGCAGTAACCAACAAGCAGCGACAGGCTTTCAACAACTTACTTCACAGACCCCCAAATATTAAAAACACCGTCTCCAGGTTCTCATATATCAGACGTCTGTGTGTGACGATGTGTTTTATTGGTGGAGCTGAACTGGGGGCAGGAAATGACAGTTTAGCAGGACTGCGTGAAACACAATCGACACATCTGTCCATTGTTACGACTGCTCCACCCACAGCTGCAGGCGGAGACGCGATACATGAGTCAAAGCTTCACACGCTGAATAAATCAACACTGAGGGAGCAAAGTGGACTCTGCAGATTCGTGGATGTCGGACCTCCTCTATCATCATGCTGTAACCATGGTGACGCCATGCGGTCCAAAAGCTGAGCTCAGTTTGTCTTCAGTCACACATCTATTATCACCATTTAGCCACCAAATGTTGCATTAATGTTAAAGGATGTTAGAAACTGAGCTCTGCAGCTCCATCAGCTCCACCACGACTCTGAAACTGCTACGAAACACTAACTGTGAGCGACTCCGTTCACTTTCTGAACCAGGTTATTCCAGAAAGACTTTCTTGTAGTTTTTTTTACTGATATCTGTTAATTATTGTAATTATTTCCCTTCACTCGTTTCTTTTTTCTCTGCAGTTACAGCAACAGAAAAAATCCAAACTGGTCTAAATTAATTGAACTGAAATTGTTGGAGAAAATTATGTTGTGTGATGGAGGACGGGCAGCTTACAGGTCCTGCTCCACCTTCTTGTCCAGAGCATACTCCAGGTCTGTCACCAGCATCTTCTGGTAAAGGTCCTGCAGGGCCTGCCGGGACGTCCACACCTCTGCTGCCCCCAGCTTTGAATCTGCACACACACACACAGACACACACACACACTAATCTGAGACTTTAACAGTGAAAACACAGGAAACAGCTTCAGTTCAAATGTGCTGGTTTACACGTTTGCTTGGGGAGAAAGGGTGCTGGTTTGATTCCAGTCAGAGACACGAATCCACTTTACGTTGGGTCAGGACGGGCATGCAGCCTCACACTGCCAAAGCAAACACAAGCTACCCCCTGGGACACCCCCTGTGACAAGGGAGCAGCTGAAAGTCCCTATAAATACTTGATACACTGTCTCTGAGACACAGGAGCTTATTTTCTAAACCAAGTACAGCAGAACCTTCTTGCTGCTGATGACATTTGTGCTACTTTAAACTTCCTGTCACGGGCAGACGGGGGAGCCGTTAGTCGATAACATCTCAGAAACAACAACTAGCAGCTCGTGCTTTTGTACGTGACCATACAAAGGAGATGCTACAAGCACGAGAGGGCCGAGCTGTCAAACATACGGCCTTGGGACCAGAACCGTTCCACCGAACAGTCCAATCGGGACAAACCACTTTGGAAAGACTGTGACCAACTGGAAGCCAAAAATACAACAAAGATCTGTGGAGCAGTTCAGATCCTCTATGAGGCAACAATGGGACAACATTCCCAAACATCCAGCAGCTGCTCTCCTCGGTCTCCAGCCGTTTATAGACTGTAGTTAAAAGAGGGATGCTGCGCAGTGGAAACATGGCCCAGCTTTAATTACACCTGCTGCTGCCCTCAAATTCACAATGAGCTCATTTAACTTAAAGTTTCTCACTTTAGAATTTGACAGAGTCACGTTTTTGGGATTTTGTGCACCTGCAGCAGAGCAAAGCATCACATCTGATCTAAAGTGTAACAGAGATTATCTGGACCCAAGAGCTGATTGTTTCTACTAAATTCTGGCAAAGGTCACCTTGACGACAGCAGACACACAGTTTGAAGCCTATATGACAAAAACAGCATCAATCCAAGAAGTCTGAAATGTTCATAAACTCCAGCCATGATGGCGTCCAGCATCTCCGTGTTCCTGCTCCGACATGCCTCCAGATAACAACATGCAAATGAACCCTCATAACTGAGCTGGGCTCGCTGGAGGCGGCTCAACGAGACAAACTGGAAGGTTTCCAGTCATCGTGAAGCCGCTGCTCTGCTTTAAAATCAGGCTGAGCCAGCAGGTCTAATGGATTCACTGGTCTGCTGTGAGACCAAACAACGACTTCAGCTTCAACCAAACTGGAAGCAACACGCCGTCTGTGTCGATTACAGCTGTGGTCTGGGAACAGACGTTCTCCTTCCTTCTGATGATCGTTTTTTACAATTACAGAGAACTTTCTGAAAGCTAACGTAGGATTTCTGTTTGTGTAGCTCTGTGGTTACACTCACAGAGGGGACTGAAGCCACAGAGGCGTAGTTATGTGCAGTCATTCAAAAAGCCAGCTTAGAGCCCGGCTGTGATGACCTGTGCTATGAAGGGAGAATACTAATTGGTTGACTGGTTTTGGCGGATAATGTCCCGACCACACGGACTGTGTACCTGCCTGCAACCAAAGCTCAACCCTGACTGAACCACAAACTAGAAATCAGCTGGTGCCAAAAACAACACATTCTACACATTTTTGTTTTACTTGTGGATCAAATGCTTATTAACCAGGAGCTGCATCTGTGTTTGTCTGTTTTCTCTAACTCGTGATATTCAGCTGAGCTACAGCTTTACGTTGCTAAAACACTGATTTAGTTCTTTTTAGCATGAAGCAGACGCCTGCAAGTCAGCCCCAAAAACAGCAGATTCCCCACGTGTGTGCAGGCGCTGCGTAATAATAACTGCAGAGCGACAGAGGAGCTCAGTCACACCATCAGCTGAGCTGCTCCAAAGAAATGAAACATTTAATCACATCAGCAAAATAAGGAACCAGCAGGCTTTGTTCTCCCTGAGGCTCTTCAAAGAGTTAATCGTGTCACAGAAACGTTCACCTGTTTCAGCTTACACACCTCACAGCACATAAAAGTCTCTGAAACAGAAATCATCACTTTGAATCAGTCTGAGTTTTAACTATCGTTCATCTAAAGTAAACTAAATAAGTGGGAATTAAATAAACCCTGGCGTCGTCTTTTACAGAGAGGTGAAAGGAAAGAAGTGACGAAGGGCTATCTGTCATCGACCCGCTCGATGCAGGCCGATGAGTCAAAACAAAGTCCGTCTGCTTCACCTTCGTTTTAAAGCAGGCGCCTCGCACACATCAGCAGCACTTTAACCACCAATTTTCATCCAATTTGCATTTTTCCATTTCATTGATGACAAGAAGAAAGTGCAGAGCCGCTCGTCTCAGCGAGCTACACACCGCAGCGGGACGCTTTCAGATTTAATGTCAGATATAAAAATAAATATATTCAGGGTTTTTTTTATTGAACTAAGTAACAATTTTTGTAGTTTCTGGAGGTTTCTGCTGTAACAGGAATTTACCAACTTTTTTAATTCTGCTTTCCAACTTTTAGTATTTTTTAAAGATGATTTAAGAAAACTTCTATTTATTTATTAGCCCACACAAATGCCAAGAAAAACAAATAAATAAGACTTGACATAACTGAGAGAGAACAAATTACTGAGAAAAGCTGAAGTTTCATCTTGTTACATCTTCTCTTTTCACAGCGTACGGTCTAAATACCTAAATGACCTTTTAATTGTGTTGCCTTCCAGCTGTTTACGCACACTGAGTGTCTTAAAAAGCATCTATAAATAAAATGTATCATCAACATTATTATTATTATTATTACTACACTTAATGCCTTTTAAACACACGAGTTACCCAGTGTTGTCTGACCTGATGCCTGTTGCGAGGCGGGTTTGGAGCTCACTGAGGTACCTGCAGGTTTAACCCTGAGTTTTGTTATGAAGGAGGTTCACGTCTTACCAGGATACATCACCATGGCAACTTATGCTGCAGACCTGACCTGCTTAGATCATGTCTGAGATAAGAAACCAAGTGATTTAAAATCATTGCATACTGACCATTCATATGCATGAAAACAACTTTAACCAGTCCTCAGAGCTCAAACAGGAGGAGGAGCGGAAACTTTAAGGAAGTCTAAAGTTCAAATTCTCAGAAGAAGCTTGTTGACATTTATTATTAAAAAAAACTGGCTATAAACAGGGAACCATTTACACTTTATTACCTCGTATCAGATTTGTAAGCAGGCTGAGTCTATGTTTGAATTCTGTTTCATTTTCATTGGTTCCTCTCAGAGCATTAAACACAACCAGCACTGCAAAGGAAACAATAAACCCGTCTCACACACATCTAAACATTGACTTTGTGGAGCAGCTGTAATCCGATCCTCCCGTGTCTTCATGTCTGTTAACTTGCACAGTCGACACTTTTGCAGGTTCTCTTGCCTGGCTTCAAATAAACTAAACTTTATTAACATCTTAAAAGCCACAAAACGTACAATCCTACAGAGGTTTCCTTTCACACATATGCTCATTCTGATGCCTTCAGAGTGAAATGTGTTTAATATCGTATGTGCGTCTCATAGTTTAGTTTTCCCTTTCCATCGCTCTGCTCCCAGCAGATCTCTCCATGTTTCTGATTGGTCAGATGCTCTGACTCGTCTGAACGATGAAGGACTGACCCTGGCTGACTTATCAAGCTTTTAACCACCTTCATGCGTCCTCTCAACCCAACTGATGATCTCAGGTTCAATGAAGCCACATTAAGAAAAGTTATCCTCACACTGCTGAACCTGCCTGAACTGCAGGCCTCCAGAGATGAGCAGGTGTGTGAGTAAGCGGCGGTGGGGACTTACCTGTCATGTCAGCTTTCAGGGCCTCTGCCTGTCTGCTCGGATGTAAACAGAGAACAGGAGGTTAGAGGCGCGAACACACAAACACACACAGAGCATGACAACCTGACAGCACCTGTCTCCAGTCATAACAAAGCCTCATCCAGCACTTCCTCATTACTGACGATCCACAGATACTACGGAGGCTGCTCCGCCCGTTATCGCTTCATTAAAGCACTAACAGCTCAGATTAAACGTCGTCAGCGCGGCACGGAACAGATATCGGGCTCAGCCTACTTCCTGGATACAAAAACTTAGCAATACAAATAGATTTTCGTTACAAACCCGCCCGCTGATTAACGACCACGCGCTGTTTATTAACACCTGTGCACATAAACCATCGGCACAAACACTTAAACACGCTGATGGAGTAAAGCTGAAGGAGGCTGGTGTGTGAATAGATGCCCAGAGTTCATATGTGACAACCTCAGAAAGGAAATGCTAACATGACATACGCAGGTGGAAGCTAGCTAGCGAGCTAAAGCTAGCAACAACACAGTGGGAAACGTATGGCGGGTAAACGCTCATCTGGCCTTAAATTAGCACACCAAACATCACACCTGTGCGCAGCTGAGTGTGATTTAAATAAATATTCCACATCTCAGACTAAAGGAGTGTGAGGCGGCGACATGCGGAGGCGCCGATTGTTTGTTGATGTATGAAGCTAACAGCTAACATTAGCTAAGGGGGTGGTCCCCGGAGCAGCTAGCTCCTGACATACTAAAAGCTGAGCCAAACAAGCCTCCTGTCGGGTCAAAACCTCCGATTCTGACCGCTCCTGGGCCACCGAGCGACGGACAGAGCGCTCCGCGGTGAACTTACCGGAGGTACTGGGCGCAGAGGTTCATCCTGCCGGATCACCAGTCTCTCAGACAACGACTGGTCCCGATGCTAACGCTCCTCCCGGCGCCATATTGTTCCTGTCTGACCCACACAGGGCCGCTGAGGGGGAGGAGGGAGCGGAGGGAGGGGGGGGGGGGGTGCTGTTAATAATTAACCAATAATTAAAAATATATATAAATGTGTGATAATGTTATATCAAACCAGGCGAAGCGTTTTAGTAATACGCATAACAAAATATATTTAATAAAAAAAATCATAAATAAAAACCTGAAGTCAGCTGCAGATGTTGTCACACTGATGTGATGTCAGGTTAGTCTGGGTAAACAATACTGTACACAAACTGTTTCCTACAGATGAAAACACCGGGGGCAGAATAATGTGTGTAGATGAGGACAGGAAGTGATCATCAGGAGACACAGAGCAGCATGAAGGAGAGACACTCTGGGTGTGAATGACATCTGTGGATAATATAATGATATTACCCTCATTCCTCGCAGCTGCTGTTTAATCTCTGCCTAAAGAGCTAAATAGATGTTCAATCTTTACCTCTAATTTTAACTGTATTTTTTCAGGGTTCAGACTCAAACCTGCATCACAAACGAACATTATGTCAACAGAAAGCTTCATTTTTTTGCACAACTCCATCACTTTTGATGTTTCATAATTATGTCGTTTGTAAGTTATCTGGAAAACTCCGAGTCGACATGTAGATGCAACATTTTCACTTTGATCCTGATGAAAAATGGTGACATTCATCAGTTTGTCCTTGAACGTGAGCTTCATGTTTGAACCTAAACAAAGACGCCACCCTCACAGCTCGACTCTTTGAAGTTAAATAAACGTGAGTGACCAAACACTGGAAACGTCTTTTTTAAAGTCTTTTTATTCAGCGTACACATAGATTTCTTTTCACTGGCATATCAGACACTTTAAACCCGTTTGACATTCAGCTCCAACGTGAAACGACAGGAAAATGATAGCAGATGATGACGACACGATAAAGGCATGTTTTTATTTGCTCAAACCTGCTGCAGTAAATGTTCATCACCTTGTGCCTCGACCTCTCAGCAGCAGATATATTTATTTACCTTGACCTGTTAGGTTTAGGATTCACGTGTCAACCTCACAGCCCGAGGACCAAATCTGGCCCATCACACAGCTGAGAATGATCCCCAAACAGGACACATCATCTAACTGCAGCTGTGGTCTGCAGAGCACGTGGAAGGAAGCTGAGATCGCCCGGCTGTGCCCCGATACGACCCAGCTTCATGAGTGGGACCCAAACATGTTCCATCTCTGCTTTCAGTATCAAAACGTCTTGAAAAAAATGGAGACTTGATGGCACAACAAGCCAAAACAGAAAACGTTAACCTCGGTAACTTTCTCGGGTATGCCTGAAACAGCTGGAGTTACCATGGAAACTCATTCAGTCAGTAAGATCACAGCAGTGATGAAGTCACCTGATGACAAACAGCACACATGTGTCGAATACTGAAGCTGTTTACCTGAAAGCGCCTCGAGGTGACGGTTGTTGTGATGAACTGAGTAATTGAATTACATATAAAACATTCAGATACATAAATAATCTTTACGTATAATTTAGAAAAGCAAAGAAGCAAATCTGTGACTCTGATGTTGTATCAGTGAAACATACATTTTTATTTAGGACTCATTGAAGACGAGCACCCGTCCATCGAGGTGGACGACCTCACCAACGGTCCAAAGGTTCAATCTAATAAAATAATCTCAGTTTAAAAATAGTCAAACCTCAGATTTGAAAATCACCTTGATACCTGAAGCCCCTCCCCCTCCCTCAGGTGTTTCAGGCCGGCTTGGTCTTCATCTTCATGCGGCGCAACACGTGGCTCTTCTGACTGAAACATCTGCCGCAGGTTTTGCAGTCCAGCGTCTCACCTGTGTGACGTCTCATGCGAGTTTTTAACATCGCACACTGAATGAACCGTTCCCCGCAGGAGCCACAGGTGTACGCGCTCTCTCCCGTGTGCGTCCTCATGTGGAGCACCAGCTTATCGCTCCTCACGAAGCCTTTTCCACAGGTGTCGCAGGCGTACAGCTTCACGCCCGTGTGGATCCTCGGACCTGTGCTGAGAGGCTTTTCCACAAACATCACATTTCACCCTCTTCTTCCCGCGTCTGTGACACGGCGGCGCTCTAACATGTGAGAGTCGTTCACACAGTTTATGTGTGCTGTGTAAGTATCAGTGACCATGAAGGGATCGCCCAGCTGCTCCTCCTGCTTCCCTTCGATCTGTGGAGCTTCTGGTTCCTCCTGGTCACAGAGCTGCTGCTCAGGGAGAACCTCCTCCTCCTCCTCCTCACAGACAGGCTGCTGTGGGACGTCTGGAGGGATAAAAGGTTGATAATGTCAGCTGATCTACATGCTTGAAATCAGGGCTGCTGAGTCAGTATTAAGATGATTATCATGGGAAACATAATGGATTTACTACAAGAAGGAGCTGATCCTGTAAAATGTAGCAGCTCTGCAACTTTAACAGTTCATAAAAACTTCAAAGCTGGAAGTAACGATGATCTATCCTGAAACGAACCAAGCAGGGAAGTGAAATTTAAAGTCTGCATCTGTGGCTCTTTGTGGCTGCTTCCACGAGAGTTTTCACTCACGTAGGGAACGTTTGGTCACCACTCAGGAAGCAGCTTCCTGCTTTCAGCCCATGTTTGCGTTATAACGAGCTGCAGACGGGAGCTCCTCGACCTAAACAGGTCAGAGGACCTGAGACACGGGGCCGCCCGGCAGGAGTGTCAGAGCAGGCTTTTGTTTTTCCATCAGGTTAAACTGGTGAAGGTTTGAGGCCAGCACAGAGTGAATCCACAGTTCCAAATGATTTCAGGAAAACTGGGAAAAACTAAAAGGTCTAAAATGTACATCGATTGTCTTGAGTTCTCCTGTTTTCACACATGCACCTCTGCTCTCTTTGGCAGTGCGTCGCAGCTGATAATCCTCCATCTCCTCCTACACCAGCATCCTCCTCTGTCACACCAGTCCTCTGCATGTCCTCCTTCACTACACCCATGAACCTCCTCTGAGGTCTTCCTCTTTCCCTCCTGCCTGGCAGCTCCATCTTCATCCTCCTTTGTCTGATATATCCACCCTCCCTCCTCTGCACGTGTCCAAACCCTCTCAGCCTCTCCTCTCTGATGGACTCATGCTGCTCGCTGAACATGTGATCATCTTCAGCTCGGCCTCATGTCTTCGTGTCAGAGCCACCGTCTCCAAACTTTCCCTTTCACTCCCTTCACTTACGCTGCTGTCCTTTTGTCACAGATCACCCGTGACACTCTCCACCCTGCCTGTTTCGATGATTGACCCGAGTTATTTAAACTCATCTACTGCTGCCCCCTTCAGCTTCCCCTGTCTCCCTCTTTTTTACTGCACTAAGATGTTGACTTTTGACATGTTTTCTCACTCACCTGTCCTGTGCAGCTTGATTTCGGGTTTCCAGGTGATATCCAGCAGTCTGCGCTGACGGTCGATCTCTTCCTCGTACTGGACGATCGTTTTTTCAAACTCCAAGAATATTTGTTCAGCAGCAGCAGTTAGTCGCTCGTTGATAAACTCTCTCAGATACTGAACTGAAGGCATCGTTACTGCCACAGTCTCCGCTCAGATAAACAGAAATAAAACTACTAAGTGTTTACTTCCTCTGTGTGTCACAGTGAGAGGTTCCGACAGCGCGTCGGCGTCTAACGTTCGTTCCGCCTACACAAACGAAGCGTCCACGTGATAAAAGGTAAACACTGAAAACGTGCGAGCTCCAGTTTTAGGACGTTTGCAGAGTTTCAGACTAATAAGCAGCAGGAGAAACTATTGGGTGTGAAGAAGGAAAGTCAAATATAAAATCATCTTCGCGGAGATTTGGATTTTATTTTTAACCCATCAGAACATTTTTGATGCTTAAAAGTTGCAAACTCTAAAACATTCCTGTTGTTCGTTTTCAGATCTAATAATGGGAGTCTGTTACTTCCTGATCGTTGTCTCTTGAGTCACCACAAAGCCTGGATGCAGTGTAGATGAAACTGCTTTCAGCTGCGCCTTTATTCACACCGGGCAGCTCCACATGTTAGCTTGGGTACGTTTTACTCCAGATGTCCTTCCTGATGTGTCCCTGGGGGGATTTGTGTCTGCTCTTGGGGTCAAACCAGGAATTTTTCACTTGTTATATGTAAACCCCCACACTATCTCCTACCCTGGAGCCACATCTGTACAACAGATCCTGGAGGAACAGGAAATATGTGCAATAACAATGTTAAAGACTGTTTGTTGTTAAATGGCTCATGATGTGAGGATATTAAATTACATCTGGATTAAATTCAAAGGATTTTGATCAACTAAGCATGTCTAGAATGATGTGAGCCATCTTTCAGACAGACAGGCCTGCGTGACATCGGCTGGGATTGGAAAGCGTACGATATCAGGCAGATTTTCAGGAAAACATTCATGAGTCCATACGTTGTTCCCTCATTATCCACCTTTTCAGGGCACTGACCTGTTCATCACAAGCAGCTGGAGGTTACATCCTGGCCTCCAGCAGATTTGCACATCATTAGTTTAGTCATGGAGTCACAGAGAAAAGGTGCCAGAGAACAGATCAGGGACTCAACTCAGAGTTTAAGCTGGCTCACATTTTTGAACAGTGCACCATCTGAGTATGATCACTCTGTTCACCCAGATCATTAATAACCTGAATGCTCTGTTATTACTACAGTTAACTGCAGCTTTTGGTGCTTCAAGAGTGGAGGGAGGGAAGTGAAAGCAGGTTCTCAGTGGGCCGGTTCAGTGGAAACTAGACTAAGACTGGGTGACAGGAGAAACTGGCCTAATGCAGTTTTCACTCAGGCCAAATGTAACTTGTTTTTAAACTTTATTTACAAACAACAGTATAACATACAAGGCACCATCATTAATCCAAACATGTAACATCCTCGGTTGAGCATTATAGCAAAAAACAAACAAACAAACAAAAAAAAAAAAAAAACAATAAACACAAAGCTAAAAGAGTTAGTACAAAAAGAAAGAACAGTCATTGAAGGATTTGAACCAAAGGCAAAAAATAACATGAGCAAAAAAGGGCAGTCATGATTATAAAATAGGGAGGCTTCTTTTTAACATAGATTAAACTTGTTAAATAAAACAACACGTTTATGAGCTTTCTTGTTATTCACAAGTTTCAGCGATTTAGCCCAGAGTTTAAAGTCATTCAGCCATCTGTTTATACCTGGTTTAGCTTTAAAGTATCTGCATTTGTGAATAAAATGTTTTCCCATTAACAAAAACGTCCTAATCAACAGGTCAAAATCTGCATTCTCAGCAAGTATTCCAAATTTTATTACTGTCACCGTCAAATGTGGTAACTGAATCCTCCTGAGCTGTAGCCGCTCCACATGTCAGTCCAGAAGGAGTGCACTGACTCACAGTAGACAAACAAGTGATCCAGACTTTCAATATCATCTTCACAAAATGTGCAGGCGTTCACATCTAAGTTAAATTTCCGTCTAAAGAAGTCATTGGTTGGATAAACCTCATTAATGATTTTAAAGTGAACCTCTTTTACTTTAGGAGAAAGAGGAAGTGAGGTATACTTTTTTCTTATCGCCTTAACCTCCATGGTCTCAAATTATTTAAGGATATAATTTCTTTTAACCGGATTAGGGCAAATTTCGTTTATCAAAATATTCCTGATCACTTTGTTTGTAAACCTGCTGTAGGCCAAACGTAACTGAGCCAGAAGTACAACAAGTCGCCCAAATGCGTCTGTGACGCGGGGTGACACACGCAGTGTATGCCCACCAATGACCTGCAGGGGGCAGCGGTGCGCCTGCGCTGAGTTCAGTCTGCCAGGAGAAGAAGAAAACCCACTCAAGGTTTATTGTTAGCGTAACTCCTGTGAGGGCTGGAGTGGAAGGCGGTGGGGTTTTCTTTCTTACCCTGTTTCAGGCCAGTGTTTCCGCAGGTGCAGTAATGATGACCTTACACCGGGACCTGAGACGGTTTATTAACGGGCGACTAACAGCTGCTGCTGAAGAAATCTTCCTGGAGTTTGAAAAAACGATCGTCCAGTACGAGGAAGTGATCGACCGTCAGCGCAGACTGCTGGAGATCACCTGGAAGCCTCAGATAAAGCTCAACAGAATAGGTGAGTCCACGCTCAGCGAGAAAAACACTTCCTAACCGGAGCTCCACGACACATTTACTCAGCCAGGAGCTGAACACGAGCTGCGGGACGGTAGGTCGTGTATTTCCTGCGGGGTTTGGATTGTTGCGGGAAGAAACGAGTGAGGCCGAACTAACATGGCTGTGATCGGCACACAGTCCGTGGGCCCAGCAGCACGCAGAGCTGGGCCGGGCTAGAGCCTCTGTCAGCGGACAGCGAGCTCTGCTGTTACGCGCGGGGTGATTGATGAAGCGGGAGTGCTGGGGCCAGGGTGGGGGAGAGGGTCACGTCATTACATACCTGTCACCTGACCTACCTGAAAACAAAGGTGAAAGTTCGACCTCTGACTATCTGCAAAGTGTCAGCGCCCTGCTGTCATTGGTGCTCTCAAACATGCTTGAAGCGTTGGAGGGAGGGCTGTTTAAGATGTCAGGGTAAATATCTGCTTCTGTGAATGAACCCTCCAGTGTTTGTTCTACAGCAAACGGTGGAGGCGTGTAGCCCTTAGTGGGGGTGAGACAGTCCTGAGGGACATTACATGAGTCAGTGTGTGTGTGTGTGTGTGTGTGTGTGTGTGTGCTTCACGCCGTGACTACAATGACCCGGATGACACAGACATGTACACGTCCTCCCTTCAGGGTTGCACCAAGAATCAGTGTAAAGTCTGTAAATCCGACATGTGGAGCTTCCTGCTGTGCAAACAAGTGTGAAAAATAGTAACTTTTATACACAAGGCGCAAAATCTTCTTTTAAACAGTCGGCCGCGTGTCTTCACACTTATTAAAGCCTGACTGTGGAAACATTTTCATCCAGCCTGTGTGATATTCCCCAGCTATGACACCGAGTACCAAAACCAACTGTTTTAGAAAGACCACGTTTCTGTTCATAACGTATCCAAAATCTGTGATCTTTGCTCTCATTTTTCAAATACACATCTATGAAACACTCCTTTGTCTTTCTCAATAGAGCCTCACCTGTGGGATTGTCACAGGGGGCTGTGGGGGGGCTCATGTGACCAAAGTGCTTTCAGTAATGGAAGGAAACACTGAGCACTTAGGAGGCACATCTGGAACAGTTTTGCTCGTACGTCGTATGGTTTTGCACAGATGTCCATGAAAATGCAAACAAACACACAATCAAAGCGTCAGTCCTGCATCCTCTGTTTGAAGAGTCGCTCGTGTTGTTGGTTCCTGCAGCTGCGACGGGGGTTTGATGTCATTTGATGTCGTGCATGATTAATAGCGCGAGCCACCCGCTGTAGCGCTGATTGCTGATTGTTTGGTGGCTCAGAGGAGAGTGCAGCTGCAGCTCAGGAAGGAGACAAAAAGAGACACCAGGGAGTTTGTTTGTTTTCCACTTCCTGCTTGAAGACAGAGCAGCGCCTATAAATAGCAGCAAGAGAGTGAAGAATCACATTTGAAGACATTACTCTGTGACAAACACGCCGTCGTTAATGTGTCGTAGATGATGAACTTGCAGTAAATGAGAGCGTTGGATGGAGAGGCCGGAGAATCCGTGTCTGGAGATTAATGAGAAGCCAAATGAGGAAACGGGCTCGACACTGTTAACAGCAGCAGCTCTGCTCGTGGTCACCTTCCTGTTTTTATTATTGAGCAACTCTGTGAGCCCAGATAAGAGGAAGTAAAGCTAAACGAAGAGTCAAAGTGGTACCAGTTTCTTTAAAAACACCACTCAGTACATCCCCGACTGACACGTGAATCAGCTGAGGAAGAACATCCGTGACGTGCAGACTCATACCTGCTTTTTCTGTTCCAGTATTTCCTTTTACTGACAGCAGACGCTGAGACACGTCACTCAAACAAGCCTGAGATCCCTGAAATTTGAACCCTGCTTATCAGAACTGTAATCGCTGCCTTTTTGCTGACCCAGTACTTTGAAATATCTTTGAGCCTTTCCGCCTCAGATCTCCACTCCTCTACGGTCTGCTGGTGATGCGTTCAAGGACTCGTTTAAATGCAGAAAACTACATGTGCTGCATACAGTCGCCTGCAGTTACTAATGCCTGGGATTTTGACTTGATCACAGACTGAATGAAACGTTAATGCTGTCTGACGTTTTCCAGTCATAAACTACATTCAGTCAGCCATCCATGTGCGCACACTCGAGTCCCTGAAACCAGTTTTGCAAACCTTTGCAGAACTGTGAGGTTTCCCCTGTTTACTGCTGCTGTGTGGTCGTTGTGCTCCTGGGACTCTCTCAAACACAATTATTGATCAATAAAGTTTAAAAGGATAAAACACACCTGACAGTAGGGCTGGGCCATATCATACCGTTCACTGTAACACCGGTATAATGTTGGGCAACGATAGAAAAATGAAATATGGCAATAGAATATGGGTAAAACGCGCATGTGCAGTGCCTTTGTTTTCATACGCACACGTCGGAAAAAGCATGACGACGAAAGTGGATCGTTGAATGAAACGATGAACCTGAACTGGTTTGTAAAAATGCTGCAGCTTCACTGGTGGAACTGGTTTAGCTTCCGTCCGTCAGATACACAACAAAGCACTATTTTTGGTAGAGCATGCTAGCGGGCCGTCGTTATTACCGTGTTGTTTGGAAAATACGGCGCACTTAAAATCATCCTTTGATTTTTCTGAAAGTCGACAGAGCCCCTTATAATCCCGTGTGCCTTATGTATGAACTCTGGTTGTGTTTACTGACCTCGAAACGATTTTATGTACACGGCGCTCGAAAACCTGTCAAATGTGTCAGTACGACTTTGCTAAACTACGAAGCCGCACCGCTTGATGGATTGTCGGAGCATTACGGCTATCGTAGGCGGAGCCTCGCGGAGTGATACGTACTCTGCTTCAACATAATATTACCGTATTGTGTGTGTATAACCTCTTTTTAAGTGTTGTGGATATTCTACATGGTTATGCTGAGGATGTGTCGGCCAGTTTCCACTGGAAACGCCTTTTGGTTAAACTGTCAGCAAAGAATTTGCACTGTTACATTTTTATATAACTTTAATGCAGATGAAAAACAGCTGCTTGTTTAAGTGAAAATACATTGATGGGTTTTTTTCGCACTAATAAAGTTGTGGAGTCGTAAAGTATTTTGTCTCGTGTCAGTTATATCGTTATCACAAATTTTCAAATGTATATCGTGATAAATATTTTTGGTCATATCGCCCTGCTCTACCTGACAGGAGGTAAAGTTTGTGGACGTGCAGCTAAAAGTATTTTGCACTCTGAGCTTTGCAAATGACACATGAAGCTGATTATCTGTTAATTATCGTTAAATTCCAGCTGTGTGTATGAGCAGATGTTTCTCTGTCATTGCACCGGTGACCTTTCTTTCTCTCTCCGACCCTGCAGGCCACCATGACTCCAACAGGGAGAAACTTGCTACAGAGCAGGAGAAGCTCTCCAGCCTGGAGCAGGAGTCACAACATGATCGTGATAAGGACGAGGCTCCTGCTGAACAGGAGCACTCCAGCCTGAAGCTGGATCCTCCTCAGCAACATGACTGTAATAAGGAACAGGTTCTTCCTGAGCAGGAGGGGAACGCCAGGCTGGAGCAGGAACCTCTGCAGGTTAAAGAGGAAGTGGAAGAACTCCACGCTAGCCGGGCGGAAGCAGCGCCTCCGCAGATTAAAGAGGAGCAGGAGGAGCTCTGCACCGCCTACGAGGCAGAGCACCTTATAGTGAAGGAGGAGGACGATACCTTAATGGTGACTCTTACTTACGGGGAAAGTGACAGTGAAACAGAGCCAATCAGCGAGCAGCTCCTGTCTCACAGCCCGCCTGCAGCCGAGAGCACGAACGCAGCCTCGGGATCGAGCGCAGACGCGGAGCCAAAGCCAACGAAGAGACTCGCTAAAAGCAGGAGTGACAGTGCAGAGTGCGCTCCCGTGTCAGAGAGTCAGGGCGATGCAGACGCAGGTAAAAAGCCTTTGAAATGTTACGTTTGTGAGAAAGTTTTTAAGGATAAGTCCCAAATAAAAAGACACGTCA
Organism: Neolamprologus multifasciatus; assembly: GCF_963576455.1. Taxonomy (NCBI): domain Eukaryota; kingdom Metazoa; phylum Chordata; class Actinopteri; order Cichliformes; family Cichlidae; genus Neolamprologus; species Neolamprologus multifasciatus. The sequence continues at coordinate 1,343,133 of NC_140456.1, forward strand.
GGATCCACACGGGCGAGAAACCGTTCGCGTGCAGCACCTGCGGGAAGACGTTCTATCAGATATACTTACTGAGATATCACGAAAGGACTCACACGGGCGAGAAGCCGTACTCCTGCAAAATATGTGCGAAAACGTTCAGGTGTAGCGACAGTCTGTTGGTCCACGTGAGAATCCACACGGGCGAGAAGCCGTACGGGTGCAAAACGTGCGGGAAGAGATTCATCTGCACGTCCAACCTGAAGAGCCACACGAGAATCCACACGGGCGAGAGGCCGCACTCCTGCAAAACCTGCGGGAAGAGCTTCACCCAGAGGGGCAGCCTGACCGTCCACACGAGGACGCACACGGGCGAGAAGCTGTACCCCTGCAAAGCGTGCGGGAAGCGTTTCTGTCAGAGCGGGACGCTGCTGATCCACATGAGGACGCACACGGGCGAGAAGCGCTACTCTTGTAAAATTTGTGAGAAGAGCTTCACTCAGAGCAGTCACTTGTTGCGCCACATGAGGACTCACACGGACGAGAAGTCGTCCTGAAGTCTCAGCAGGGGGCCGGGGTGAAAACGCCCGCCTCCCGGGTAATAAGCAGAGCGTTCGGATGAGCTCGGCAACCGGCGCCGTGCAGGGCGGCGTCATAAAAGCCGGCTTTGGCCCGTGTTAGGCTGAAGAACAGCACTGCATTTGAAGCTTTCACAGTATCGCTTTTATTCTAGTATTTAGGAAAGTCGCTGACCCGGGTCGCCGTCTCTGAAGTCTTAAACTCAAACATTCAGCGACGGCGCACTGACGGCCGCGTGCGTTCCCGGTGTGATGCTGTTACAGTGGATTCATGCTGCTCAGCTGCTTGTTTTTAATCTCAGTCTCTACGGTGGCTTTGCATGATTCTCTGCTCAAAGTAATCTTCCCCTGACAGCGAGCTGTGAGCAGCATCCTGCCTCCCTATAAGCTGCCTTTGTTTTGATTGGCTGCCTGTTATTGATGTATGGAGGGTGTCAGAGGCGAGACTGAACATCAGTGCAGGTATTAGAAAGAATAACCTTTTAAAAGCGGCGATTTCAGGCTACGTCCACACGTACACAAGTATTTTTCTAAATGGAGATTTTCCATTTTCAATAACAAAAAAAAAAAAGTAAAATCCACACGTGAATGTTTGAGATCTCCGTCCACATGTAAACGCAAAAACTTAAGTCAAACGCTGTTGAGAACGCGCCAAATCCTAACCATGCAGAAATGTTGGCCAATCAGAAGTCTTGAATAGAGCTGCTCAATTAATCGAATTTTAATCTCGATTACGATCTGGGCTTTCAACGATCATTAAAGATGACTGAGCCGATTATTAGCCCCTCCCTCCTGCTTTACTCTCGCGCTGCTCCGTGTGGCGAATCGAGCGCACCTCTCTGCGTTTCGAACACGCGTCACAACAATTAAGAGCAGCGGTCTCCAACCTTTTTTGCGCCACGGACCGGTTTATGCCCGACAATATTTTCACGGACCGGCCTTTAAGGTGTCGCGGATAAATACAACAAAATAAAACTAGTACTGGTACCGAAAAAAAGAAGATTTATTCATAACACACGTGAAAAGACCCAGGAAAACTGAGTAAACGATAAAACGATAACAAAATAACGCTGAAAACCGATAAAAACCCTGAAAACTATACATTTCACACCTGAGCCTCAACTCTCGCGGCCCGGTACCAAACGACTCACGGACCGGTACCGGTCCGAGGCCCAGGGGTTGGGGACCGCTGATTAAGAGGACCCGAGGGAAGCTCGGAAAGCTCAGCAGAAGTTATTTGGAGAGGAGAGTGATGCTGTTGGTTGAAAAGAGGTAAAAAACTCCAGTGGTGTGGAAACATTATGGGTTCAGTCAGACGTGGATCAAGTAGACACAGTGTGTAAACTTTGCTACAGTGTCGTAGCTGCACCACAGAGCAACACTGCAAACTTCACTAAACATAGATGTTTACATTTTTCATTTATTTCTTATATTGCAAACATTTGCACTGTTATCAGTATTTGCACTATTTTATATTATTTTTTAAAGTCATTATTCAACACATTGTTATTGTTAAATAAATATCGTCAAATAATCGAGATCTCAGTGAAAACAATCGTGATTATCATTTTTGCCATAATCGAGCAGCCCGAGTCTTGAAGGCCGGGGGGGAAAGAGTAAACACAGAAACGAGTCGTACGTATGGACAGACATTATTCCTCAACATCACACTGGAAACAGCAAAAAACCAAGAAACTGTGTTAGCGTGTAAATACTGCTGGTGGTGCGACTAACACCAACAGTTTTTGTCTCCACCACTGTAGAAATCCATCCAAGGCGCGCACCTGTGACGCTGCAAGACTAAATCCGTTTTTCTCGTCCACACGTAAACACAAAAACTGAGTTTTTAAATCTCCACCCTGGGAGGAGTTTAAATCTCAGTCTTCAGTGATCCAAACGTTTGGAGGGTGGATGAAAGGCCAAACGCAGAGAAAGAGCTGCATCTTCAAAACTACGTGTGGACGGAGCCTCAGTGCTGCAGATCTCCAGACTTTCAGTGAACGCGTCCATTGGTCATCAGACGAGCGCCGATACGTTTTTACCAAACAAACTGAAACTGAGGATATTTTTTAATATTTTTTTAAAAAAGCAGCTCGTTAAGATTCCCACCGTCGCACAGACGAGCTGGTTCTGTCAGATTAGCTGTCGCTGCAGACTCGACGCTCTCTCTCCTTTGGCTCATCTGAAACTTTAATATTCACGTATTTTAAACGGCATAAAAACAGAGCGCGGGCTCGTTACTGACACGTGTCTGCGTCTAACTTGGTGGTGAAATCAGAGCGAGCCGGGCTGTGTCTGTTCTCTCTCCTGCTGCTTTCATGGTTGTCGTGTTGCGTTGTCGTCTTCTCTGCACTTGTGGAGGATTGCGGTACAAGAGCAGCGTGAGAACGAGCTCCTGACCTGATGATGACACGCGCACATTACATGTGAACTGGACGATGATTGAGGCTAGGGATGCAACCATACCAATTTTTTCAAACCGATACGATACCAATACTTGGATCTGAGTACTTGCCGATACTGAGTACAAAAAAATGATACTTCTACCACACACACACACACACACACACACACACACACACACACACACACTGCCCGTGGATTTTCTCTTGACATTTTTCTTCACTTTTCCAAAACCTGAGTTAAAGTTGGCTGTTCCACACTGCTGACATTTTGTTTAGCCTAGCTACAGCAGCCTCCAGTTTCTCTTTTTTATCTGGAGCTGCCAGTCTCACTCGCCTAACCCTGTGCCTGTTTAGCGCGGGATGTCCCCCTAGTGGCCAAGCTAAAAAACTACAACAGAAATGACAAGCCACCCTCTGATTAATGAAATAAGTTGGTATCGGTTCATGGTATCAGTTAACTTTTACGAGTATGAGTACACACACATTTTACAGTATCGGTATCGATACCAGTATCAGTATCGGGTATCGGCCCCGATATCAGTATCGGGGCGGATACCCGGTGCATTAGGGATGCACCGATACCAGTAGCGGGTATCGGCCCCGATACCGATACCAGTAGCGGGTATCGGCCCCGATACCGATACCAGTAGCGGGTATCGGCCCCGATACCGATACCAGTAGCGGGTATCGGCCCCGATACCGATACCGGTATCGGTAACGGGGCCGATGAGGTCTCTATCGGTATCGGGTATCGGCCCCGATACCAGTATCAGTGCATCCCTAATTGAGGCTGTTCTTTCATTTCTACTCTGTAAGGGCGCTGAGTCCCACATGCCAGTGTTGTTGCTGTGTGCCACTCTTCCAGAGAATAAACATGCAGATCCAATCCATGCGGTCACTGGTGTTTTTTAACCCACGAGCAGCCAGTTTGGAGCAGACGCCGTCTTTGAGCTTTGATTTCTGTCGGCGATCATGCAAACAGCTTCATTTCAGAGTCCCTGCAGCTGCTCCTGAGGAGTAGAAGAAAAACTAGAAAGTGGGATTCAGGAGATCATCCAAGCATTCCTTCCTCTCCAGCTGACGTCAGGAGCGTGGGCAGAGAACCGCTTCCCCCGACTGAGTGGCCTCAAAGTCGGCTGGTAGTCCTGCTCCAGCAGCCGCAGTGGAAGATCTCCCAGCTCCACTCCCACCTTGTGTCCTTGTTATGTCTGCAGTCATAGCAAAGTTAATCCTAACAGATCATCTTTAGACGTCAGCTGGCTAAATAAACTCCTCGCAGATGCCTGGATGTTACACATCACTGATTTTACAGTCACTTTGTTTCCTGGTGGAAGCTGAAGGCGGATTTCTGAAGCAGCTTCTGGACATCAGACTGAACAGCCGGGCAGAGACGTGATGTCAGTCTTGTTGTGCAAACACAGAGCTGAGTGCAGACGGCAGAAGCTGCTCTTTGAATCCTGAGCTGTTATCTTATTTGATCGTTTGCACATGCGTTACCCCACAGAGCTCTGATAATTATAAGTGAAATATTTCTCCGGTGTTTTTCTGTCATCACATTCGTGTCATTCTGTCCCTCCAGACCTCCGACCGCGGCGCCTCTCCGAGGATGAGGAGGTTCTCGTGAACTTGGAGGAACCAGCAGCTCGACGGATCAAAGAGGAGGAGGAGGAGCTCAGCATCAGTCCGGAGGGAGAGCTGCTCGTTCTGGACGAGGACAGCGACACCATCATGGTGACTGTTACGTACGGGGAAAGTGACGACAGCGACCCAGAGCCGGAGCAGCTCCCCTCTCGCAGCTCTCCTGTGGCCGAGAGCCGGCGTCAGGACAGAGGCACCCACGTGGAATCTGGATCGGCGGTGCAAGCGATGTACAAAAGCGTGGACAACGCCCTGATATTCAGCGGCCCTGTTTACATGCAAAGCTTCAGGAATGAACCTCTGATGATGCAACAAGACATAAGCGACCCGGACGAGAAGCCGTACCCCTGCAAAATATGCGGGAAACACTTTCGTAAACGTTTTAATCTGGAGATCCACATGAGGGCTCACACGGGCGAGAAGCCGTTCTCGTGTAACGTGTGCGGGAAAGGTTTCACGCGGAAGGACAGCGTGATCCTGCACATGAGGACCCACACGGGCGAGAGGCCGTTCATCTGCGGCTTCTGCGGGAGGCGGTTCGGTCGGAAGGATAATTTGGCCTCCCACATGAGGATCCACACCGGCGAGAGACCTCATTCCTGTAAAATCTGCGGCAAAAGTTTCTGCCAAAGTAACGACTTGTTGCGCCACACGAGGACTCACGCCGCCGAGAAGCCCGTTCCCTGCGACGTATGTGGGAAAAGATTTCGGGACGCCTCGACGATGAATTTTCACAAAAAGAGGCACAAGTGAGAAGTCCGAAGTGTACAAATAAAAACATGTATGCTGTGACGTCATAGCTCTCTACCTCTGTCACATGTGGGCGGTTTGGACACGTTTTGTCTTCCTGTGCGTTGTGACTGCGTCAACTTTGAGTCATTTTAGAGTTACGAGGCATCGCTGACCGTAGGTACAAACTTTATCTTCCTCTGTCTGGATTATGTTTGCTTTCATCTGCAGCCGCATGAGGGTGAGGATATCTGAGCTGCAAAAGGTCAGAGTCTGCGTGAAGGTGCGATCAGAGTATCTGAAGTATGAAAACGCTCGCAGTGGAAGGACGGCCCCAGAAACGGCGTGGTGATGCAGACGTGTCGTGCATTAAGTGCCATTGAAGTTTCTGCAGCGTCAGCAGAGGTGGCTGAATTCTCCGGATACTAAGGAAAGGTCATACGGTGCTTCCTTCACTACGTCCTTTAGCAGAGGATCCTTCAGGCCTCGAGAGCCGGCGTCCTGCAGGTTTCAGACGTGTCCTTGATCCACAGCTGATTTAAATGGCTGAATTATCTCATCAACGCGTCTTGAAGTTCTCCAGATGCCTGGTAATTAACTAATCAACCTGACCCAGGGTGAGATCTAAAACCTGAAGGACACCGGCCCTCGAGGCCTGGAGGTCGACACCCCTGCTTTAGGAAAACGAGATGATGCCGTCGCGTTTCGGGGAACAAGCGATCAAACCAAGCGACGCGGCTCAGATCATGAAAATGTTAATCCTGTGTTTCCCATTTTATTCTGATTTGTTTGACCCGTGCAGGCTGTGATGAACCCTCAGCTGAAGTATGATCATCATATTGTGATATAAATAAAATCTGCTTCTTGTAAAGTTGTGCGATTTAATTTAATCTTAATTTGTTAAGATTGAGCTGTATAAAAGTATCAGTGGTTTAGCGTTCACCGTCATTCAGGCTCATCGTGGCTGACGTCTGTCCTGAGGTTGTGCTGAGTCTCTGCAGCAGGAGACGAGCGGACAGGAAGTGCAGTTAACCAGGATGTGAGAAACATCTGATTTCTCTTTATGGGCGTTTTTAACGTCAAGTAAATCTGAATAATCTTGATGTGTTAATACAGCTGCATGACGACGCGCCCAGAAACACGCCCAGCACGGCTGAACTGCCAGCAGTGAACTGATGAAGCCTGTAGCAGCACACAGGTGAGCTCGGAGCTCATCTGGTCCTCAGGATGTTGTCGTTTCATTACAGTGGACCCACATCAACAACATCCAGCGACAGCATCAGGCACGCTGCATCACAACAGTCGGACTCGCAGCTTTCCTTCACCTTCATGTAATCCATCGAGGACGAGAAACAGGAGGGAATTTGTTTTTTGGGAACCATTCATCCAAATTTCTCTGTAAAAGACAGAAGATGCTCTAAAACCATCACGAGGCACAAAACACAGTTTCAGCCTTGTAATAAAGTCTGGACAGTGATCAGATCAGAAACAAATCCATTAAAACAATCAAGATCCAAACTAAATGCTAACTTTGAGTAGTTAATACATTTGTTAAGGGAGCAGGAGACTGAAACCCAGTGAAAGATGGAGCAGAGAGGCACAAACAAGCCCACGGAGCAAAAACATCTCTCCACAAAGGGAAAGACGAGACCACACGGGACTGATTACACAACGAGACGCAGCTGGGAACCGAGCACAGCTGCAGACAATCAAGGCGGGGCGGCAATCACACAGGAGGGAAGACAAAGAGAGGAAGGCAGAGCATGTGAGGAGAAGCAATCGCTCAAATAAAACAGGAAGAGAGAACCAGGACGGCAACGAGAAGCAAAACAAACCCAGAACCATCAGAGTTTAACAGTAACCACGAGGAGTTTCATGTGTGTTTCCAAGAAGCTTTTGTTTACTAATCAGCAGGTAACAAAGGGAGACGATCACAGGATCATTTCTTCCCACAGTTTCGATGTCTTTGATGATTTCACTGCAGAGGGAAGAAAAGACCAAATAAAGAAGTAAAGTCAGTTACAGTAAAGGTGAAACATCCCACGGTGCAGACATCAGAGTCTAATCTGCAACGTTTCACTGTCAGCTTCACTTGTGCAGATCACATGACCTCATGATTTGTTTGTGAACAACATGACATGAAAGCAAATTCACAGTAAGTTTCCTCCAGAGCATATCTGCTTATTCAAAGGGCTTAAAGTTGACCTGATAAAAGGGCCTCAGCTGCCTGACTGAGGTTTAAGTGAGTCCAGTAAAAATACCTGTTAAAGCTTCACAAGGTGTCCTTATTCTTCAGCTGCAGTCACATAAATCTCCTGTTCAAACAAACTGCCCTTTATAATTGAAATGTGTGTTTATAGTGCAGCAGAAAGGCAACCGAGTCCAATAATGTAGACATGATCATCTAAAACATGAAACAGGAATCAGACACGGAGCTTAACTGGCAGCACAGAGGCCGACTTCAAACACAGCTGATTAAACCACAGGTGAAAACAATCAGGAAAATCACAGGGCAGGAAGTCAAACCAACACATGAAAGAAAATCAAACTTCAAAGTCAAACAGGAAATAATCAGAGGAGACGAAATCTAACATGAACGCAGACCGAGACATAAAAACAGAGACAGAAGGAGGACGACCAGCAGCACAAACACATGAACCAACAACCAGGAAGACCTGAAGCAGCTGAAGCTCACAACCACTAAAAGAAGAAGCACGGTTACATTCAGATAATGCAGGCTGCACGAGTGTGTGTGTGTGTATCCTTGGGCAAGATACTAACCCCAAGTTGCTCTCTGGTGCATCCATCGGAGTGCAAATGTCGTTAGAAAAGCACTCAGTTTAGAGTCAGTGAGAATGGGTGTGATTGGGTGAATGTGCATGTTGTATACAGCACTTTGAGCACTCCGGGAGAGTAGAAAAGCGCTGAATAAGAATCAGTCCATTTACCATTTACACACAGAACCAAAAACACTGAGATAATCATGGAAACAGAACAGAGTGTAAAATTCAACAAACTCAACATTAACTCAAAATTAAAATTAGAAACAAATTTGGAAAAAATTTGTTTTTTGGGGTTTTTTTGTCAAACAGAATTGTTTTGTTCCTAAATACGCCCACTCACTCGACGCCATTTTTCTTGTACATGTACAAACATTTTCTCATAATTTTTTCCAAATATTTAAAATTTGCCTTCTTGTTATTTGGCTATTTTCTCCAAAACCTTTATACTGTTAAACTACCAGAAATGTACCATTAGTGGTCATTTTTAAATTAAAATGTATTATTATTATTGTTATTGTTGTTATTTTGTTTGTTTTTGCAGTTTGTTGTTGTGCTTCTTGCCCTTTTTTGTCAATTTTTCTTGCTTGTTAGTTTGTTTTGTTGTAAACTGGTGAAAATTTCTTCATTTTTACTTTTTATTTATTTTAATCTTCAGTCTCAAACGTCTAAACGGACCGCAGATCGGCTGTGATCGAGTCCGGCTGCCCAACACACTCCTGTCTGTAGAGGGCAGCACTACATGTCACAGTCCACAAGCTGCTGGAAATTCATCAGACGAAGAAGAAATTCGGCGGAAGTAATCAATGAAAACTTGTTGTGTGTGAGCTGAGTGTGTGAGCTGTGTCAGTAACAATGCCTTCAGTTCAGTATCTGAGAGAGTTCATCAACGAGCGACTAACTGCTGCTGCTGAACAAATATTCTTGGAGTTTGAAAAAACGATCGTCCAGTACGAGGAAGAGATCGACCGTCAGCGCAGACTGCTGGATATCACCTGGAAACCCGAAATCAAGCTGCACAGGACAGGTGAGTCTGTGACGTGGAGCTCTGTGGGAAAGCTAGAATCATTTCCACGGGCTTTGTGACAGAAACACTGAGGCTAAAATCCTCAGAAACGGCAGAAGAAACGCGTCACGCTACACAGCAGCGAACGCAAACGGCATTAACAGATTACTGACGTCACGTCTTTGATCAGTGGTTGTTGATCGATGATCGTGATAATTTGCATATTGGTGATCATAAAGTGACGTCACGGTTTCAGTCATCGTGCACACGTGCTGTTTGTTTGGAAACCTGCAGTCTGAGACTGAAGAAGTCACCTGATGATGATGATGATGATGAACAGAATCAGCCTGTGGGGAGGTCACGGTGGACACGCGCACACGTTTTTTACTTTTAATGTTCATTGTGTTTGCAGCGAGTTCAGTGACGCAGTACTTCCGGTGTGACGGTTGCTTCTGTCACGTCTCCGTCCTGGTAGTTGCAGTAGAGACAGGATGCTGTGTGAAATACAGACACATAAACATGTGATGTGCTGATGTCATAAATCTGGACTGTATTCACAAAAGAACAGAAAACAAATCGTTTAACGTGAGAAAAAATGAGCCTTTCTTTGTCAGCTCAGTTTAAATGTTCACGTTTTCAGAGTCGAGTCGGATCCGCGGTTTTTTCAGATTTCTTCATGGATATCTGAAGCTTTGGCCACATAAAAATAATCAGCAGTAGTCGTATGTTTTAATGTGGTGTTTTCAATAAAGCACTCGACCTTTGCTTTCCTTGTGCTTTAAACATGTGCAGACGTCCCACAGCAACATGTCAGCAGGGAGGAGGAGGTTCTCCCCGAGCAGCAGCTCTGTGGCCAAGAGGATCCAGAACCTCCACAGATTAAAGAGGAACAGGAGGGAGAGCAGCTGGTAGTGAAGGAGGAGAGTGTAGACGTCGTCATCTGGAACGAGAGCAGTCCTCAGCGTGAACAAGAGGACGTCACCTGCAGCCCACAGATGAAGACACGAAGGACAGGTGTGTAGCATGAAACCATTTCAGTGAACCACAGCCGAGTGTGACTCCTGTGGATTTAGTCTCAGCAGAAGAGTCCATGTTTTCATTCAGTGACATGTTACCAGCTCCTCCTGATGCTGCCCGCACATTTATCCAGGCTTGGGATCAGCGGGAAGCACAGACAGGCTGTGTTTGTCTCCTCCTGGTCTCAAACCTGTGATCTCTGTCAGTGGAGCCACCGGGCACAAGTCACCTCATTAATGCTCTGAGCCTAATTTATCCCCAGCTGTTTGTACCAGACTTAATAGGACTAAATGCAAACATACCGACAGAATATTAGTTTACCTTCATCTCCTTCTCAGCCTCACTAATCCGTCATTTTTATTTCTTCTATGCAAAAGTGGAAATAATAACTTATTTCTTGTGCACCTTTGTTTAGACGTCCCACAGCAACATGTCTGTGAGGAGGAGGAGGTTCTCCCTGAGCTGCAGCTCTGGAACCAGGAGAGGAGCTCCAGTGTGGACCAGGAGGAACCAGAAGCTCCACAGATTAAAGAGGAGGAGCTCTGTCAGGAGGTGAGCCAGGAGACTGAGACCTTCATGGTGGAGGAAAGTGAGAAAGGAAGCAAGAATGCTGACTCGGGATTAACTGTGAGTTTCGGTTTAAACCCAAAAACGAGAAATCGCAGACGTCTCGGTGCAGACGACTCTCCGAGCCAGCGTCACTCTGACACGGCCAGCAAATCTGTAGCATGTGACGTTTGTGGAAAAGGCTTCAAGTATAGATCCCGGATGCAAAGACATCAGAGAATCCACACAGGCGAGAAGCCGTATCCCTGTGAGATGTGTGGGAAAGGTTTCTCTCAGAAGGATGCTCTGACTGTGCACATGAGAACACACACAGGTGAGAAGCCCTATGTTTGTAGCACCTGTGGGAAAAGATGCTTGACCTCGTCGACCCTTACCCGGCACGCCGCGGTCCACACGTGCCAGAAGCCCTATTCCTGCAAAACGTGTGGGAAAGGTTTTGCTCAAAAGTCTATTTTGCTGGTCCACATGAGAGTGCACACCGGCGAGAAGCCCTACCTGTGCAACATCTGTGGGAAGAGATTTTTTAAATTGTCAACGTTTAACATGCACATGTTTATCCACGCAGATGAAAAGCCGTATTCTTGCCAAACGTGTGGGAAAGGTTTTAATCGAAGAACTGATTTGTACGTCCACAGCAGAATTCACAGAGGTGAGAAACCGTTTTGTTGCCCAACGTGTGGCAAGTCTTTCAATCGGCGCAGTAATTTATTATCCCACACAAGAATCCACACGAGTGAGAAGCCCTATTCCTGTGAAACATGCGGGAAGTCTTTCAATCGAGGCAGTAATCTGTTACGCCACATGAGGTCTCACACAGGGGAGAAGCCTTATGTTTGTAAGAGCTGTGGGACCAGGTTCGCTGACTCGTCGTCACTTAAAAGGCACAGAGGAGGAGCTGCTGAATGTGGAAGAAAACCTCCTCCTGAGAAACCACACAGCTGAGAGGCCGTGACTGTATCAGCGTTACTGCACCACGCAGCGGAGACGTCCTCTTGCTGTGCACCATGACATCCGTCACTGAATTAGAGATAGTGGCACTAGCAGTGGGAGTGGGCGTATGTTTTTGAGTCTAAAGATATGTTTTGAGTCCGTGTGCCTGTATGTGGTTCCTGTGGTAATGTCAATTTCCACAACAGCCTCTGTGGGATTTTGTCACAACAGTGGGAAGTGGAGGGGAAGCCACTGGGAGTCTGAAGTTTTCAACAAGCAGCTTCTATAAGTTCTCTTTCCTTCCAGAGTCCGACGAACATTTTCACCTTTACATTCGTCGCTGTGGCTCACGTGCTCCTGAACTTTAGTGTGGCTGTGCCACGAGCTCATTTTAGCCCATCAGTTTTCTCCCACTTATCTGGGACTCTCTCTCTATCCACCTGCTCGTCCGTGGAGCGGATTTGCAAGTGTTCTCAGCTGAATCATGGGGTGGATGCTGTGTTATTGGACTCTACAGCTCCAGACTACACAGGGTTTAAACCAGACGGCAGAAAGATTAAACACATTTTCATCAGGTGTATAAATATCAGGTGTACAGCGTGTTGTCAGCCTGGTACCCTACAGAATAAAGAACAAATATGAAAATGTGTCTTTGTTGTTTTTACTGCATTTTTAAAATAATTTCTTTGCTTCATGGATGGATGTACTTTATAAAAACAAAGCTTATCTGATGAGTAAAGTGTGAAGCTTTTATTAGATAACTTGGAAAAACAAGACAAATTATTTCTTCTGCGGGTTTATTTGGTTTAGCTTTAAAACTTTGGATGATTCTGACTCATGAAGCAAGTTTTTCATCTTAATCCTGCCACAAATCTCTTCTCTCCATTTCAGACATTTTACATTTGGTTTTCGTCTGTACAGGGCTTTTATTGTGAAACTCTGGGACACGAATAAGCCTTTGGGCGCATGCGTAGAAGAACTAGGTTTGCAGCAGCGGCTCTCGTGAGGCGCAGACCGAGCCGGAGGACGGTGTAGTATTCCCCCGCTCAGTACTCGGGCTACTGCAGTAGTCATGTGTACTCTTGAGTATCTGAAGGACTTGATCCAGCGGAGGCTGACGGCGGCCGCGGAGGAAATCTTCAGCGAGGTGGAGAAAACCTTCGTGCAGTACGAGGAGGAGCTCGACCGTCACCGGCGGCTGCAGCGGAAGCTGCTCCTCACAGGTGTGTAAAACCTGCACGTGCCGGAAATCAGCCAGCGGTGCTGCGTTCGAGGTCAAACTGGGAGTCGGAATTTTATTATGAAACGTAGCACACGAGCCCACATCCAAGATGGCGGCAGTGAACGTAAACTGTGGTAAAACTTGGAATGTGTGCAGCACAGCTGTGTACCTGCTCCGCCCATGAACGTGCCGCACAGGTGCCAGAAACTAACTGATGAGCTGAGCTCGGCAACAACAGGGAGGCTGCGCGTCAGCTCACCTGAACACACCTGGCTGATGCACGAGCCGATCGGTGGTTGGCTGGATCCGCTGCCGTCAGTAGTACAAAGTCAATTATTGACATCTTTGTTTGTTCATTTTATTCCAAACATGTAAACAATAAACCGAAGTTAATTTAACAAAGACAAACAAACAGCTTTACAAAATAACATACAAGGAAAGGAGTGGGAAGAAGTGCGCATGTCCCGCCGCTTCACCACAGTTATTGGTCAATATTTAATCAGCGTCCTTGTTGATATAATCTGCAGTCATAATCAGAGATGGGCAGTAACACGTTACTGTAATCCGATTACTTTTTTCAAGTAACTAGTAAGGTAAGGGATTACTATTGCAAAAATGGTAATTAGATTACCGTTACTTTCCCGTAGGAACGCTGCGTTACTGCGTTACTAAAAACGTGATTTTTTTTGCGAGAATGTCTCATGACAGTGACGTAAGCGAGTGCGACGTTCGTGACAACAGCTGTGTGCAGATCAACAATGGATCATATATCGAGTGCAGAGAGAGTATGAGCGTGCAGCGTTTAAAGCGTGGAAGTACTGACCTTACTTTGAGTTTGATTCCATAAAAAGTGACAAAAACATTAGTGTCCGTTGTGCGTGGGAAGAAAACTTCTTTTTACAAAGAAGTTGTAAAAAGAAGGGCACACCTGCACCAGGGTAAACCTCCGCCTACCCCACTCCTGCTTTACAGGTGAAAATAGAGCAACAGGACCGCTAGTCTTTGACTTTATTTATTTTCTGCTGTGTTTTACTTGCATCTATTTGAAAGACTGAGTGTAAACACACAAAATATTTTATTTTATGTGCTGGAATGTGCAGAAAATAGGTTTAAATATTAAACAAATTTCTTCCAGTCAGAGAATGTTGCAGATAATTAAATGTTTGTTTGATGCATAAAGTTAAAAGATTAAAACTAATAAAACAAGTTTTAAAAAGAGACTTTTCCATTTGATTACATTTTGTATGATGATTATGCAGAAAAAGTAGAATTGGGCTGAAAGATCTATCACTTTATCACCTATTCAGGTTGTAAATCCTGTTTTTAAAAAGTAACTAAGTAATTAATTACTTTTGAAAATAAGTAATCAGTAAAGTAACGGGATTACTTTTTTGGGGAAGTAATCAGTAATTATTTACTGATTACTTTTTTCAAGTAACTTGACCAACACTGGTCATAATAATAACGAACATATTTCTAATATAAACACCACATAACATCATTTTGTTTTTGCCTCCACACAACAAACCGACTCCTCCAGTTATGAGAAGTTAGTTGTAGAATCCAATAAGCAGGAATGAAACTCTGTCCACGGCCTGCTGGGAGACAGAGCTGCCAGATCATCAGCGTTTGTTTCCTCCTCACCTTCTGCAGGGAGGGCACGTCTGCTGAGACCCCTCTGACCCAGCTTGGATGAGTCAGAGGAACTTCATGGATGGCTGGATTTGTTATACACCTATAAGCTGAAACATCTCCCCAATGGGGGAAACCATTCTTTCTTTTTTTATGTCTCATATTTAAAAACTGGATGTTAAATTTGATGCTCCTGACCTTTGTGTGTGTGTGAGTGAACCACAGAGTTCACGAACCCTCATCAGGATCTCTGTGGGTTTTACTATCATCATACTGTTAACTTATTTCTTGTGCAACTTTGTTTAGATGTCCCACAGCAGTCTGTTGGTGAGGAGGAGGAGGTTCCCCCTGAGCAGCAGCTCTGGAACCAGGAGAGGAGCTCCAGTGTGGAGCAGGAGGAACCAGAAGCTCCACAGATTAAAGAGGAACAGGAGGAACTGTGCAGCAGTCAGGAGGGAGAGCAGCTGGGACTGAAGGAGGAGACGGATACCTTCATGGTGACTGCTGCTGAGGAAGGAGAGCACAGTGAACCAGACATGGAGCAGCTCTTCTCTCGGGGGCCTGATGCCTTCATGGTGACTGCTACATATGAGGAAAGTGAGGAAGGAAGGAAGCAGTTTTGTTGCCCAACGTGTGGCAAGTCTTTCAAACGGCGCAGTAATTTATTATCCCACACAAAAATCCACACGAGTGAGAAGCCCTATTCCTGCGAAACGTGCGGGAAGTCTTTCAACCGAGGCAGTAATCTGTTACGCCACATGAGGTCTCACACAGGGGAGAAGCCGTATGTTTGTAAGAGCTGTGGGACCAGGTTCTCTGAGTTCTCATCACTCAAAAGGCACAAAGCACATTTTGCACAGAGCTGCAATATGTGGAAGAAAAGTTACAGCATGTCCTTAAAATCCACGTGAGAACCTCACAGCTGAGAGGCCGTGACTGTGTCAGCGTTACTGCACCACGCAGCGACGTGGTCGTCCTGAAGCACCGACGGGCAGAAAACGTGTGGACATATCGACTGGACCGCGCTTCAGCAGCAGTCTCATGTGTAATGAGTCTGTTTCAATCTGAGGGAAACAACCAACAGTTTAAGGCAGAAAAACGTGGATCTTTCATGTTTTCATGAAGTCTCGGTGGCTCTGTGTGAGCCCGTCTGTTAGCCTGTTTGTTCCTCTTTAGTTCTCCGAGCGGGTTCTTCTCGCTGTGGAACATCGGATCACCGACATCTGTCACTGAGTTTGTGTTCTGGGAAATAAACGAGTGTAAAGACTGAGCAGTGGAGCGGCTCGTGTGTTTGGATGTTTTCTTGGTCTGTGTGTAAATAACAACATTATAAACCAGCAGAAACACTGAGGAGCTTTTAACAAGCTCAAGTTTCTCTTCTAGAGTCAGACAAGCACGTGAAGGAGCCTCCCTCTCTCCCCCAGGCCTCCCTCTCTCCCCCAGTCCTTCTCTGCTGGAGAATCCCAGCAGACTCAATCCATCCAGCTCTCAGAGAAACTGGAACAAAAGCTCCATCTCAGTCTCTACAGGCTTCAGTTAGCATGTCAAAGGTTAAAGTTCATCACAATTGCAGGAGGAAGCCTCCTCTCTATAGAAAGAGCACGCAGCACAACTCAGGTCTGCGACGGCACGAGCCGAGTCCACGGCTGAACCCAGCAGAAGAGCTGTGGAAGTGGATCGAGCTCCAGACAACTTTACACATCTGTAACTTTATACTCCTGTAAGTGTCCTTTACAGTCACATTTTACTGAGGTGACATACTTGAATACATATTCTGAATTTTGATATTTGAGAATAATTTATTTGTGATTATTTCATGAAATTTATTGTGAAGGTTTGTGTGGAAAATAAAGGAGTGAACAAAGTGGTTTGACTCTTGTGTCCTGGGTGCGCTCCTTTTAAATATAAATAACATGAGAACTGTAAGGAGTTCAAATGGACACTACACTTATATTAAACTTTTATGTATTTAATGTGTGTTGAGACTCCAGTCGGGTACATCCTTCCTTTTTCTTGTGGTGACCTACAAATAAAAGAAATACACAAGAACAAATATGAAAATATGGTTCTTTATTTATTATTATTTTGTGCAGAAATCCTCATTTTCCCTTTTTTCGATTTTCTTCTGTGTCTCTTTAAGACATTTCACTAAGTTGCTTTTCGTCTGTACAGGGCTTTTATTGTGAAACTCCGGGAGAGGACGAACCCTTTGGGCGCATGCGTAGAAGAACTAGGTTTGCAGCAGCGGCTCTCGTGAGGCGCGGACCGAGCCGGAGGACGGTGTAGTATTCCCCCCGCTCAGTACTCGGGTTACTGCAGTAGTCATGTGTACTCTGGAGTATCTGAAGGACTTTATCCAGCGGAGGCTGACGGCGGCCGCGGAGGAAATCTTCAGCGAGGTGGAGAAAACCTTCGTGCAGTACGAGGAGGAGCTCGACCGTCACCGGCGGCTGCAGCGGAAGCTGCTCCTCACAGGTGTGTTAAACTTGCACGTGCCGAAAAGCTAGCGAGGAGTTGTGCCACAGCGGTCTGGCACGCGGGTGTCCGCGCGGACAGCCTGAGCCAACATGGCCGAGAGTCACGGGGTCACTTCCGGCGTCATCCTCAGCTTTCGCCCCCCTTTGGTGTCAAACCTGCGCCTCTGGGCTATGCGTTGGCAGTACTGATGTAAGTTTGCCTGCTGTCAGTGGTTTATTAAGGGTCCACGAAGGTGTGACGGCTCGATAGTAGAGCTGTAGAAATGTAAACGGCTTCACTGAGCTCGATTCTTCAGTTTGAGGGTAAATCTCTGTGAACACGGAGCTCGTGAAGTCTGACAGCAGGTTGGGGGGTCAACCAGACCCCTCCTGGTCGAACAGCTTCTCAGACACGAGGCACATCCTGCTCTTTAAGAATCTAATGATGTCACACATTAAAGCTGAAAGTTGAGCAAAAACAACATTTTGTTGTACTTTTAGAAAGAACAAGTTCCTGTTGCTATTATATCCAAACTGTGTGACGCTGTTCTCGCTCATTGACGCTCTGATTTCATATCAGTGTGATGCAGTGACTGTGACAGAGGAGAAAACCAGATTAGAACATGCTGCTGTTTTATTCTGATAAATATGCTGACAGCACGCTGCACTCCTCCCTGCCTGAAGAACCTGAAATGTGTTACAGTTAAAATATAAAACTAATAAACTACCAGTTAAAGTATTTACTGTTGGCCAATCAAAAGTCAAAGGAATCATTCTGCAGACGACTGTTTCCTTATCTGTGTTTCATGGATCAATATCAGTGCACATGTGTGTAGAGGCTGCTTTGTGATGAATTAAAGCAGTGTGAGAATGGTATTAATGGAAGATGAAGGTGGTGTGTTATCTGAACAGCTGGTGGAGCCTCCACTTGTCTAAAATTGTGGCTTTAAAGTCAGAAAGCGATTTGAGGTCACATGTTTGCTCCTGATTCAGCGAATGTTTCTATTCGTCCTCTCACTGACACAGAGATGCAGAACAGTAATAGTCATCTGAGACGATTTCCCCGCAGCGTTACACCAGCGGCAGGATGGATCCATGTTTCCATGGTTACTCTGACCTCGAGACCGATCATACCTGGAAACGTTTTTCCTTCTTGTGTTTTAGTTTTAGTGAAACTGTGAAAACTGTAGCCTCAGTGTCTTGTTCGCGCTGACAGCGGTGTGGTCTTCTGCTTCAGGCTTCAGCATGCCGCCCATTCAGAGATGCTCTTCTGATCACTTTGGATGTGACGAGCATCGATTTTAGTTACTGCTGTCGTCCTGTCAGAGTTCTGCCTTTCTCCTCTGACACAAAGAAGCTACTTCCTCTCAGAGAACTGCTGCTCTCTGGACAGTTTCTCTTTTTCAGACCTCCTTTGTAGGGCTGGGCCATATCATACCGTCCACGGTAACACCGTATAATGTTAGGCAATGATAAGAAAATGAAAAATCGTGATAGAATATGAGTAAAACGCGCATGCGCAGTGTTTTCATAAACACATGGCAGAAAAAGCACGGCGGCGACGGAGAACGAGAAGAGTGAAAGTGGATCGTTGAATGAAACGGATGAACCAGAACTGGTTTGTAAAAATGCTGCAGCTTCACTGGTGGAACTGGTTTAGCTTTCGTCCGGCGCTCAAAAATCTGTCAAAAATGTTTCAGTACGACTTTGCTGCGAAGCCGCACCGCTTGATGGACTGTCGGAGCATTACGGCCATCGTAGGCGGAGCCTCGTGGAGTGATACGTACCGTGCTTCAACATGACGTTACCGTATTGTTTGTGTATTTTAAACTCAAGGCTGTCGGTCGTGCAGTAGAACAGAGCAGCTGTGAGAGAATTCAGCATTAATGAGTCGATGGTACAAAAGTGGAGGAAACAAGAAGAATGAGTTGAGTAAAGTTAGACGTATCTGACTGTTTTTACTGCAGTTCCATGTTTCAAAGCTCCTCTTTTTACCTTTTGTGGTTATTATACATGGCTATGCTCAGCATATGTCAGCCCAATTTCCACTGGAAATGCCTTTTGGTTAAACTGTCAGCAAAGAATTTGCATTTGCACTGTTAAAATGTTATATATAAAAACAGCTGCTTGTTATTTTGTCTCGAATCAATTATATCGTCAGTGATATCGTTTTGGCAAATTTTCAAATGTGTATCGTTGTAAGTATTTTTGGTCATATCGCCCGGCCCTACATCTTTGTAAACTCTGAGATGTTTGTGTGGGAAAAATCAGCCCATCAGCAGTTTCTGAAATAGGAGTTTCTTCTTCCTCCTCAATTTTCTGATGCTCAGTTTGACCCTCGGCTGATGTCATCACCATCTCTACATGCATACATACACTGAGCTGCTGCCGTGTCATTGGCTGATTAGAAATTAGTGTTAATGAGCAGCTGCACAGGCGTCTCTAATAAAGTGGCCAGTGAGTGTAGACCACAGCTTAGTACATCTGTTATTGTTTGATATTCATGAGCTGTGGGCAGAAACTGAGTGAGTGAGATCACCGATGAAGGCGGAGAACACGAGCGTCGTCCAAACGGTGTCTGGACTCGGCGTCAGAGGGAGGGTGAGGAGTTTGGTTATTCAGGAGCGTCTCAGAGCTCCTCAAGGAGCAAGTGGAGATATTCGGGCATCTGGCCAGGATGGCTCCTGGGTGAGGTGTTCCAGGCATGTCCTACCAGGAGAAGCCTCCAGGGCAGACGTGGGGCACACTGGAGAGATTACGTCTCAGGTGGCTTGGAATGAGCTGGAGAAGCTGGCTGGGAAGAGGGAGGCCCCCGTGATCCGGAGCCTGGTCAGGAAATAGGTGGAACCAGTAATAGGTTTTTGAGTTTCAGTAGAGATCTGTAAGCAGTGACGGGAAAAAATTCCCCCAGGTATTAAAATTCTAATTTCCAGGTTAATATTTGTTATTCTGAGGGCCTGAAGGGCGTTAAAAGTAAAAGGAATTTTGCATCACTGCCCCCTTGTGGCGAGAGTAGTTATTTAAAACCAAAAACCTCCAGTGGTGATTGTAGAGTCTGTTGGCCCCCAGGCAAAAATTCATATTTATTCATTATTCATAAAAACAAACAAAACATAAATAATCATTTAAATAATAATCAAGTAAATTTTAATTTTCCTAAGAAGTTTCCTGTCTTGGTCGATGGCAAACGGATCCTCTGAACATCTGTAATTAACACAAAGTCACTTTATATGTAGCTACTTAAAAACGTCAAAGGTGCTGATATTGATATGAGTTATATGACTAAACCTAGAACATAAGACACACACAGCTGTACCTCAGCGTCAGACCTAGAATGAGCCTGGCAAACAGAAATGTGGCTCTGCAACAAATGTTCACAAGAGAAAACTCGGAATTTTATTGGAAAAATAATTTCACTGTGAGCAGCAGCAACTTCCCATCTCAGTGAGAATGACACTGCTTGGTAGAGGAATACGATGGCTATCCTGTGATGTACAGGTCCTTCTCAAAAAATTAGCATATTTCATCCGACCAATAAAAGAAAAGTGTTTTCAATACAAAAAAAGTCAACCTTTGAATAATTATGTTCAGTTATGCTCTCAATACTTGGTCGGGAATCCTTTTGCAGAAATGGCTGCTTCAATGCGGCGTGGCATGGAGGCAATCAGCCTGTGGCACTGCTGAGGTGTTATGGAGGCCCAGGATGCTTCGATAGCGGCCTTAAGCTCACCCAGAGTGTTGGGTCTTCACAATATCCCACAGATTCTCTACGGGGGTCAGGTCAGGAGAGTTGGCAGGCCAATTGAGCACAGTAATACCATGGTCAGTAAACCATTTACCAGTGGTTTTGGCACTGTGAGCAGGTGCCAGGTCGTGCTGAAAAATGAAATCTTCATCTCCATAAAGCTTTTCAGCAGATGGAAGCAGGAAGTGCTCCAAAATCTCCTGATAGCTGCATTGACCCTGCGCTTGATAAAACACAGTGGACCAACACCAGCAGCTGACATGGCACCCAGACCATCACTGACTGTGGCTACTTGACACTGGACTAAAGGCATTTTGGCATTTCCCTCTCCCCAGTCTTCCTCCAGACTCTGGCACCTTGATTTCTGAATGACATGCAAAAGTTGCTTTCATCTGAAAAAAGTACTTTGGACCACTGAGCAACAGTCCAGCGCTGCTTCTCTGTAGCCCAGGTCAGGCACTTCTGCTGCTGTTTCTGGTTCAAAAGTGGCTTGACCTGGGGAATGCGGCACCTGTAGCCCATTTCCTGCACACGCCTGCACACGGTGGCTCTGGATGTTTCTACTCCAGACACTGCTTTCGCAGGTCCCCCGGGGTCTGGAATCGGTCCTTCTCCACAATCTTCCTCAGGGTCCGGTCACCTCTTCTCGTTGTGCATTTTCTGCCACACTTTTCCTTCCCACAGACGTCCCACTGAGGTGCCTTGATACAGCTTGAATACAACAGCCTATTCGTTCAGGAATTTCTTTCTGTGTCTTACCCTCTTGCTTGAGGGCGTCAATGATGGCCTTCTGGACAGCAGTCAGGTCGGCAGTCTTACCCATGATTGTGGTTTTGAGTAATGAACCAGGCTGGGAGTTTTTACAAGCCTCGGGAATCTTTTGCAGGTGTTTAGAGTTGATTCGTTGATTCAGATGATTAGGTTGATAGCTCGTTTAGAGAACATTTTCATGATATGCAAATTTTTTGAGATAGGAATTTTGGGTTTAATTTAGTCTAATGTTTATCAGTACATTACAGGAAATAATGAACTTTATCACAATATGCTAATTTTTTGAGAAGGGCCTGTACATATGGTCCATGTAGGGCAAAAGTTTTGGGCGTGAAATAAAGAGAAAGACATTTCTTCCACTTTGTTCTCCAGACTCCGTTTTTAGAGCAGGTGATGACATCATCCAGTGGCAACAAAATTCCTTGAAAAGTCAAATTCTAGATAAAAATTGGTGCCCCTTTTTTCGGACACTCTGTGTTTTTTGGATTTTGTGAAAATCATGTGACGAATCACCACCGAAAGTCATAGCACACTATTCCCCATCAAGCCTCACACAATAATATAACAGGGCGCGTTTCTTAAAGCTGCGAGGCGTTTTGCTTCAAAATTTAGAAGTGAGCTGTTGCATCAGCACACTTAATTAACTTGGAGATTCAGATCTGGAATTGATATGTCATTGTGAGATGATGGTTTTATTAGAGAGGATGTCTCACTGTCAGGGAGAACTTCAGAAATGCAGCAATTAAAAAATGTTTTGGGATCTATGAGGTTTTGGCCTTCCACCGAAGAAAACTCACCAGTTTTCTGATAAAAACATTGTTTCACAGTTTGGTAAAATAAGGTGTGGTGGGGCGTGGTCTGCTAATCACGCCCGCCGGGTTAAAACACGGGGACTCAGGTGTGTGTGGTTGTTGTTGTGGTGAGTGTGAATAAAAATGGCTCAAAATGATATTCAGTGGTCCCGCCGTTCCTTATTCTCACCACCACAAAAGTTTCACTTACTGGTGCTTAAAATTAGGGGTGGGCGATAGAAACGATATAAATTTGGCCAACGATAGAGATTTTGACTATATCGCTCTATCGCGATAGCGCATGTTGATGATGTCATCAAGCTGCGTCTGTTTTGGTCGAAAGCATCGCAGCGGCTACGACCATTATCATCTGCAAATTATGGCGGGTGACAGTCATAGCAAAGAGATGAAGCACTTTTGAAATACGAGGAAAGCCAAAAACTGCGCTTCCTCCACTTCCGTAACATTGATTCATTAATGTTGAATTCTCTCGCAGCTGCTCTATTCCATGTTGTTGCAGTATATTAATGACTAACCTCGTATTGTGGATGAATAATCTCAGTTGTTCTCCTGACTGAAGTTTGGCCGTGTATAGCATCCTGCTATGATTGCATTTGTCCCTGACCACCAGAATCCCTCACGTTAACTTTTATCAGTGGAAAAAAAGTTAGCGTTCATCCTCCAGCTTCACTGTGCTAATGTTATGCTAACATAGCTGTGTCGCTAGCAATCACGTAGCACAACATTATATACCAGGTAGTCCAACTTCAGTAACCCTACAAACGTCACTGCTGTTTAGTTTTCTGTCTTCATTTATGTTGGAAGTGACAGCAGAGCTGTACGTTTGAATTAGTTTCATAAATCTCTCAGTCAGAACATGGTATCAAATGTTTAGGTGTAAAGTAGCGAGCTAACTTCCTGTTAGCTTCTAACTCCGTTAAATTTAATAACCTCTGTTTTCATGGATGCCTGGATGTTAAACTTAATTGTTACACCCGATAAAGCAGCAACGCTGATGATTTAATTAAAGATGAAAGAATTTAGACAGTTTTTAACTCTTAATGTTCATTTGACTTTGGGACCTGAAGTGGACGGAGTTTTGGACCCAGATTACTCCGTGAAGCTCCTCACTATGGCAGCTGTAATGCTCTGACGATCCATCAAGCAGTGCAGCTTACCAAAGTTGTACTAAAACATTTTTTAACAGATTTCTGCAGCCAAAATCAGTTCGAGGTCAGTAAGCACAACCAGAATTCATACATAAGGCACACTCTCGATTTTTGAGAAAATTAAAGGATTGTAAGTGTGCCTTATAGTGTGGACAATACGTTATACAGAAGAAAATAATATATCGTGATATATATCGTTACCGCACATGCTTCAAATTATATCGCGATATGAATTTTAGGCCCTATCGCCCAGCCCTACTTAAAATACATTGTTGTTTGTCCTATGGACAAAAATGACAGGAAACAAACAGGTATCTATGAGTAAAGTGACAGAGAGTGTTTGCCTGTAAGCAATAGTGATGACTAACTGCACGTTGAATTTATGGCAGTGTAACAGACTCATGCTTCTTCAGCCTTTTTCTCTCCTAAAGATCAGCGAGATAAAACACTCCTCTCTAATGGTTTATGCTCTGTAATGAAGTTAGGAAGTCGGCTAATGTTTGATCTGCCGTTAGCCGCTTTGAGGTCTGCTCTGACTGAAAATGTGTCGCCCAAATTATTTGGCACACTTCAGATTTCATTTGTGTAGTAACGTATTGCCTTTGTTCCTCCAGACCTCCCACAGCAACGTGAAAATGGAGAGGAGGAGATTCTTACTGACCAGGAGAGACCCTCAGGGGTGGACCAGGATGAACCACAGCAACCACGGATTAAAGAGGAACAGGAGGAACTCTGCACCAGTCAGAACCCCCAACCTCCACAGATAAAAGAGGAGGAGGAAGAAGTTAGCACCAGTCCAGAGGACCCAGAATCTTCACAGATTAAAGAAGAAGGGAAGGAACCCTGCACCAGTCAGGACGGAGAGCAGGTCGTGCTGAAGGAGGAGACTGATACCTTTACGGTGACTCCTGTTCAAGAGGAAGATGGCTGCAGTGAAGCAGGACCAAACAATGTTCTGCTCTCCCCTCTGAGCCCTCCTGACGCTGAGAATGGGAAGAAGTACTATCGTATTTACACAATGAAATATCTTGAAAGAATTCAGACAGTTGACAAAAGATACTGTTGCAAAATATGTGGGAAAGGTTTCGCTCACAGGTGTAATTTGGTGGACCACATGAGAATTCACACTGGTGAAAAGCCATACACATGTGAAACATGCGGGAAAAGTTTCAACAGAGTTGGTAATTTTAATGCCCACATGAGAAACCACACGGGTAAGAAGCCCTATGCTTGTGAAACGTGTGGGAAAGGTTTTAATCATCGATGCAATTTAGTGGACCACGTGAGAATTCACACAGGTGAGAAACCATACACATGTGAAACATGCGGGAAAAGTTTCAATCGAGTTGGTAATTTTAATGCCCACATGAGAACTCATGCAAGTAAGAAGATGTTTTCTTGTGAAACCTGCGGGAAAGGTTTCAATAGAAGGGGCCACTTTAATGCCCACTTGAAAACGCACACAGGGGAGAAACCTTATCCCTGTTACACTTGTGGGAAAACGTTTATAAATGCATCAAGGCTCAAATTTCACATGATAATTCACACCGGTAAGAAACCCTATTCTTGTGAAACATGTGGGAAGCGTTTTATTCGAAAAGTGCACTTAACCACCCACATGAGAATTCACACAGGTGAGAAACCTTATCCTTGCGAGGTATGTGAGAAAAGATTTATTGACGCGTCAACGTTGAAGTGTCACATGAGAACTCACACAGGGGAAAAACCGTATGTTTGTAACATCTGTGGGAAAGCATTTTCTGTCTTATCGACCTTTAAAAGTCACACCTCGGTTCATACAGGTGAGAAACCGTATTCCTGTGAAATATGTGGGAAAACATTCAGTCGCAGTGGTCACTTGACTGTACACGTAAGAACTCACACGGGTGAGAAGCCATACTCGTGTAAAACATGTGACAAAACATTCAGTCAAAGGCATCATTTGACTTCCCACATGAGATCTCACACAGGTGAGAAGCGGTATTCTTGCCAAATGTGTGAGAAAAGCTTTGTTCAAAGCAGTCATTTGTGGCGCCACATGCGAACTCACACAGGCGAGACATCGTCGTCCTGAAACATCTCTGTAGGATTATCTTCAAGTGACGCTTAGGAAAATAATAGAGGTTAACAGAGGAACTTTCAGATCTCAGAGCTCTGTAGTTTATTGCATGTGACAAAGTACTCGATGCATCAAATGAATAATGATTTGATCTTTCAGAGACAGTGAGGCCGTCAGATTTGTCCCGTCTGTAAGTTTTGATTTTTACAGAAACACGTTGCATATTTTGAAAAATGCTGCCTTTCATCTCCTCTTTTGTTCACTTTTGTGCTGTTAGAAAAAGAAGTTAATGTTACAACATGTTAAGGCTTTTACTTTTTCTTATCTCTCTTCTTTTTCTCGTCACCCCCCATGGCAGTTGTGCAGGCTGCCCCTCGCTTGGCCTGGTCCTGTTGGAGGTTTCTTCCTGTTAGAAGGGAGTTCTTCCTCCCCACAGTGCTCCATGTGTCTGATTGGTTCTCTGTAAGAGTGTGGTTAAGGCTACTGTTATAGAGATAATCATAGTCACAATTACTTAGATCATTATTGGCCAGTTATTGAACTTAAAATGTCTTTTTACTGACTGTATACAAACACATACACACACACACACACACACACAAAACCCTTATAGTTAAAATAAAAAGTGGTTTAATCCTAATTATTTTTTGAATCATTGAAAGCAAAAATCTGCAGACCTCATTCTGGGATGTGAACCTCACCCATAAAGCTCTTTGAGATGACTGTTATTGTGAACTTGGCAGTGTTGGAAGGTTACTTTTAAAATGTATTCCACTACAGATTACATAATACATGCCCCAAAATGTAGTTTGTAACATATTTCTTTAAATTACTTAATGTCAGTAACATGTTCTGAATACTTTAGATTACTTGATATATTGTCATGGTTTTTACAACTACATGGAGTACTGTGTGATTTATTACTATTACTGAAGGCTACTTGCCACTGAGCTAATATTGTTAGCTGGCGTTAGCTGAGGTTAGTTCATAGACTGCTTTAGGAACTGCACATGATTATTTGCACCTAGCAGGCTGTTAATGCTTTCCACCAAGTCGAACAGTCTGCAGTCTAATAGTAATAAATCACACAGCATTAGTAAAATCGAAGATACTGAAGTGGCACATAACCCAGGTAGCTACCACAACTAAAACAAGGTAGCTGCAGTAGACTAACGTTAGTTTCAATAAAGAGCTTACTTCCAGATGTTTCTTTAGGTTGGAGTCTTTTGACGCTGAGAGCAGCTTGGTTGCTGACAAACAGAGTTTTCATTGCACGGTCAGATTTCATCCCTTTCTTCTTTAAATATGAAGTATTGTTGGAAATTCCAAGTAATAAATGTATTCCTACCTGTGCACTGTTGGTTCTGTTGTGCTGGCTCCAGGTCCATTGCGTAACTGATGCCACCAACATTAACAGGACGCTTGCATTAGAGCCTTTATTGTGTGTTTGTTTGGGTTTCTGACAATGCGTTTAAAAATTAAAGAGGGGACAGCCGAACATATGAAACACATGTATGTATCATATGTAATCCATTTATTTCAACAAAGTAACTGTTTTCTAATTTCTTTTTAAACGGTAACTGTAACAGAATACAGTTACTCATATTTAGTATTTTGAATGTATTCCATTACTCCCCAACACTGGAACTTGCTCTATTAATAAAACTGGCCTGAGCTGAGCAGAGGTTCCCTCTTACTCTGTCTTTGTTTGCATGTTTATGCGTTACGTTTCTTTCTTTGTGCGGCTGGATTTACAGGAAGTGTTCCAGCTCCCGCACCATTAGTGTAGTGTCTAATATTACAATAGTTTTCTCATTATTTTAAGTATATGTTTCCAAAGAGTCTTTTTTTACATCAGTGTTTCTCCATGAAAACACTTCCTGTTTGGTCAGTTTTAATAGAATTTTTTTTGCTTAGTTTATATTTTTGTCTTTTTTATGGTTACAGTCTTTTCACTGTATCACTCACTGCTGTAAATGAACCTGTAGAAATAAAATTTCTTCTGTCAAAGAAACCTGATAACATTTCTTTCACTGCTGTGTGTGTGTTTCGGGGGTTTCACGACGGACGTCAAACTTCTGTTTCAGACCAGCTAAACTTCCTGCAGCGGCTAATCCAGCGATGAGAGCTGATGATGGTCGGGTCTCTGGCTACCACCCAGTTTTCAGATGGAGAGTTTCCAAAGGGAGCGCATCAGGTGAGAAGTGAGAGGACCATGAGGCGTCCATCAGGTATCCCAGAGCTGCGATCTGAAGCCACGTAACGACTACAGACCTTTGGTCAAATTCATGACTGAAGCAGCAGCGGGTGTACGACTGCAGAGTTAAACCGCTCAAGTCTCAGGTGAGTGAAGCAAATAACTACCAATAGAAGTTAAGGACATCGCCTGCTGACCTATCAGGGAGTCGTAAGTACATTTTAGCTGAGGTCACCAGTAGGCGGGCTGCGGCCTGGATGATTACTAGATTCTAGACTGATTTTAATCTGAAAGTGCTGCGAGCGCACCAACATGTTTATGAAGATGTCTCTGAAGGTGAAGCTTTTCCACCTCACAGCCTCCACCCAGGCCATACGCCACCTCCTCATGGTGGTCCACATGGGAAACTGAAAAAACCTGACGCCGTTTCCCTGGGGGTCCCCTTCTGGTCAAGTGTGCGGTTGTGACAGTTTATACTGCAGCAGGCAACCATGGCGACCACTTTATGTCCCATAATGCACTGTGTTATGACAGTTCAAGCAAAACCAGGAGTGGAAGGAGGAGCAAACACCTGATGAGTCCGTGGGTGGATTTTCTCTCAGATGTGGACACAGTTCCACAAACAAGTTCAGCCCAGGCCTCAGCCCTCACACACACATACACAAAGGCTTCTTATCCAGAGTCACCTGAGGGGCTTAAAATAAAGAACTTCCTCCCAGCACAGATGTTCTGGTCCTCTCCTGATGGGAAGCATTTAAACTGACTATCCATCATTTCTGGGATTTCCAGCTGAGGTATTCAGAATTTTCTGGACTGCTGTGGAAAAACGTTTGTTTCAGCCCCTTCAGGTCTGAACTCTGACAGACAAATCTGAGTATTAAAAACAATGTTTTTAATATTTGGAACTGAACGTGTTGATAAATAAACGTTTGAAGCTGAAGTTAAAAACATCAACGCGCTGCTTCAGAAACAGGCTTGGTTCATCTGAACAGAGTCGCGTGATCAGTGACATTCAGCACGTGGCTGCTTCAGTGCCTGATTTAATGGTTTATAATGAAGTGAGTCATTGGTGGGTTTTGCTGTGTTTTGGTGATTCTGTGCGAGAGAGAGTGAATCAGTGATCAGAGACATGGAGCCAGACGCTCTGCCTGTTCCTAAATAAAAACCAGTTCATCAGCAATTCTGCTCCCAGGTCTAAAATGCACAAAAGAAATGCACAGTTATAGAAGTTATAGAGTATTTTATATAAACATATGTTTATGTGGTTAATTACATAATCACGTGGAAGCAGGGACCTCCCAGCACAAACATACTCCCAGCCTGTCGTAAGATTGTTATCGTGTTATTAGTGAAAAGAAGCGAAAGGAGAACCATGACACGTGTTTAACGAAGGAAGGTTTAATCATCAAAATGATTTATTACAAAAATAGACACAACAGTGGGCAGAGAGAACAGTCACACTGAGGCAGCTCATTAAGTGGTAGATTCAAGCTGCTCTTCATATGTTTGTCCACCAGGTGTCACCAAAGAGGTCTGTGTTTAAAATGAAGCTGTTTTTAATTAAGATTCAAAGCTTCGTTTGTGCGTCGCTGGTTTGGACCAAAGATCCTGAACGTGGGACGATAACAAAGACAAACGAATTTGAACCTTCCTGAGCATGCGCAGTAGACGGTCTGGGCTCCGGTCAGGCTGCTGGTCGTTAAGGGAACGACTGAGCCCGTGCGCCGCGCGCGTGCCCTGAACGCGGTGCGGTGTCTGTAACGCACTGACGCTGCCGCAGCCCCCCCTCCCGGCCCCGTCTCTCTCCCTCCCTCCCTCTCTCTATCTCCCCATCCCTCCCGCCCCCTCTCTCCTCCTCTCCCCCTCCCTCTCTCTCTGCTGCGGCTGCTCCTCCATAGGCGAGCTCCACAGAACGCGACAGGACCGGGACCAAGACCGGGACCGGGACTAAAGAAGAGCGAGGAGAACCATGACGGAGAGCACGAAGACCCACGTCATCCTGCTGTCCTGCGGCAGCTTCAACCCCATCACCAAAGGACACATCCATATGTTCGGTAAGGAGGTGGGGGATGGGGTGGTGGCAGGTCTGGGTGTGTTTGGGGATGAAGATCACCGGAACCCCGGTGCTGAATATCCGCGCTAAAGCTCCGAGCCGGACTCGGGCCGCTGTCCGGGAGGGTGGTGCTGAAACGGGCGACGGCTCCGGTAAAATCCCGACGACTCAAACAAACGCAGTACGGAGCAGCCCGGGCCCACGTTCACGGGAAAAACACGGAGCTGCCCCTCAACCCTCCGAGCCAAACCGTGACAAAAACACGCACACTGGTGTAAGGAGGCCGTCAGCGTGCGGGGGCCAGACCGGGGGTGTTAGTGCCTTTCTCAGCGGCCTTTCCCTGCGTTAGCGGAGTTACAGTGTGGTCATGTTTTCATCAGAGAATCAAAACGACTGCAGGATAAATGATGCGACTGTTAGTGTGACTGTTCTGCTGGACGCTCAGAGGCCTTTCATCGCGTCACGGCGGAAAACACGACGGTCAGCATCAGTGTCCCCACAGAAGAACCGCGTCACGAACACAGTCAGATTAATAAACAGGTTTACTGTGATATCAGGACAGTCTCGGGATTCATTTCTGGAAGATGAATAATTCACAGAGATGGAAAAACAGAGTTTACAGCTCAGCTGATGTAACAGCGTCGCTGTTATTAACTGGGCTGTGTCACGTGACCTTTCAACGAGCAATAATCTCTTTAAAGTGCGAAGATCGATAAGAGTCATCGCTGTTTATTTGTCCTTTAAATCCTTCTAAACAACATCAAGTTATTGTGAACTGAGCTATTCTCCAAACGCAGTTCCCTGCTTGTTAACTTACCTGAAATAAAGATCATTTATTAACACCTAAAACCAGGTTTGTGGCACTGAATTAAAACTAAATGTGAAAAAACCTGAAACCATGTTCTGCAAATGTGATGCGAACGTTTCTGTGTCACTGTGAACCGAAGAGATCTCTAAATATGACACCAACCATTTACACACAACTAAGTCCCACAAAATGACATTTAAAATATAAATCTATAAGAAGCTGTTAGTTTGTGTTACTGGACACTGAATTTGAGACATATTCACTATCACACTGTTAAAATGTTCAAACTTTAAACAATAAATCATTAAAATGAGAAAAATCGCTTTAGATTTTCTTCTGCTCTGTTTCCTGTTTCCTGTCTGTGTCTCGTCAGCGCCTGGCGTTGCTTCTCTCTCCTGTTTCGTGGACTTCCTGTTTTCTTGCTGAACTCTTCTCCACGTCCTGCTTGTTGTTCTTCCTCCCGCTGAACGTCTGAACTCTGAAACTCTTTAATCTGAAGTTTTCTGCCTTCATGTGGTCACAGCTTCTTTTTCACCCGCTCACAGTTTGCTTGTTGAGGCTGATTCTTCATTAACAGCTGTCACTGATGAGACAGGCGATGAGTTCTGGATCAGACGGTCACATAAACTCCAACGTGGTTCCCACGGCTTTGTTTTCATCAGATACAAATACATGCGTTTGTATTTAATTTAAGCTTTTGACAGTATGGAGCAAATACAGCCGGATAGAAAGCGACGAGTCTTTACTGTGGAGCTTTCTAAAGGTTTCATCCTCATTGATTAAACAAAAGGAAGTTAATGATCTTTGATCCTGAAGATGCTTCAAGTAAATAAAAGTTAAAGGCTTCACGACTGGGCTGAGAAACATCGCGCCGTCGCCTCTGCTCTCGGCCTGCGACTCCACATCTTTCTTGATGTGTGGGTTCAAACGTGGAAGCAGCTCTCTGTGAATAAATGATGTTCTTAGATAACAGAAATAGTCTGCGAGGATAAACGAGGCTCCTTCTACACTCGGTGTAGGCTCTTCTGTCCTCCATCTCTCATTATATTATCCACCTTTTCCTTTTGTTAGCTTGAAGCTCCAGTGAAGACGCCGCTGTGTTTAGTTTGATACGGCCGTGAGTCGCTGCAGAGACCACAGCTGAACCTAAAGTGGGACAGAAAAACAGGAATAATGATTTTTTTTTTGCTCAAAAGCAAAGAAACTAGACCCAGCTGTGCCCCCGCTGACCTTCGTTAAAGATCAGAGTTTTTCTAGTTTTTGTATTTTATTTTAGTTTGTTTGTTTATTTGATTCATTTTTGTTTTCTTGTTTTCATTTCAGTTTAGTCTCAGGTGTTTTCCAGAGTGACTTCTTTTGTTTCACTTTCATTTTTATTGCTTTCACTGTTACTGTGACTCAAACTGGCAACAGACAAACTGAATCCAGTCCCTCTGTTTATGTAGCGAAGCGTGTAGCGGTGTGAACGTGTCAGTGATGGAGGATGTTTAATGTATGCAGTGTGTTAAAAAGTGTGCAAAAACTTAAATAACCCAACAGACCAGTAGAAGCTGCCCAGAGAGGCTGAACGGCTTTATACTCTTCACCACATCCACCCTTCAGGTGCAGCCACTCACTGCTTCACCCAGGTAGAAGCAGGAAGCACAGAGGGCGCTAGGCTAGGCTAGGCTAGGCTAGGTTAAATTAGATTAAGCTAGGTTTAGTGTTTTATGATAACTTTGGAGCGAATTATGATGAAGAAATTCAGCGCTGGTATTACAGCATGGACACTGAACTCACGTCATGTAAAGATCTCATTAAACCACTAACTTCAATTCACTTCATTTTTTGTAGTTTTTATTTAACTTGAATGTTTCTCCATCCCTGTTTTTAGGCTTAGCTCAGCCTAACTTTGCCATAGATTTGGTATTTGTTTTGTAAGTAAACCAACCTGCTGCAAACATTGAATCATGGTTGACGATAAAACATTTTAAAAATTAAAAAATAATCTTTTTATGTTTGTTTCTTTGTTTGCAGAAAAAGCCCGAGAATATCTGCACAAAACGGGACGCTTCATTGTGATCGGAGGAATCATTTCACCGGTGCACGACTCCTACGGGAAAGCTGTGAGTATCCTTGAATCGTTTCATGGGGTCGGTGCAGTTCGTTCTGTTTTTCTAAACTTTCCTTCATGAAGATGATAAAGGATAATTTTGTAATTCTCAGTTTGACCTCAGGCCTCATTGTTTCTATACATAAACCAGATACAATGATGCAGGAACTTGTCTGTTCACGTTGTTGTTGCAGTGTTGTGTGTTAGCTTCAGTGCAGAGCTGTGTTTTCCTTATAGGCTGGCGTTATTAGTTGATGAAGTTGATGATGATGATGAGGAGTTAGTTTTTGTGCCATTTGAAAACATTTTCTGAAAAGTGACAAAAATTATTCAAGTCAACATCGTGAGAGTTCAGTCCTGTTCAGGATAAAACCCGTACAGCTCCTTCAGCTAGAATAAACCCCAAACACATGTTTGCATTGTTAGGGGCGTGGCCTCTTTGACTAACAGGTGGGCGGCTGTAGCTGTTGCTAGGCTATGCTAGGCTTCATCTGAGCCAACTGTAGCCTCTGAAATGGAGCTCTGGACGGCGTTTGTGCCGTTGGCTGCTGTGAGGTTGTTGTACTCACAGACCTATCCAGACGGCTAAGCTGCAGTTTTGGTGCACAGTGAAATCCTGAGCTTGCTAACTAGCATTAGCTAATAACTTAATATTCTGCCCTGTCACTGCTGGCACCATAAAAACAACATAAATGGCCAAAATGTTGACGTGAAGCTTAAAAACCAACAAAGAAGAAAATGTCCTTGTGACGTGGCCACTTCCATCATTTATATACAGTTTGTAATCCAGATGTCGCTTTTTTTCATTGGACTTTTCTGCAATAAATAATTTAAATCTTGAAATCTAGGTACAGTTTTTCCCAGAAGTGCAACCAACCTCAGTAAATCAAACTGCACGTTGATGGTAACACGTACGCAGTGCTGTGAAACATAACGCCAGGAGGACCAGTTTGGAATGAGGCCAGGCCTGCGCAGAAATATAAATCATCCAGTTAGAACCAAACAATTTCTGCTCTCCACGAATGGTAAAAAGGTTTCTGAAAAACAGATGTTAGATCTTGGTTATTGTTAGTATTGCGGACAGATGCCTTCAACATGCGACTTCATCCTCCTGCGGAGTGCAGACTGTGTTTCGTATGTTAGAGTCGAGCACAGATAAGATCACGCTGTCTGCAGCTGCAGCTTTCCACTCTGCTTCCTGCAGGAATTAATGAAGGTCTCGTCCTACTTTTGCTCTGCCTCTACAGAAACACACAACATGAATAATAGATGCTACAGAAATCCAGTTTCATCCACTTTGCTGTTCGCTCCAGTTATGAATGTTTGTTTTCCAGCATCGTCACCTGCAGCTGAATGATCCCAATGATGGATTGTTAACGATGGAGATTATTCACATCGCTTATCATCTTATTAGTGTGTCAGACTCACAAACCTCTCTGTCCTCAGAAAGCAGTGCGTCAGGCTTTATTCACAGGTGGAAACATGACGTGGCCGGCTGCTTTCATATTTCATTGATCTGGATTTCCCACCATCCCCTCTGAACGGCACACATTTCCTTTAATGAGCTACCAGAAAGACTCTTAATTACTTTGAAGTTTTTTAATCCTTTTGGTGGGAGGAGGACCTCGCAGGGGTGAAACACATGAGACGACACAGAAAACTGTGGCTTAAGAAAAGATAAGAGCCTGATCGATGGATGAATCTCAAATCTAACGAGGATAATCGGTCAGAGCTGAAGATTTATTTTGATCTCGATCTTATTTTGGTTGGAAAACTCATCTTTCTGTTACCTGGATATTAGTTCTGAGTTTAAACACCTGAGCTGAACCGTCCGAGGCAGGGTGGAGTGGGTGGAGGCCGAGCTGAATGGTTCAGATGTTCACTGGGAGTCAGCAGCATGGGCGGGATCAGAGTCACAGAGCCTGGTTTGCACACGTGCAGGAGGGAGGGTGGATGTATCAGTTAAGCTGCCAGGCAGGAGGAAAAGAGGAAAACCTCAGAGGAGCTTTGTGGATGTAGTGAAGGAGGACACGAAGAAGAAGAGAAGGACCTAAATTCAACCTAATTTGCTGGTTCAAGATGTGAATAGTGCACATGGTACTACAGGACTCTGTTTAATTCAATTTAGTTTTATTTATACAGCGCCAAATCACAACAACAGTTTACATTGTCAGGTAAAGATCCCACAGTAACACAGAGGAATCTCAGAAAAGCCCAACGAGCAGATGAGTCACTGTGAGCAGGAGCTTTGCAACAGTGAGTTTAGGATGAGTTTCCTTTCATGCTTGTTTTTCATGTACTTTAAACATGAAAAACATGGCTGATGGTGCCGTGGCTGACGGTGCTGACGGCGCTGCTCTGTGTCTGCAGGGTCTCGTGTCCAGCAGACATCGCCTCACCATGTGTCAGCTGGCCGTGCAGAGCTCTGACTGGATCAGGTGAGACTCCACCCCCTTTAGAGGCTTTTACTCTGGAAATAAACACGTTTGAGCCATGTTAGAGACAGGACTTCCTGCAAGGAGTTTCACATTAAAAGCTCTGAAATGCCAGTATGTGGCTCGTTGTTTATTTATTTATTTTGGGGCCGTAAATCATAAAAGCAGCAAAACTTTTGGTAGATAAGTTGCTGAGTTGTGGACGTCATGCAGGTAGAAACATGACAGTTATTATTATTATTTAATAGAAATAACCCTGATATCAACACATCGTGTTTATTGTTTATTATATGCTGTCGTCAGCTCGGTGGTTTTCACGTTTTTGTTGAAAACACAGCCAACGTCAAATAAATCCACAGAAGAAGTGAACAAATGTCCCCTCAGAGAGACAAAGCAGCTGTGCTGGTGCTCAGCGGCCAGAGCCGGAACAGGAAGTGCTCCTGTAATGTCTTTTTAATGCATTTATCTGATGTGGTCTGATATGATCTGATATGGCTGCTGTGAGGTCACTGTACCAACAGTCTAGTAACAACAAGTAACGCCCACGAGATTTAGGGTTTCGGTGGCTGAAACTGAGAACAGGACACTAAAATCAGGTTGCTGAATTTGAGTGAACAAAGCCACGGGTGATTCGTGAAACCCAAACAATTATAACACAGGTCAAAACCAGATGATTGTAAAGAACCCTGTCGTTCCCTCGCAGGCTCTTAATGTGAAACATCTGCAGGACGTTTTATTGGCAGCTGAGACTGAAACTAGCATTTGTGTCCTCATCATTCTTTACCTGTTTGTTTGGTGAAGGGTGGACCCCTGGGAGTGTTACCAGGACACCTGGCAGACCACCTGCAGCGTGCTGGAGCATCACCGCGACCTGATGAAGGTGGGCGTTTCTGACTCTGTGTAGATGCCACGCCCCTCACTCTTTTCATTTCCATTTGAATCGGTCGTTGTAGTAACAGCGGCTGGAAAGACATCGTCGAGCCCTTTGTTGAGTCATTTCCATGACTTTTCTTTGGTCTCACTTTAACTGGTTGAGCTGCTCAAGGTCTCAGGATCAATTCAAAGTTTAAAGACGCGTAATTTAAATTTCTGTATTCAATAATATTTCAAACCTTCCAAAATGAAAAAGCATCATCAGAAGGTGACAAAAAACTGCTCTAAACTAGGGCTGCCACGATTAGTTGACTATTAAAATCGTCGACGACTGATTTAATAGTCGACGCGTCGTTTGAAGCTTTGTAAGATCACAAAAGACGCAGGAATAAGTAGTAGAATTTAAGAGTGTAATAACGGACTGAAACAGAAGATGGCAGCACTGCATGTACAAGGATGCCAGCTGCCGTTAAACCCCGAAGAAGAAGAAGCAGCGCAGCCCAGCTCAGTT
Source organism: Neolamprologus multifasciatus (assembly GCF_963576455.1). Taxonomy (NCBI): domain Eukaryota; kingdom Metazoa; phylum Chordata; class Actinopteri; order Cichliformes; family Cichlidae; genus Neolamprologus; species Neolamprologus multifasciatus. The sequence continues at coordinate 1,379,573 of NC_140456.1, forward strand.
TCCAACAATGGCGGCAGCTAGTTAGTTTTAATATTACTCTTATTATTCTTTCTGGGTCACAAAATAAACGTTTAACATATTTTCAGGCGAGAATGTAGCTGTGTAAACCTCAAATATCTGCTCAGTTTATCAAGACACCACATATTTTCAAAAGCGCTCCGACGTTTTCGGAGACGTCTGTTAGCCACTAGCTCGATAGCTAGCCGGGGGCTAGGCTAACTAGAGCGGTGAGAACACCGGACTTCAAACCCACCACCTCTTTCGCTACTCAGGTTAAACATGATATATAAGTCACTTAGATAACTTAAAAAATTTATTGTTTGGCTTTTTTTAGTATTTTATTTGTTCTTGAGTAAATCGGTTTGGCTGAGATTAAAGTTATAGTTTTAACACAGCTGAATAAACGTCAAGCAGACAGCTGATTATCAGAAGTGTGAGATGCTCGAGAATTTACTCCGGTGTCCTGTTATATTTTAGATAGCAAGGAGTTTATTAAACTTCACCGAAACAATCTGCAAATTTCATTAAAATTTAATAAACTATCATCTTGTCTTTATTTTTAGTTAGCACATACCTTAAACACTTACAGCTGTAAGCTAATGATAGTTATATAAGAGCAGATGCTGCTGGTGCAGTAAGCTGTACGTTTTACGTCCAATGGATGATGATCTGGTTAGTCGACTAATCGCAAAAATAATCGGTGACTAGTCACTATCAAAAATAATCGTTTGTGGCAGCCCTACTCTAAACTCTACACCCCATCACTGAAATGAGGCTAAACAGCAACAAACATCTGGAACCGTCTCCACATTCCCACTAGTGAAATGCTGCCCCCTGCTGGGGAAAGAGTTACAGAAAGCGCCTGTAACAACTCAGAGATGAAGTTACAGAAGAGTTTCTAACGATGTTTGCGTCCTCAGAGAGTCACCGGCTGTATTCTATCCAATGTCAACACGCCGTCAACCACTCCTGTGATTGGTCAGCCACAGAACCAGACCACGCCCATCTACCAGAACAACAACAACATGACTCACTCGCCCACGGCCAGTGAGTCAGATTTCAGGTTCTTAATGAGTGTTAATGAGCTGATGTGTGGTGTTGGGCTCTAAACGTCCTCTCTGCCTCTCAGTCAAGCTGTGGGGGAAGATCAGCGAGAGTTTGGGCAAAATCTGCTGCGTGCGCCCGCACATTGAACGCTTCACCTTTGTTGGTAAGAATTTACAAATAACATTACAAAATGAAAGCTGAAGTTACAAAATAAAAGCTGAAGTTAAGAGACTGAACTGGCATTAATAAGTTATCGAGGACAAGATGGAGAAACAACCAGAATTTGATGTCTTGACTTTACACACACGACCACAACATTCACACATAATGAAAATAACCAATAAACAAGTGTTTTTATGTGGATACATGAACATGTTCTTCTGTACTGTTCATTCTTTCTTTCTCATTACTGTCTAACATAAAGTTTTGATGTTTCTCTATAAAAGCAACAAACACAGCTGATCTGGACGATCCGCCCTTCCCTCCTCGTGCTTCTCTGGACTTCCTCCAGCACAGCTGCTGGTTTTAGGCTGGTTTGTGATGCGTGTTTGAACCTCAGTTGAGGGATTTTTATGGAAATGGTGATGTGAACTTTTTGCTAATTACTTAACGAAGCGATTTTCAAATTGAGGAAGCCTCAGAGTTCACAGGTGTGCCACCCTCACCTCTTCGAGCGTGCCGCGGCGCAGTCTGCTCATGTGACTGCATTAAGCCCGCACGGAGGGAGAAACCAAACATTGACATGTGCAGAGCGGGTACATAGATGGAGCTGCCAGGCTGGAGGAAAAAGAGGAAGACCTCAAATAAGATTGATGAAGGTAGAGAAGGTCTGTGTGACCGAAGAGGATGTGAGGAGATCCACTGAACCCTGGAGGGAGCGCCTGAAAGAAGAAGAAGATGATGACACATGCTCCTCGTGATGCGCCTGACCTGATACCTGATGAGCGTGCTGCATGGTCAGATCTGCAGACTCAGCTCTTCTCACCAGTGATGACCAGTGGAACAGAAGGTGATACCTGATTGGTCAGAACTAGCAGGTGTGGCAGGAGTCCAGAGGTGCAGAACGAGAGGACCTTAAAGTTTCAATCAGCTAAATTCAAATTGGGGGTTTTTGTATGAGCGGCGTCACAAAACATTTGATTCCACTTCACAGCTCAGTGTGTCAGTAAGAGCTGTTTGCAGACAGCAAGGCGACGCGATCACGAGGAGCCGTGTTTGCTTCACCGCCGCGTAATCACATGTGTTTGTCTCTCTGTTTCAGATGAAAACGCCAACCTGGGGACTGCGATGAGATACGAGGAGATCGGTGAGTGGGGTCTTCAGTGTGTGGACTCGTGTGTCGTGTCCTCTGGTTTTCCTTCCTGCTGTGTTTGTTTGTTTGTTTGTTTGTTTGTTTGTTTGTATCCGGTAAACATGATGTTTACTGAGGGCGTCTCTTTCCTGCCTGTTTGCCGTCTGTAGAGTTGCGCATCTTGCTCCTGTGTGGCAGTGATCTCCTGGAGTCCTTCTGCATCCCTGGCCTGTGGAAGGACAGTGATGTAAGCATACCATAGCCCCTCCCACTAACATGTAGCCCCGCCCCACTCACATGTAGCCCAGCTCCTCAGCTCTTTTCCCAAACTGTAGGCTGGATATAAAAGATGGACGTAGCTTTTGGGTGTGCGAAGTGAAGCCGGTGCCTCGAAAACTATTTGATGTTCATTTTGGAAATAATGTTTCCATCAAAGTAACGCAGGCAGTGAACCGGGGAGCAGGTTTCACAGTTAAAGCTCTCAGAAGCTTAACTCAAGGCTTCAAAAGTGGACTTCAGGGGCTATGTCCATTTTCAATATACAGTTTATTCCCAGGACTCAGCTGTAATGATGAATGTTGTTGACAAGGGAAGATTTTCCAGCGTTATTCTCTCCAAAGCGGCGCATCCAGAGCAGATGATCCATAAATGAGATTAATGCAGTGAAATTCACCACAAATGCAGCGAGGTGTTTGTAGTGTCCGCACTGTCTCCTCAGCCTTCGGCTGCATTAGAAGATGTAAAGTTACTAAACAGGCTGAGCAATAACAAGAAGTCCAGATTTCTCACTTCCTGTCGAATGTTTATTTAAACAGGAAGACTTTAAGAAATGTTCCTATGGAAGATAAACGGGGACACCTCGCGTTGGTCTGTTTGTACGACTTCAGTGAAACCATAACACTGCACACGTGAGGCTAGTTACTTTTATTTTGAAGTCTTTGAACTGGAGGACACAGAATGGTCCCGTTCTGATTGGCTGCAGTTTTCCTGACAGCAGCGTTTCAAGGCGTGACGGCCTGAGCTGCACAGACGGCTGATTGATGATGCTGCTGACATCACTAAAGATCTGTGCTTGACACTTTCTGTGTTTTCATGGAGAAATGAGTCTCACTAAATGACTCATAAACGCCGTGAACCAGTTTTAACGTTCGTTATAAACTCGCGAGGACTGAAAAGTTGCAGCAAACTTTCCTGTGTCAACAACCGAGGTGAAGTGAACAGGAGGCGATCGACCGCTTGTCAAAGGAAGCGTCAGTGGTTCACTCACCTGATGTGTGTGTCAGAGCTCGGAGGAATTTATTTGACTGCAGGTGTGTTTCCATCCACCTGTTTTTACTCACATTTTCAGTCTGAGATAAAAACGCGATGGAAACGCCAAAAATCAAATAAATCTGACGTAATGTGACTTGATCGTCCACCGGAGAGACCAAACCTGCTGAAACGAAATCATCAGCTGTGATTGAAGCGGCGAGGAAACGGTAACCTTCCTCATGTGAACGCTTAACCTGACAGAAATGTCTTATTTTGTCACATTAACATGTTATTCTTGGATTCTTCTAGAGCGGCTTTGCATGATTTACAGTTTAAAATAATCCTACTGTGTCTTATAATGGGCCTCAACGCAGCCCCTCAGTTCATGCTCTGTCTGAAATGTGCTTTTTAAGCTCCTCCCCCTTTGAGCCATCCTCCTTCTGGTTGGCTAATCCCTCACAAACAGAAGGTTTCAAGTCTGCGTGCCTGAGGTGACCATGTAAGGACAAACCCTCTCTATGACATCATACGTAGCCAACAGTGGGACAAAACTGAGAGTTTAGAGCAGCTCACAGGATCTAGATGTATGTTAAGATGAGCATCAGCCATCAGACATAAAAAGAGCAGCTTAGTCAGCTTTTCCTTTGCTCTGATGAAGCTGAAGTCGTCGTCCTGTCGTTCAAACCGACCTCAGTCTGAAGCTCGTGTTCCTGTGCTTCCAGATGGAGGTGATCGTGGGAGATTTTGGGATCGTGGTGGTTCCTCGTGATGGCGCCGACACAGAGAGGATCATTAATCACTCCTCCGTTCTGCGCAAGTTCAAGGTCAGAGCTCACCTCCAGATCACATGACCTTTGACCTGGAGAATCATCCTCCAGCGTCTCAGCTCATTTCTGTTCTGTTTCAGGACAACATCATCGTGGTGAAGGACGCGATAAGCCACCCGATGGCCATCGTCAGCTCCACCAAGAGCAGGTGGGAACTCAGATATTTAGAAAATGCTTTCACACGTTTCAGTTTCATGGTTTTTTAGTTTCCTCCTACTCCGGCTTGACTCGCGTACTCTCTGAATCTAAAGCCCTCCCACTGCACGCCAGAGTCTGAACGCTCGCTGAATGATGTTGAAAGCGTGACCTTTACACCGTCTGTTTCTTCGCCCACAGACTGGCGCTGCAGCACGGCGACGGCCATGTTGTGGACTACCTGAGTCAGCCCGTCATCGACTACATCCTGCAGAGTCAGCTGTACATCAACGCCTCGGGATAGAGGCGACGACAACCTGCCCGCATGAAAACAGGGAGACTGGAGGAGGAGGAGGAGGGGGAGGGGGGTCCTACCTACAACCATCATCTATTTTAAACACGACCCCTCCTCCTCCTCAATCTGAAACTTGTCTGTCTTCTGTGTCAAACATATACTCTTCTTTGAGCTGTTGCTTTCCAGCAGGAGCGTTAGTGTTCCTCCTTCTGTCTGTGTCATGTGACTTTACATCAGGGGAGGGGGAGGGGGGTATTTTGGGAGGTCTTGGGGACGATGCACAGAGGTAACTCCTCAGGGCTGTGGCGGCGACGGCGGTGTTTTCTCTTTCTCGTTCTTTATTAAGGTCTACGAATGCATGACACAGTCGGGCATGCTCAGTGTGCGCAGGGTCGTGCTGGGCGGGGCTTCATGCAAGAACCATTCATGAGCTCACGATGCCGGCCCGGCTTACACATCCACGGATACTTAGTCCCAATCTGAAAAAAGAGACAGCTGCAGCAGAGCAGGATGATCCCCATGAATTGGTTTGAGCCATTAAAGATTTCGGCACAATTAACCCCGTCACCAAACACCTGATGTTCCACCTTCAACCACACTTCAACCATACTTCAACCACACTTCAACCAAGAAGCTCCGGCTGACTGAAGATGACGGAGAGCTGCAGCAGTAAGATCAGAGCCTCCCTGAATCTACCCTCCTTATTTCCTTAGACCCCATGGACCAGTCTAAACCTCTAGGCTGGATCAGTGCGTGGGTCACTCATGTTGCAGTACCATGTAACGGCCACTAGTTGCTGACTCCAGTTCAAAACCTTCTTGTTGGATGACCTAAATGTGTAATAATGGCGTGCAGGAAGTCTCGCCACCACCTCCGGCTCTAAACTGCTTTTCTCCACACACACCAGAGCACCAGCTCAGTCTGTGCACGGTGCAGCTACAGTAGCTAACACTGACCCATGTTTCCAGTAAGCTGTGAAACACCAACCCCAAATCCTTCCCAGGCTTTTCCCAGGCGTCACACTCGCGCGGTGTCCGAGGAAGGAGACGGCCTCTGGGGTCGGAACAGCGCAGGGCGAAAGGGTCTAGAAGCTTCAGTCGTTCAAAACTAAAGTTAGAAAGAGCTCACACCAAGTGTCCGAGCGTGACGACTCAGCAGCACCAGCAGGTGGCGTTATGCTTCATTGTGTCCATCTTTATTTACAGTCTGTGGCGTTCTTGCATGAGGCCCGTCGTTTCCTGCAGCTCTTCTGCAAAAATGTAACACCGCGACGCTGCTGTCACATAATCCGGCTCTCAAATCTTCCACATGTAGATGCGCCAGGAACCAGAGCTCGGCACATACTGCAGGTAACCATCAGGCTGTAGCGGCTCTGCAGTGTGATGAAGATGATGACGGCGTCCGTAAAGATGATGTCCTCGGCGGCAGCAGTGTTTAGCATCGTTCCTCCTCGTTTGCTCCCGTTCTTAGACTGCATGCTTAGACAGTTTGGTTCTGGCATGAGTGTTTATCACTTGGTAGATTATAATCTGTTGTGAACGTGTTTGCAAAAAAAGAAAAACAAAAGAAAGAAGTTAAAAAAAGATCAAATATCTATATGAAAAAAGTAAAACATCGCTGCAGCGGGGATCATCGTCATTTCTATTCGCTCTGTACAGAAGGCATCCCCGGGACGATTTCTACACGCGGTCAGGCGTGTGTGTGTGTGTGTGTGTGTGTGTGTGTGTGTGTTTAAAGGATTGGTTGCTTTCAGTCACTTTTTTTGTATCATGTAGCTGAAAATTCGTATTTTTTTTATTAATCTGCCTTTTCTGTTGCACTCACTTCTTCTACATGTAATCTGTGATGGCATTTTAGGTGTGTGTGTGTGTGCGTGTGTGTGTGTGTGTGTGTGTGTGATTTATGAGCACAAATGTGTGTTTACAGATCAGGTTTAATTACAGTCATCAGTGTCACTCTCCAAAGAGGATGTAAGGAAACGTGAGTTGTTTGTTTCGCTGTGTCCGTGTCCACATCGCCGCTCTGCTTCTGAACTGATTCAAAGCTGTGGTTACCTTCACACCTCGCTGCTGCCAAAATAAAATATTTCTTTGACTAAAGCACCTCAGCCTCTCTGACTCAGACGGGCTCATTTCATCCTGCTCAGCGTCCGGTCTGTTTGACCCACACACAGAAATACCAGTTACATAAATCTGTGATGAATAATGAAGTGAAACATGTTTTAAATGTCAGAACTTTTATCTTTTATTTTCATATAAATATTCTTGGTGTTCAGACTCGGTAGAACAAAAACACTGAGTTCATGAAGGTTTAAAAACGATGGTGTATGTACAGTTATAAATACATATATTCACATACAGAAACAGCAGATACTCCCTCTGAGCGCAGAAGGAAACAGCAGTGCATTAATCTTTTTACTACAAACTGAATGATTTAGACAAAATCATTTAATAGAGAAAAATAATGTTTAAGGAGCACATGTCTTATATGTGATGAGTTCAAGGTGTCGTACAGTTTAGATTTAGGGACAAATGAATGAAAACATCAGAGGTGATTCATCTTTAAATTTTAAAAAGCAAGATTCAAACTCAGACGTTTAGAAACGAGTTAGCACGGTAGATATGGATTCTAAATGATTCAATATTTTTATGTATTACAGACAAAAAGAAGGTTGTCAGTAGTTGAAAAGTGCAAAAACACAAAGTGATGTCCGCTGGCAGTAAGTCGGGTCACGCTTTAGGCCTCCTCGATGGGTGGGCTGTTGTAGCAGCCTTTGGGGATGGATGCCAGGATCTCCTTGAGGTTAGCGATGTCTGCCAGGATGGTGTCGATGTCGCGGTTGATCGAGTTGAGCTGGCGCATGTGTGCGGCCTCCTGCTCCTCCATGTTCCTGAGTCGGGGGCTCAAATTGTCCTCCACAGCTTTCTTAGCACCGGCCAACGAGTCCTCCAGCTGCTTCACCTTCTTTAAATCCACAGGACTGGACTGGTCTGAGAAAACAGAGTAGACGCGGTGAGGAAGCAGCTTGTGCTGTCTCAGGAGGGCCTTTCTGGAAATTGTGAAGCTGACCAGATTAAAAAGCAACGTTCTCAATCATCCAGGAAAGTAATTCTCCAAAAGTTGATTCTGTTCATCTGGACATAGCGTTTGTGGGAAACGCTACGTCCAGATGAACAGAATCAACTTTTGGAGATAAAAAGCAACGTGTTGCAAATTCATAAATGAAACAGGACTTCAGCCAAGGTTAAAATCCCAAAGTGTGAGTCCGATAAAAAGTGTACGTACTGGTTTTAGCCAGCAGACCCTGGACCTCTCGCAGAGTTTTCTGCACTTCCTCTCCGACCAGCCTGGCGTTTTTGTAAGCTCCACCCGCTCCCAAAGACGCCTGCAGGGGAAACATTGACATGTTTAACCCCGTGTCCATTGTTTTATACGAGTGCGTCTGTGACAGGTTACTTCAGTGTGGTCAGTTTACCTCCTGGGCGTCAGCATGCAGGTTTTCAGCTTTCTCCAGCTCGGAGGCCAGATCTCCAACAACGCCTCCCGCCGTTGTTTTCAGGTTAGTCGCCTCTCTGTTCAATTTGGTCGCTTCTTCCAGTATGTTGTCATGAGCCGGCAAAGATGCAAATTCTCTCTGAAGGGTAAAGACAAAAGAGCAGTTTAACAAAAGTCTCCGTTCAACTTAAAAAATAACCAATCAAACACATTTGTTTAAAAAAGAGTAACTTCTACAGTTGGTTTCTTCAACAAACGTAAACTTGTCCCTGACGTCTCGCCTGTTTTATCATTTCCAACATAAAGAATGCGTCATAAAGTAACGCCACAGTATTCATGCTACCTCCAGACCAGTGACCATGTCCCCGAGCTTGTTGATGTTTTCCAGGGCGTTATCATAACTGTCCTGAACATCTCCCAGGATGGACAGCGTTGCATTATTATTGCTAGCAGCCTGCTGGATGGTGGTCTTGATGTCAGGGAGACGCTTGATGGCAGCGTCTGCCTTTGTTTTGCTGCCTGCGATCTGCTGGTCGAAGCCTGAGAAAAAAGAAGAGTGGCATCAGTCTGCTGCTAGAGTTATGGTGGTGAGTGCCACCCCATCGCTCGGTGAGTGCCGCCCCATCGCTCGGTGAGTGCCTCCCCATAGCGCTCGGTGAGTGCCACCCCATCGCTCGGTGAGTGCCGCTCCATTGCCCCATCGCTCGGTGAGTGCCTCCCCATCGCGCTCGGTGAGTGCCACCCCATCGCTCGGTGAGTGCCGCTCCATTGCCCCATCGCTCGGTGAGTGCCTCCCCATCGCGCTCGGTGAGTGCCGCCCCATCGCTCGGTGAGTGTCGCCCCATCGCTTGGTGAGTGCCGCCCCATTGCCCCATCGCCCCATCGCCCCATCGCTCGGTGAGTGCCGCCCCACCGCTCGGTGAGTGCCGCCCCACCGCTCGGTGAATGCCGCCCCACCGCTCGGTGAGTGCCGCCCCATCGCTCGGTGAGCATCGCTCGGTGAGTGCCGCCCCATCGCTCGGTGAGTGCCGCCCCACTGGTCGGTGAGTGCCGCCCCATTGCCCCATCGCCCCATCGCCCCATCGCTCGGTGAGTGCCGCCCCATCGCTCGGTGAGTGCCGCCCCACCGGTTGGTGAGTGCCGCCCCATCGCTCGGTGAGCATCGCTCGGTGAGTGCCGCCCCATCGCTCGGTGAGTGCCGCCCCACCGGTTGGTGAGTGCCGCCCCGTCGCTCGGTGAGCATCGCTCGGTGAGTGCCGCCCCACCGCTCGGTGAGTGCCGCCCCATTGCCCCATCGCCCCATCGCCCCATCGCGCTTGGTGAGTGCCGCCCCATCGCTCGGTGAGTGCCGCCCCACCGGTCGGTGAGTGCCGCCCCATTGCCCCATCGCCCCATCGCTCGGTGAGTGCCGCCCCACCGGTCAGTGAGTGCCGCCCCATCGCTCTCGGTGAGTGCCGCCCCATTGCCCCATCGCGCTCGGTGAGTGCCGCCCCACCGGTCGGTGAGTGCCGCCCCATCGCTCTCGGTGAGTGCCGCCCCATTGCCCCATTGCCCCATCGCCCCATCGCGCTCGGTGAGTGCCGCCCCACCGGTCGGTGAGTGCCGCCCCGTCGCTCGGTGAGTGCCGCCCCACCGGTCAATGAGTGCCGCCCCATCGCTCTCGGTAAGTGCCGCCCCATTGCCCCATTGCCCCATCGCCCCATCGCGCTCGGTGAGTGCCGCCCCACCGGTCGGTGAGTGCCGCCCCGTCGCTCGGTGAGTGCCGCCCCACCGGTCGGTGAGTGCCGCCCCATCGCTCGGTGAGTGCCGCCCCATCGCTCGGTGAGTGCCGCCCCATCGCTCGGCGAGCCTACCTTTCAGGGTTTTCAGGGCATCTTCTAGCTCATCACTTTTGCTGTTGATGAGTTTGATGGCTCCTTCGGTGTCAGCTTTGGCAACATTGACTCTGTCCACGAGGCCGTTGTACTCCTGCAGCGAGAGATTGAGAACAGAGGTGTTGATTGTTAAAACGTCCAACGTTACAGCAGAAATAAACATGTTTACTGATACTCAAACGATTTTGGTCATTTAGCCATTTCCTCCTTTAACTGGACATCTCATCAGAGGTGAATCTCTGACACTTTAGTACCTGCTGGGCAGCTTTGCCGTTGGCCAGCAGGTCCTTAGCGACAGGCTTGTCTCTCAGGATGCCACGCTGCAGCGCATTAATGCCTGCGAGGTTCTCATCCATCGCCTCTGTCACTCCATCCACCCTGGAACGCATCGCATCAATCGCCCCCTGTGCATCATGGGAGAACAAAGGAGGTTAGAGACACTGAACAAGTAGATGATAATAAAAAGAAGAATCTGTCCTCTCTACAGCCATTACCTGCAGAGATGGGGGGAGGTTTTGCTCCATGTTGGCGATGTCTTTCAACATGCCGTCCGCCATTTTGCTCTCCTCTATGGCATCGCTGCTTAGACGCTTCGCTTGGTTCTCAAAACCCTTCACCTGAGCTGAAGTCTGTTCATACCTGGACACACGCAGGTTGCTCTAGTTTAGTCTTTAGGCACCGGGTTTAGATTCTGCTGTCATCAACAAATCTGAAGCTTTTACATGCAAAGTGCACGTAAATCAACAAAGTGGTTGATTCAGAGTCTAAAAGAGTCTCAGAGGAGATACTTACATGGTTTTCAGGTCTCCAATCAGCTCTTTCACTTTGTTCTCTCTGTTCATGAGGTTTCTGACCAGATTCAGACTCTGCTGCGAGTCACTCAGAGCCTTTCCAGTGTTTTTTTCCACATCGTCTGCGATCATCTGATGACTGGAAGGCAAAGGCGTTAGAGATGGTGGGTAACGTGGACCGGTCTGCATGGTAGCCAAAAACGTCTTACTGATTTGTGAAATCAACACTTACCCATTAGCCAGCTTGGTAGCCGTCGTCGCCAGTGAAGACAGGTCGTTTGAACCCAGCGGAGAGTCGCTTTGAGGTACATCCTGAAAAATAAACCGAGGTTAGACAAGAAAACATCGTTGCCAATTTGTCAGCTTCTGTTTTCCCAAAATTTCTTGTCTTCTCTAAACCTTTGCCTGTTGCCTCTAAATACACACACACGCACACCCAAATACAACACAACCCTCTAAAATAAAATAATGATTCTGTCAAACACGACAGGATGTGTTCATCTCTGCATCTGTCAGCGTGGAGCCTTACAGCGAACTTGAGGTCAGATTTGGCCTTCTCCAGCTGGACTTTCATCTCCTCGATCAGCTTCTGGACCTCCCCCACCTTCGTCTTGTACGTCTGATGCTGCAGTTTGATGTCAGCAGCTGCGTCCTTGATGTTTAGGAGATCCTGATCATCGTCCAGCTGCTGCTTGCTGATGGACGACAGGCGGTCCTGCAGCCTCTTCTCCGCTTCTGTCACAGACAAACAATAAGAAATCGACTTTATTTTAACCAATGAAACTTTCTCCAGTACATCTGCTGTGGAAACCTGAGCGACCTGCAGGTCTACTAAGTTCTTCTAAAAACTGCAAGTTCACTTAACCAAGTTATTGAGTAAAAATTTCTTATTAAAGCTTCTACAATTTTATTTTTACCAACTGTAACTGTAACAAACAGCAGCTGACTGATCACTTATAAACATAGGAATTAGTACATTTTCCCATTATACTCACATATGTTATTTACTTTTAACATACAAGAAGTCACAACATGTTCAGCAGTCACAGGTTTAGTTTAGTGTTTGGCAAATTGGTACTGGGTCCATAAACCTTCAGGTGATGGCACAGAT